>NC_092819.1:151138820-151449892 GCF_023375885.2 Dermacentor andersoni | reverse complement strand
CGAGGTCGCGGGATCGAATCCCGGCCACGGCGGCCGCATTTCGATGGCGGCGAAATGCGAAAACACCCGTGTACTTAGATTTAGGTGCACGTTAAAGAACCCCAGGTGGTCCAAATTTCCGGAGTCCCCCCCTACGGCGTGCCTCATAATCAGAAATTGGTTTTGGCATGTAAAATCCCATAATTAATTAATGGGAACTCATCGCAGTGGATCTCTTTGACCATGAGGGAAGGACCAATCTTGTTATAGTGCACAGCTACTCGGACTACATCAATTTTAAAGCACTAACAAGTGGAACATCAGCAATTGTCATTAAAAACTGAAGTGTTGGTTTGCAAAACATGTGTGGTATATCAGCGGCGAACTGTGATAAGCGCCCAATACTGCTTTCTTGTATCGGGTTTATCAGCCATCGCCCTTGCCCACAGATGTGTTTATAAGCAGCTGCCACTGCATGGATGCGGATACTTTGTAACCTGGCCTTATATTTGTTCACCTTCAGCCAGGATGCTGCTGGATTACTTTGCCATGCAATGAAGGCATGCCGCTCGGCTGTCTGACTTCTTGGACGCTGTGTGTGACAACCACCACATAAACTGGCGACGAGGATGGGATCTGGCATATGGCTTCAGTCTTCACAAGCGGCAAGGATCCAAGAGCTAACGAACACCCAAGCGAAGAGGAGCCCGCTCAAGACGTCGGCACGGTAGCACCAGAACAACGCCCTTCATATCTGTGCAGCTCGGGCAAGTAGAACATTTTGAAGCCTCTCCCGGTGATGGGCCAAGTTATGAAGAGCGTATTAAGGCTTTCTTGCGAGCTAACAAGGTGAAAGAGAAGCTTAAAGTTGACGTCTTCATTACCGTGATAGGGCCGAAGACTTATGCCTTATTGAGGTATCTAACTGCTCTCGACTCTCAGTCCGATAAACCGTTCGAAGAACTGCTTATGCAGCTGCGCGATCACCTGTCGCCTAAGCCTTCCGTTATCAGAGAAAGAGCGAAATCATTGGCACTCCCAATAAGAGCAAGAAACGATTGCGCAGTATGTTTCTGATTACAGGACGCTAGCGCAAACTGGCGAGCTTGGTACATTTCTGGAGTAGGCTTTAAGGAACCGGTTTGTCTGCGGTCTACTGCGAGTAGACGTTCAACGTCACTTGTTCTCTGACGACAAGAAATTAACCTTTCAGCAAGCAGTCACCCGAGCAATAGCGTTAGAAACCGTGCTAAAAATGCATCGGCCACGCATGGAACTTCGGCAGCAGGGTACGATAGGTACAAGATACATCCATCTAAGGAAACGTCCGTCTTGTGCTTCCGTTGTGGGCCAACAAAGCATGGCGCGTGCTCTTGTCGATATGCTAGATGCTGGTTCTATATGCTTTCATTGTAACAACAGGAGACACGTGCAGCGCACATGCCACAGCTGCCAAGCAAAGAAACATTGGTCCAAACCAAGACTACTAGTGCGAACCTTAGCCGCGCCAAGTCAGCAATTGCGAAGCGTCACGACAATGGAAGTAACTAAAGAGCCAATTATGCTGGATGTCGCAGTGGAAAGAAACCCATTCAGCATCGAGCTTGATACTGGTGCCGTCGTATCGGTGATATCTGAGCTGCTGTTTCGTTCACTATTTCAAAGTGTTGCTCTGCGCAGGACCAGCCTCACATTGCGAACCTACACCAACGAGTCCGTCTGTTTACCGTCTAGTCAGTACCGACGTTTGCTTCTCTACGTGTTTCGGCAGAATGGTCCGCCACTTCTCGAACGAAACTGGTGGCAGCAGATAAAGCTTGACTGAACGGAAGTATGCGTCCTTCGGAATCTGCAGCACGCGCAAACGGCCAGCATGCAGCCTCCCAAGCTACAAAGCCTGCTGATCCGCTACTCGGACGTGTTCAAGGTTGAGCTAGACACCATTCCAGGTGAAAAGGCAAATCCTCTTCTTTTTTTTTTTCAAAAATAACAAGAAGCCATGAGTTTGTAAAGCAAGGAGCGTTCCGTTCGCTTTGAGAGAGTGGTGGAAGATGAGTTGTTCAAGCTAGAAGCGCTAGGGATAATTTCCCCACTTGCCAGTAGCTAATGCGCAGCGCCAATAGTACCTGTCATTAAGCGGGATGGCTCAATGCGAATTTGTGGATATTACTAAGGCACCGTAAATTACATATTGGGCATAGAAAGGTACCCGCTCCCTGTAGCTGATGAGCTATTTTCGGTGCTTGCTGGAGGAAAGAAATTCTCAGATTGACTTAAGTCGAGCATACCAGCAAGTAGAATTGGACGAAGAATCTCGACAGTACTTCACGTTGAACGCTCCTAAGGGTATTTCTGTAGCTAACCATCCACTATTCGGTATTGCATCAGCACCAGCCTTCTTTTAGCGCATCATGGAGAATATGCTAAAAGGGTTCAAATCAGTGACTTGGTACCTTGACAATATCTTGATCACAGGTCGTACGAAGGATTAGCACCTGCGTAATCTTGAATCTCTTCTAAACAGACTGTCTGAACGAAGAATTAGTGTGAAGCCATAAAAATGCGACTTCTTTCAAAATGAGCTGCAGTACCTGGGACACGTAATCACCAAAGACGGCGTCCAACCGACGAATTAAAAGCTGCGCGCTATCGCGAGCGCGCCAGCACCAACTAACAAGGAACAAATTCAGGTCGTTCTGGGCTTTATCAACTACTGTGTCAAGCTTGTTCAAAACTTGTCCAGGATCTTGCATCTTCTGAACAAACTTCTTCGAAAAGATAGTATGGGTTTGGGAAGCGTCTTGCGAAAAAGCTTTTCAGCAAGTTAAGCAGTGTTGTCGACGCAGCCTTAGAGCACCATGCCGATAGCCTGCCCTTGGAGCTATTTTCTGACGCATCAGCTTATGGCGCAGGCGCAGTCCTTTCTCATGTTCTCAAGGACGCGCAGATACACCCAGTAGCGTATGTCTCGCGTACACTGACCAAGGACGAACAAGCCTATAGTCAATTGGAGAAAGAGGCTCTGGCTCTAATTTTGGGGTGCAGCAATTTCATTATTATGTCTGTGCAAGGCAGTTCATTTTACCGACTGACCACAAACCTTTGGAAACCATATTTGGTCCTAAGACAGGCATCGCTGGGCTGTTGAGAAAGTCCTACTATAGATATCTATATTGTAGTATGCTGAGTAATCTCAACAGCTCCACCTTGTTCTTAGGCTCACCAATACTCTCAGTGGCATTCACCTTTCCCTCGTCAATTTGAAGCCCTTCTCCAGTGAGCACGTGACTAAGAAACTTCACTGTACGTGGTCCAACACGCACTTTTCTCGGTTTAGCTTCGCTCTTGCTTCACGAAGTGCTTTCCGGACAGCGTCTGTGTGCTTTCGAAGCTCTTCGATTGCCTAGCTGTGGACTAGGATGTCATCCACGGATTTTACCATGTTTGGAAAGTCTTCAAATCGCTGCTTGATTACTTGTTGGAAAACTTCAGGTATCGTGGCTATTCCAAACGGCACTCTTATAAAGGAGTGCCTTGCTCAGGATGTGCTAATTGCGAGGTAGCTGTGTGTCTTCTCTGAGACTTTCAATTGTCAACACCCTTTTTTGAAGTCCAGCAGCGTGAGTTGAATTGATTACAGGATCTGGGCGACTACTTCCTCAAGTGTTTTGAGATGATGGTGTCAGCTTCGCAACACGTTGTCGCATTCGACTGGGTCTAGGTAGAGTCTAAGTCTTCCGTTTAGTTTAACTACCCCATTTTACTGCAGGACTGCGTTGGTTTCATAATCTTAATTATGCCTTGTCTTTCTAAGCTATCAAGCTCTTTGTTTACTTCTTACATCACGGCGCACGGTTTCTTAATTGGTGGCAATTTTTCCAGCTTTTGCGCTGCGCCTTCTTCGATGTCAGCTTCGTGAACTTAGTCTTTGATGCAGCCTATCCACTGAAAGATGCTGTCATCAGCTTTCGGTGTTTAAAGCAAGCGTACGCGCTTCACCAAGCTCAGAGCTTCACATGCTGTCTGCCCAAGAATAGGTGTGACTGGAGCATCCACAGCAGCAAAAATCACTCTTGCTTTCTGTCCACTAACTTCGCACAATGGTTGGGCTTCCCCCAATATAGAAAGCTTGTGGTTAGTGTAGGAAAAAATGTGTTTTACATTCGAAGGTACCATCCTCAAACCTGCTTCGCTTGTCTCTTGTTTGGTTAGTACGTTACACTGTGCGGCCTTGTCCAGTTTGACAGTGATAGTCTCGCCGTTTCTAAGCGGAACCGTCTCTTTTTCTATTCTGACTTTTACAGCGAAGCTGTTTATGGCGAGGCTTCCATGCATTTTTCGTGTGCGTGTGTAAAAATCGTGGGCCGATCCCGAAGATAGTCCAATACTAGGCCGACTCACGGCGGAGGTTAAGCACACTTCAAGAACTCCGCCAACTTGCAAAAATAACCTTAAGACCTTGGGTCCACATAGAACCCACATCAGATATGCAGCTGATAAGAACAGATACTACACTGACTCTCGTCGGTCTACGTTATCACCGCCGTCTCTTTGTAGGGATCGGCCGAACCCGGAGATAGTGCAATACCTGACTGGGCTCTCCCGTCTCCGCGAACGTTCGCTGTTTGTAAATCTATTGCAAATAGTTTTCTACACGTAACATTCGGTGGACACAGTACGTTGCCCTTCCACATCCGCATGATCCCAGCACATTCTCCGGTTTCAGTGGCTCGTACATGCAGAGCCATCCTAGAAGGATGGCTCTGCATGTACGAACGTGTCAGCAAGAGGGACACGTGGTACGCGACCATAATGCTAGCGAATCTCATTTTCTGTCTCGACGGAACTGCGTGCGTTTGGTTCCAAACACATGAAGAGGCACTTACTCACTGGGAGCTGTTCAAGCAGAAGCTGTCCGACCTTTCTGGCAATGCCTCTGGTCGACAGCTAGCCCTCAAAAAGCAGCTCGCTATTCGCGCCCAAGGTGCTGCGCAGTCATGCATTTCTTATATTAAAGGCGCCCTCGCCCTTTGTCAGAAAATTGACACGTCCGTGGCAGAGTCCGACAATATAGGACACATCCTAAAAGCTATTGTGGATAACGCATTTAATCTCCTGGTTTTTAACAACGTTTATCATGTAGACGCCATCTTAAATAAATGCCACCGCTTAACTCTGCTGACGTACCCAAGACCCACCCTGCCGGAAAACTAGACGATGGCGCCCGTCGAGGTGGTGCTGCACTGTCCGATCTGCAGCAAAATCCTCCACTGACGCTATCAACCGGGCACAAGCTCCTAGATGTTCAAGCAGATGGCGTACCCGTCACAGCGCTCATCGATACCGGCGCACACATCTCTATTATGAGCGCTCACCTTCGCCGTCACTTAATGAAAGTTCTCACACCTGCCATCACACGGGTCGTACGCATCGTCGACGGCAGAGCTGTTGGCGTAGTAGGAACGTGTACTACCCGCGTAAGCATTGCTGGTCGTCATTGTCACCTGCGCCGCCAGTTTCAGATGGTGATTACATCGTTGCACCAGTTATTACCATTGCCCTCATGGACAACATCACTCTCCCTCATGCCGTACTAACTGTCGCCGATAACCACGTGTGCCGTCCCGTGGTGAATTTTGGCTTCACAAAGCAAGTGATACCACTGGAATATCACTGGCCACGATCAGTGTTTTACCAGACCGCTGCGTTGAGACTTTCTACATTGATGACTCCTGTGAGCCTGTCAAGTCTGCCAGTTGTTCTAACGAGGACATTACAAAAATGATTGCGCCGGACCTCTTGCCTGGCGAAGGTGAAGCTCTCCGTCACCTATTGTGTTTTTATGAAGATAGTTTTGACCTAAATGGCCGGCCCTTGCGCCAGCCATTCCTTGTCAGGCACCGTATCCACACTGGAGATGCTCAGCCAATTCATCGACGACCCTACTCAGACTCGGCGTTGGAGCGCCGAGTCAAGACAGAAGTCGACAAGATGCTAGCAAAAGACATCGTTGAGCCATCGTCAAATTTCTGGGCGTCACCTGTCGTGTTAGTAAATAAGAATGACGGCACGTGACGATTCTACGTTGACTATCGGCGCCTTCATCGCATCGCAAAGGATGTCTGTCCACTACGCCATATAGCTGACGCCCTTGATTGTCATTATGGTGGTCAGTTCTTTTCATCCATCCACTTTCGGTCCAGGTATTAGCAAGTTGCTGTGGATGATCTCGATCGTGAAAAGACAGCGTTTATAACACCGGACCTAGTTTATCAATTTAAGGCTTGTGAAGTTCAGTGTTTGACGGAAGCCCGTCTGGTCGGGATGAAACATGGTTAAAAGGTAAACAAAAACCCGGGGCACTTCGCCGACCAAATAAAGATTTAAAAGAAAAGAAGACGTTTCGGCTCCCACACGGGAGCCTTGTTCACAGGTAAAATAAACAAAGGTGCTCGAGCAGCTCGCTTAAATAGCTTACCTTTTAACCAATTTAAGGCTTATGTAATGCTCCGCCCAACTTTGAGCACATGATGGTCAAATTGTCGACTTGTCTTTGCTACCTGGATGACGTTATAATCTCACCTACTATAGGCGTACACTTTGAGTGACTCTCAGCCATTCTTGCTACTTTTTTTTGCAAGCCTGGCCTGCAGCTCAACTCGGGAAAATGCCGTTTTGGTCATCGTCAGATCTCTGGTTGACGCATCTGGAATCGGACCTGACTCGGGAAAAATTCACGCCGTCAAAGACGTTCCTTTGCCACACTCAGAAAAATATGTCCAAAAATTTGTAGCAGTTTGCTTTTACTTTCGCCACGTTGTTAAACATTTTGCCACCATAGCATGGCCTCTGAAAGACCTGCTAAAGAAAGGTGTGCTTTTTTCATGGGGCTTCTTCTAATCTGCCGCTTTCTCTCGTCTCATGACCTTCGCACCACCCCACCTGTCCTCGGCCACTTCGAGGTTTCAACCCCAACACAGATCCGCACCGATCCAAGTGGCCGAATTTACCGCTCAGTTACTAACGGTAATGATCAAATCGCCCTTCAGGAAGACTTAAACAATATTCAAAATTGGTGTCAACGTTGCTTAATAGTCCTAAGCCCTATTAAATGTAAAGCAATGTCGTTCTCCCGCCGTTCTAACCCCTTCGTATTTCAATACGAAATCGCTAACGAACATATTCAGTGTGTAAACAATTATAAGAACCTGGGAGTTACCGTCTCAAATGATCTGGACCGGTGTGTGCATGTGACTAACGTTATCTCTTCAGCTAACAGATCACTTGGGTTCCTACGACGTCACTTAAAAATGCACCGCAGCATGTGAAATTATTAGCTTATAAGACACTAATACGACCCAAACTAGAACACGGATCAGCCATTTGGAGCCCTCGCCAGACTTTCCTCATTACCGCCCTTGAGGCATTTCAGAATCGGGCCATCCGTTTCATTCACTCCGCTTTTTCATACGATGTCAGCGTAACTTCCTTAAAAACAGAATCTGGCATACAAACCCTTTCCCACCGCCATTTAATTGCCAGCTTGTCATTATTTCACAAATTCTACCACAGCATACTCAATCGTGCACCATATATCTTGCCACCATCACGTATATCCCATCATATAGGACATTCCTTAAACGTACCTCGTCCACACGCGCGCGCTATCACTTTTGCATCTTCTTTTTTCTCTCGAACAGCCAAAGACTGGAATGGCCTTGCGCACAACAGCGTTTCTATACCCAGCTCATCTGCCTTCATAGAAGAAATTGCCTCGCATTATGCCTTGTAACATTTTGAGATTCTTTGTTTCTCATATTCTTTGTAACCCACCCCTTATGTAATACCCCAAAGAGGAGTCTTTAAGGAAATGAAGTGAAAGTGAAAGTGAAATCCGTGCTGTCTTGCCGCAAGTTCAACGTCATCATGAGCGTGCGATTGTGACCGCTAGCTGCCTTTTGATATTCGGAGCGAAACAGCTCCTTTTGTGACAACAACGCCTTTTGTGACATTCGGGGCGAAACTACCCAGTTGCGAAATTCCGTCCCTGTCTATATGGTCGTTCATTTTTTATTGCCACCGACCATCAAGCTCTATGTTGGCTTTCGTCCTTAAAACACCTTATGGGCTTCGCGGCAGCAGGAGTATTCCCATTCGGTGGTCTGCAATTGTAGGCGCCAGCACACCGACGCCGGCTGCTTGTGCCATTACGCCGCAGACACGCCAAAGGCGGACGACAGGGACGCTCCCGCCTGCGTTCTCTCCATCTCCCAACTTTTGTACATGGCCAGTGAGCAACCCCGTGACGCCACTTGGCGGACCCTCATTGAACGAGTTGAATCTGCGCCTATGACCCATCCATACGGTGGTTCATCCTGCAGAACGGTGATGTGCACCCACGTAATTCTCACGTCGACGGTCATTCTCTCTGTGTCGTCCCTCGACATCTTCGCTCAGCCGTTCTCGACCAGCTTCATGGCGCTCCAATTGGAGGTCATCTTTGTGTCACTCGCACTTACGACCGTGTCCGCCCTCGCTTCTACTGCCCTGGCCTTGCTCGCTTTGTACCGCGATACGCGGCGGCGTGCGAGCTCTGTCAACACCGAAAAAAAAAATCCAGCGACGCTTCCTGTCGGGTATCCTCAAACCCTCGACAGCCCATCTGAGCCATTCTTTCAATGGTTTGGATCTTCTCGGTCCTTTTCCCGAGTCCAAGTCCGGCAACAGGTGGATCACGGTGAGTAGAGATAACGCGACGCGCTACACCATAACCCCAACGCTTCCGACCAGCTGTGCAAGTGACATCGCGGATTTCCTCCTCCGCGATCTCATTTTAGGGCATGTTGCCCGACAACAGCTACTCACGGACCGTGGTCATACCTTCCTTTCTGAAGTCATTGCCGACATTTTGCAGTCTTGCTCTACCAAGCACAAGCTCGCTACCATACCATCACTCGTACCATACCGCCACTCGTACCATCTTCTGACCAGCGGCCTGACTGAGCGATTGAACTGGACCATTACCGACATGCTGTCTAAGCACGTTTCGCCGGACCATCATGACTGGCACATCGCACAGTCCTACATCACGTTCGCTTAGAATTCATCACCACACGTAAATGCTGGTCATTCGCCGTTTTACCTGTTTGGTCGGGACCCTGCATTGCCCTTCGATGCTTTACTACCCTCTGCTAATGCCTCGAGGAGTAAACATGCCCGCGACGCAACCGCCCATGCTGACCATACGATGCAGCTTGCCCGTACTTGCCTTTACTGGCATCATAAGAAGACCAAAAGCGCATTTAAAATCAGCGGCACCATGAAGTACCCTTTTCATCAGGTTCCCTTGTGCTACTTTGGTCACCTTCCTGTCAAGTGGGGCTTTCGGACCTTGCTACAAGAGTCCTTACCGAGTCATGCGTAAAGTGACCAATGCCACCTATGAGATGGTCCACGTCATCTCTACCATGTCACCTAGCCTCACCTCACATGATGTCGTTCATTTAGCACGGCTAAAACCTTACCATGCTCTTTCTGACGGTCGCGTTTGACGCACCGGGACAGTGCTTTTTCAGTTAGAGGTCGTGTTACCACGAGGCGAAGAAGAGAACGATGACGGTACTGAAGACGACGAATAGTTGACACAGCCTGGCTGGGCTCTCTTCCATCTCTGCGAACGTTCGCTGTTTTAACATATATTGTAAATATATTGTAAATAGCCGCGTTCATGGCCGCTTGCGTGCGGGAGACTCCGAAACCACGATGTTAGAACCACTGAGAAATACTATGCCGTGGAACCTGCCGCGATCAGTGAAACCCTTGTGTCGCGGATAATTTAGACATGTTTTCAGGCATTTGAGATATACTGAATTGATTTACACTCACTCTACCGACATGCCTCGCACTGACTTTCTAAAGAGAGCCCCCCCCCCCCCCCCAAAAAAAAGGAAAAGTTGTAGCGCTAAAGGAAGAGAAAAAAGTGATGAGAAAGTTTGGAGTATCACGCAAACAATAAGAAAAATCACGTAACGATAACAGATGTAAAGTTCAAATGCAGCTTTTCATGAAGTAAAAAATGAAAGGAAAAGGTCGTAGTTTGCGTCCATTTATCTCTTCTACATGTGCACATATTCGTTTTCGCGGGTTTCCGCTTGTACTCACGTAGATCACGATTGGCAACGGTGAAAGGTCGTCGGTAGTCTGTATTGGTTTGCCTAGCAGAGTTCACGGCCGCCTGCACACGTGCGATTCCGGAACTACAAGGCCAGAACCGTTTAGAAATCATTCTATATTGAATTACCTATCTATCGCGGATAAATCAAAGAAGGTTTAGGCATGTAGGGCCCTCTGGGCTGTACTTGTCGGCGATAAGGTAGCCGCACCGCCTATTGGATTATCTGACTGAGCTATGTCGAATGCTCGGTTGCCATAGTAGGAAGTTCGAATCCTTCCAAAAGATTTTTTTTAAATGTGACGTTGGTGAGCTTGAAATTCACCTCCTCCAGTGAACAACATCTGCAGGCTTGGAGTGACGCCTGACACCGGCAAAAGATGCCGAGAGCGAGTGGGGCTATCATAATTCAGGTACAACCAAATTAGGAAGGCCCGCTAAGCTTCAACAAAGACACTCCCTCACCAGAACAGGAAGTAGCCTCCCTGGTGCAGTATTCGGCCACTACCTCCAGAATGATTCCTACAATTAACCCATGGTCCTCAGTCCCCAGCAGCTGTGGAGCACCTGACCAAGGCGGCGGTCAGACCTGTAACGCAGCAGAGGGTGCTGAGAATCTCTGGGTCCGGACAGGCCGCCAATGGAAACTGACCCTGTCAACCTTTAATTGCCGAACTCTGTCGAGTAACGCTAGCTTAGTAGGGCTCTTTGAGGAACTGTCAGACATTGTTTGGGATATCATCTGCCTTAGTGAGATTATAAGGACTGGTGATGCTAATACATTGCTGAATAACGGACATGTCCTCTTCTATAGAGGTCTCCCAGATAAGAAGCAAGACGGGGTAGGATTCCTAATTCATAAGGAGATAGGAGGCAACATTGACGAATTCTACAGCATTAATGAGAGGGTAGCTGTAGTCGTAATCAAACTTCAGAGGTATAGAATAAAGGTAGTAGTACAAGCCTACGCTCCAACACCCAGTCACGATGATGATGAAGTAAATCAGTTTTATGACGATGTTGAATTAGCGATAAGAAAAGTACAAACTCAGTGTACTGTAGTAATGGGCGACTTCAATGCAAAAGTGGGGAAAAGCAGGCTGGTGAACAAGCAATTGACAACTAGGGCGTTGATTTTAGGAACGCTAGAGGAGAGATGCTGGTAGAATTGACAGAAAGGAGTAAGCTTCGAATAATTAACACCTTTTTCAGGAAGCGCAGCGACAGAAAGTGGACCTGGAAAAGCCCTAATGGTGAAAAAAGAAATGAAATTGATTTCGTACTTTCTGCTGATCCCACCATCGCGCAGGATGTAGAAGTGTCAGGTAGGGTAAAGTGCAGTGATGATAGGTTAGTGAGGGCTAGGATTCACCTCAATTTGAAGAAAGAGAGAAAGAGTAAAATTGTTCAAGAAGAGACAGGCCAACCTAGAGGCAGTAAAGGTAAAAGCAGACAAATTCAGGCTGGTACTTGCAAACAAATGTGCAGCATTGGAATAGAGATGAAGATGACATAAGCCGCAGGCGCGTGCTTAGGACGTGGTCTTGGCGGAAAGGCCGCGTGCGTGAAAGTTAGCGCTGTGTGTGTCAGATGTGTCTTTCTGTTGTCCTTGTTCAGCTTGCGCTACAACAAAATAAGATATGCCGTACCAACAAGCCCTTATAGCTATCCTCATGGCATAGAGGTAATGAATGAAACCGTAACTAGCCTGGCTTCAGATGCAGCTATTGAAGTGGGAGGCAAGGCACCAAAGCAACCAGTAGGCAATCTCTCCCAAGTAATTATGAACCTATTAAAGAAACGCTAAAGAATGAAAGTGTTCAACTCAAGAGATAAGATGGAATTCGCGGAACTGTCAAAACTGATCAACATGGCGAAAATAAGTGATATTCGAAACTTTAACGTGTGAAAGACTGAAGAAGCCGTAAAAAATGGACGCAGCCTGAAATCGGTGAGGAGGAAACTTGGCATAGGACAAACCAAGATGTATGCTCCGAAATATAAGCAGAGTAATATCATCCGCGATCTCGAAGGTATAGTAAAAGCAGCGGAAGAATTCTATACTGACCTGTACAGTACCCATAGGAGTCGGGATACCTCAATTAGAAACAGTAACGAACAGGATACAGAAACTCCTCCTATAACTAGCGATGAGGTCAGAAGGGCCTTGCAAGTCACGAAACGAGAAAGAACGGCAGGAGGAGATGGAATAACAGTACATCTATTGAAAGATGGAGGAGACATAATGCTTGGAAAACCAGCGGCTCTTTATACGAAGTGTCTATCGACTGCAAGGGTCCCAGAAAACTGGAAGAATGCAAACATTATACTAATCTACAACAAGGCGACGTTAAGGAATTGAAAAATTATAGGCCCATTAGCTTACTCCCAGTGTTATACAAAATATTTACCAAAATAACCTCCAACAGAATAAGGGCAACACTGGACTTTAGTCAACCAAGAGAACAGGCTGTCTTCAGGAAGGGATACTCTACAATGGATCACATCCATCTCATTAATCAGGCTATCGAGAAATCCGCAGACTACAATAGGCCTTTCTATATGGCTTTCATAGATTACGAAACGGCATTTGATTCAGCAGAGATACCAACAGTCGTAGCGGCATTACGTAATCAAGGAGTAGAGAACGATTGCGTAAATACCTTGTAAAATATCTACGGAGGTTCTACAGCTACCTTAATTCTACACAAGAAAAGCAGGAAGATACCTATTTTAAAGAAAGGGGTCACAGATACCTAAAAAAGATACCTAAAGAAAGGGGTCACACATGGAAACGCAATCTCTCCAATGTTATTCACTGCGTGCTTAGAAGTATTAGAGCTATTAAACTGGGAAGGCTTAGGAGTAAAGATTGACGGCGAATATCTCAGCAACCTTCGGTTTGCCGATGACATTGTTCTATTCAGCAACAGTGCAGACGAGTTACAACAAATGATTGAGGACCTTAACAGAGAGAATGTAAGAGTGGGGTTGAAGATTCATATGCAGAAGACGAATATAATGATAAATAGCCGGGCTAAGGAGCAAGAGTTCAGGATCGCCAGTTGGCCTCTAGAGACGGTGAAGGAGTGCGTTTAGCAATGTCAAATAATCACAGGGAACCATGATCATGAGAAGGAAATTCATAGAAAAATAAAAATCGGTTGAATCGTATACGGCAGACATTGTCATCCCCTGACCGGAAGCTTACCATTATCATTGAAAAGGAAAGTGTACAATCAGTGCATTTTACCAGTGCTGACATATGAGGCAGAGACTTGGAGACTGACAAAGAAGCTTGAGAACAAGTTAAGGACCACGCAAAGAGCGATGGAACGAAGATTGCTAAGGGTAACGTTAAGAGACAGAAAGAGAGCGGTTTGGATCAGAGAGCAAACGGGTATAGCCGATATTCTAATTGACATTACGAGAAAAAAATGGAGCTGTGCAGGTGTTGTGATGAGCCGGTTAGGTAACCGTTGGACAACTAGGGTTACGGAATGGGTACCAACTAGTCGAGGACGCCATAAGACAAGGTGGAGCGATGAAATTAGGAAATTCGCGAGCTCTAGTTGGATTCGGTTGGCGGAGGACAGGGCTAATTGGAGATCGCAGGGATGGGCCTTCGTGGACATAAAACAGGCTGCGGCTGCTGATGATGATATTGATGATGATAGCTTTGTATGCGTAACCATATACTGGGCTCAAATAGAACCCGTATCAGATATCAGGAAGATAAGAACAGATATTACACTTTGACCTGCGTCGGCCATGTCTACGCTCGAACTGCCCTCTATTTGTTGGCGGTACAAGCGCTGCGTATCTGTTTGCCTTTCTTTCTGATCGCCCGTGGTAGCGGACCCGTCGAAACGTCATGTGTGTGTAGTTTCCTCCGGCTCCTCCGGGCGGCGGTCCCGTCATCCACGCCTATATAAGAGGGTGAATCGGAAGGTCTTGGCCCCTATCTTTTATTAGCCAAAATAAGGTACATACATCCAATTACAAATATACGTACTATTCTACGTACCTTACACTATTTTTCCACATAGTCTCCACAGCGGTTCAGAAGTTTGTCCCATCACAGCACTAAATTTGACAAATGCTGTCATCAATCAGTGACGCATGCGGCCTCCCCGAACGCTAATTGTCATGCAAGTCTTCACGGCCTTTTGCGAACTCGCACATCACCACATCACACTTCTGAAAGCGACACACCCTTCCCCGTACGTGGGCTGCACTTCCCTGTGAATTTTGATGGGCGTTCGTCCCTTGCGTCATAGAAAACTAATCACACTTCCTTGCTCGTACGCAGTGGACGTGTGAAGCGCAGCCGCCATCTTTAACAACTGACAGCAGCGCCGTGCCAAGGAGGTACTGACAGATAAGGCCAGGTCATGTGCAAGAAAGGTCCACTGCTGGGAATGGATATGTTGACTTCGCATTTGCAGCCGTAATTTGGGCCAAAAAAAGGAGCAAATAGTTTCTGATTCGCCATCGTAAAAATCACTAAATGATTTCGTACTTTTGTTCAAGATTCTATGTCTTCTCTGTGTCGTGTACTAAACAGCTTCGTTGTTCATCCACCTTCAGAAAGAGAAATGGCTCATAATATTTCTTGGCCGCTGCAGCTCTGAGCTCGAAGATATATATTTCTTGCCTGTCCGAGTCTTGCTTCTCCACAACGCTTACGAATCGCTGGTTCTTCACTTTTCTCGAGTTGCACACTGCAGCGAAATGGCCTACCTTGCAACACAAGGTGCAGGCCTTGCCGTATGCTGGGCACACTTTTCTGTGGTGTGTGAATCCGCAGTAATTGTCATTCTTTTTGCAGTCTGTTCCCTGACTTGTACTCTTCTTTGTTCTGACGTTGACCGCATCCACAGTTTTAGTTTATTTGGCTGTCATTTCTTTCAGCTGCAGTGTCACTCGTTCGCTTGCTCGGGACTAGTGGACCGCTTTCCCCAAGTCTATGGTCGGGCAGTCAAGAAGTTTTTCGCGAACGTAGTCGTTCGAAATGGCTACGATGATTCGGTCTCTCAGGAGTTCGTCGGTCAGGCTTCCGAATTAGTACCTGTTATCCTGCAGTCTCGCTGTAGTAAGGAAGTCTGCAAAGCTCTCGCCTTCTTGTTGAACTTGTACAACTCATAAGCGGGGTTGATTTTAGGCTTGAAGCGTTCTTTCAACTTCGCTTTTGCTACTTCCGCTTCCTTGCTCTCCACCCCGTTCAGTGCGAACGTCTTGTGTATCTTCTGTGCGACGGACCCGACCGTGGTCATGTAGTTGGCGACTTGCACTTCCGGCGGTTTTTTGTTGAGTTCCATCGGAGACGCATACCAATTGTAGCTTCGAGCTGATCTTCCCACTCGTTGCGGCCAAGAGACGCGACATCCAGAGGCTTCGGTGGCCGCAGCCAATTGTCAGCCGCCATTTTCTTTTTCTGCACCGCCGCGACTGTGTTGACTTACTTTTGAGGATGCGGTCTTTGGCCATGTGCGCTCGCATCTTTGCTTCGTTCTTGTTGGCTTCGTCCTCTCGATCCCGCTTCTGCCACCAAGTGATGGTTTAAGAAACTGTTAGCCATATAAGAGAAGCAACGACGAACAGGGCATGCTTAGGCCTGGGAGGCAGGAGGGAAGTTATATCGCTGGCGATTCGGTTTCTGTAACAAATATTTTCTCTGTAGTTAAAAGCAAAACAGACGCCGACCAAGAAGATAAGAAAAGAAACCATGACGTTTCGGCTCCCATACGGGGGCCTTGTTCACCATGTAGATTAGATTGTCATAGATTGTGAACAAGTTCCCTGTATGGGAGCCGAAACGTCTTGGTTTCTTTCCTTTCAAGGTTTTTGGTCGGCGTCTGTTTTACCCTTGACTATGAGCAATCCCCACCAGATGAGTCTTCGTCGAACTCTTGATTTCAAATATTTTCCCTGCTTTTCTTCTCACCAGTACTATAAAGGTACATTGCTTCTCTCGACTGCTTACCTGTTAATGCTTCCATCGAATTTAAATCCCAGCATATGGAAGCTGGACCACGTCTGCGGGTCTAGCTGGGTAAACACCTGGGCACTTCATTAGGATGTGCTGAGTTGTCTCCGGGTTCGATGCGTAATAAAAGACGCAAATATTCGCCCACCGCTAGTGATAAGTGTTTTCAATTTAAGGAATTTCTATATTCAACGCAGTTTTAACATGAGATTAGGTCACAGGAAGATGGAGGGTTGAAAAATTAACCCTTTATTAATGAGTGCTGTGTACTGGTAACATACGAGAAAAATAATTTTTCTTGCGGAGTTTTATACTGAGTGCGAAATTTCAGGATAATGTTTTCGGCCGGCTGAAGCCACAGGTGGTTTGGAGCGAAGCCAATTTCCAGTTTCTTTCCTGGTGTTTTCCACCTATTGCTGAAAACGTTTCCACGGAACATATGTTCTTTTCATTCATTCAGCTTATTCTCGATGTGTATTCGTAGATGTGAAATTAACTTTTTACTCGGCTGTTTATTTGCCATCATACGAGGGTTGAGGGCAGGCACGTACCCAGGATTTTTTTTCGGGGGGGGCCCACCACCACCTCCATCATCATCATCATCATCATCATCATCATCATCATCATCATCATCATCATCATCATCATCATCATCATCATCATCATCATCATCATCATCATCATCATCATCATCATCATCATCATCATCATCATCATCATTCTGTTTTATGTCCACTGCAGGACGAAGGCCTCTCCCTGCGATCTCTAATTACCCCTGTCTTGCGCCAACCGATTCCAACTAGCACCCTCGAATTTCCTAATTTCATCGCTCCACCTAGTGTTTTGTCGTTCTCGATTGCGTTTTCCTTCTCTTGAGGGGCCATCCTAGCACTCGGGCCTGCCAGATAACTGCGCAGAATCTCAATAAACTTGTTACCACCACCTTCTCTTGGTACCCATTCTGTAACCCTAATGGTCCAACGGTTATGTAACCGGCGCATCACATGACCTGCCCAGCTACATTTTTTCCTCTTGATGTCAATTAGAATATCGTCTATACCCGTTCGCTCTCTGATCCAAACCGCTCCCTTTCTCTCTCTTAACGTTATGCCTAGCAATCTTCGTTCGATCGCTCTTTGCACGGTCCTTAACTTGCTCTCAAGTCTCTGCCCCATATGTCAGCACTGGCAAAATGCACTGATTGCACACCTTACTTTTCAGTAATAATGGTATGCTTCCAGTCAGGAGCTGGCAATGTCTGCCGTATGCGATCCAACTTATTTTTATTCTTCTCTGAATTTCCTTCTTATGATCAGTGTTCCCTGTGATTAATTGACCTAGGTAAACGTATACTCCTTCACAGTCTCTAGTGGCCGACTGGCGATCCTGATCTCTTGTTCCTTTGCCCGGCTATTTATCATTATCTTCATCTTCTGCATATTAATATTCAACCCCACTCTTACGCTCTCTCTGTTAAGGTCTCCAATCATTTGTTGTAACTCGTCTGCATTGTTGTTGAATAGAACAATGTCATCGGCAAACCGAAGGTCGCTGAGATATTTGCCGTCGATCATTACTCCTAAGCCTTCCCAGTTTAATAGCTTGAATTCTTCTAAGCACGCAGTGAATAGCTTTGGAGAAATTGTGTCTCCCTGTCTGACCCCTTTCTCTATAGGTATCTCCCTGCTTTTCTTGTGTAGAATTAAGGTAGCTGTAGAACCTCTGTAGATATTCTTACGCGAAGGACGAGTCAGTAAGACGAGAAACTATTTACAGATTATATTTACAACAACTGTTGCAGCGCTGACCGGTTAGATTCACAGCGCGAGCCCAGTTCGTTCTTCCTCCTCTTTTGTTTGAACGAGGTGCGTGGGCGCCTCGTTCAAACAAACAAATACCACAAGCATGTAGCAATATTTTCCAAGCTTTTTACGTAAGCGTTCTGTACTCCTTGATTACGTAGTGCCTCTATGACTGCTGGTATCTTTACTGAATCAAATGCCTTTTCGTAATCTATATAAGCCACATAGAGGCTTATTGTACTCTGCGGATTTCGCGATAACCTGATTGATGACATGGATGTGATCCATTGTAAAGTATCTCTTCCTGAAGCCAGCCTGTTCCCTTGGTTGACAAAATCCAGTGTTGCCCTTATTCTATTGGAGAATATTTTGGTAAATATTTTATATAATACTGGGAGCAAGCTAATGGTCCTATAATTTTTCAAATCTTTAACGTCTCCTTCTTTGCGGATTAGTATAATGTCTGCATTCTTGCAGTTTTCTGGGACCCTTGCACTCGATAGACACTTCGTATAAAGAGCCGCCAGTTTTCCAAGCATTATGTCTCCTCCATCTTTGATTAAATCGACTGTTATTCCACCTTCTCCTCCCGTTCTCCATCGTTTCATGTCCTGCAGGGCCCTTCTGACCTCATCGCTAGTTATAGGAGAGTTTCTGTATCCTGTTCATTATTGTTTCTAAGTGAGCTATCGTGACTCCTCTGGATACTGTATACAGGTCAGCTTAGAATTTTTCCGCTGCTTTTACTGTATCTTCGAGATTGCTGATATTATCCTTCTTATCATTTAGTGCATACATCGTGGTTAGTCCTATGCCAGGTTTCTTTTTTACTGATTTCAGGCAGCGTTAATTTTTTACGGCTTCTTCAGTCTTTCTCATGTTATAGTTTCGAATATCAGCTATTTTCAGCTTGTTGATCAGTTTTGACAGTTCCGCGAATCGCGTAACGCTGTGCGGCCGCCAGTCCCATACAACCGCATAGAGCGCAGGACTCTGCGATTCTAGACGTACTGCGCTCAACGCGAAAAGTTAGAAAAACACCCACATAAGCACAGCAGAGAAGTGGCTACGTGAGGTGGTTCCACCGATAACTGTAGAAGAGTCATTCAAAACAAGTAATTGCTCTCCACTTCCGGCGGCGTTTTCTCTACTTCCTTTTTAAATAAAAAGATGTTGATCCATAAATATTCTCATAAACAACGGTTAACTTTTTTTATTATTCGCTTTTCCTTGCAGTTTGGTTGTTGCCTTGGCTCTCTCCCTTAGTAGATCGCTTAATTTTTCAACTCCTTGCGATTTTTGTTTCCAGTTGCCAATTTTGCACGAAAAGTGCTATACAATCAGTGAAAAACAGACTAGGTAACGGGCGACAGTCATCTTGCTTATGGGTTTAAGGGTTATTGCAGGGTTTCATGATGGACGCTCTTTCACATTATTTTATTTCCCACCTTATCTAACGCATATCACGTGTATATGGTTCCGGGCATCTTCCAGCGTCGTGGCGAGACGTAACTCAAGGAAATAATGAAGCAAAGGGAAAAGTTAAACGCAATTGGCGTTTTCTTCGGCCGCAACTCGTTCCACGAGAGTACAGACCAGCTGAGTAACAGCCGCATCCCTTTCCTGGTCCCAGGATCAGCCTAAACAAAGAAGGTTGAACTAACAAAAGCAACAGCTATGCGCGTGACGGTTGAATAGATGGTGACAACTGAACGCATCTCGAGTTAATCGCGCGGGTGCGGAATCTATGAGAAAACTGCCCTTCACATTACAAGAGATGCCGATAACTACCGCCATCTAAAAGGAGTGAGAAAGGCAGCATAATGCTGACTGATGAATAGCTGCCGAGTCTCAACATTGATCTGGCGGCGCTTTAGGAATGTGTGAGGAGTGGTGGCGTGGGTTAGGAGGGGGGGGTGGGGGTATGCCACTTGACTTCGGGGAGGGCCTGGGCGCCCCCGGCCCCCTCCCCCCCCCCCCCCCCCTGGGTACGTGCCTGGTTGAGGGACTTAGCCGACATCGTTAAATCGAACTGAACGACTCGCACGCAGTGAGTGGCTAACATGAGCAATAACAAGGCCTGCTGACTCGCGATTGCGCGTGTTCTCATCGTGCCAGGCACTGGAGGCCCCCGGGTCGTCTGCCAGCCAGGCCGAGCACAGCGCGCGGCTTTGCGGAGCGGCCCCGACGGTGTTCCTCGCATTCCTGGCGCTCGTGGCACTGATCGTGCTGGTGGCGCAGTACGCGCGGCGCCACGCCTACTCGGCGCCGGACGCGGCGTCGCTGGCGTCCAGGTGCGCGCCGCCGTCCGCCTGCTGGGAAGAGCTGCAGCTGTTTCTGGCCACGCTCAGGTCCAGCGTGGAGCCGTGCCACAGCTTCGAGTCGCACGTGTGCGACGACGTGATCTGGAGCAACGAGATGACGCGGGAAACGCCCGACGACATGCGCTTCCGCTGGTACCTGCAAGGATCTCGCTTCCTGGACCAGTACGAAAAGCCCGCTCGTGAGTGCCGCTCCATCCGCGTTTCGCGTTCGGGTAATCAAGTGCTGCCTTGGTGATCTCTGCACACACAGCACAATGGCACGTGGTTGGCGTGCCGCCAAGAAAAACACTGTGGTTTTCGTTGACGAAGTGTCGAAAGCTATGCAGGACACACGCGCAAACAGTACAGTTTGTCGCCTTAGAAATAAGGCGGAATGGCGGATCCAAAAGGAGAACGCTCTTCCGCAAATGCCTTCCGGCGGCGTCGCCCATGGAGTTTCCTACAATATACTAAAGGGAACTCTGGCGCTGCAGTCGTTGACCCACCATGAGAATCATGAGAAGTACATCGATCTGTCTGATCTTCGTGCTTGTGGATGCAGACAGATAGATAGATAGATAGATAGATAGATAGATAGATAGATAGATAGATAGATAGATAGATAGATAGATAGATAGATAGATAGATAGATAGATAGGTAGATAGGTAGATAGATAGGTAGATAGATAGATAGACAGGTAGATAGATAGGTAGATAGATAGATAGACAGGTAGATAGATAGGTAGATAGATAGGTAGATAGATAGGTAGATATCACTGGAAAGTGTGTGAAAAACCCATAGACTGTTAACGCATTCATATGTAGCAGCGAGCTCTGGCACAAGATGGCGCGTTTTTCTTGAACACCTCATTTGGCCAAAATCAGAGAAAATGCAGCTGTGGCACAACTTTACGCCTATTTTGAGAACGAGAGTGAATGCTGTCGAGCGCATCCACAGGAAAAACTTTGCATCGTCGTCTGCGATATATTAAAAAAGAAGAGGTGCTAACTGTATGATGTGGGTTTAAAGTAAAGGTCAAGGGCATGCACTTAAGTATCCTTTCGTGGATGAAGGCGAAAGCCTTGCGACGTCTTCCCGATAAAATCTCGTTTTACGAAACGCAATGGTATTGTTTTCACGTTGCATTGTATCGTTTCTCACATCACGTGCCTCAACCTCGGTCGCGCACTTGCATGGACGTCCAAATGAGACGGGCGCAGCTAATGACTGAGAAATTCAAGTCGAAGGGTCATCCATACGAGCGCACGACCCAACTCACCGAAATCATCGCACCGACTGGCAGTGAGCCAGTGCCATGAGCGCCTTTGCAGAGGGAGGAGCAATATGGGAGTGCTGGCATGATGAGCGGCGTCGGAACCAGTTGTGGAAGGCGACGGCGAACGTGCGAGCAGTGCGAACGTGCGAGCATGAGCGCGTCTCCGTGATCACGTGACTTTTTGTACCCTTCGCCGGCTATGCCACCGGATTTTCCGCTTCATGAGCCGTATGGTGGTCTCGCATTAAAAAGCAGCTTTTTCCAAGGGTGATCAACAGTTGATGTTAATAGACAGATTTAGCTGGGTGTCCGCAGCAGCTCTGCGTACGCAACAAACCCGCAGAGGCGTCAGTGCGCATGCGCAGTACGCAGGAGCACGCACGGTATCTTGCGTGTGTACGCAGCTTTTCAAAATGTGCGTAGCATCCGCCGCGGGCTCAGCGGGGTTTGCGCGACGTTCTCGCGTTGTCGCGCGTGTTCACGAGAGCGCATTTTTTGATAACTCAACTTGCCGAAGATATAACTCCGGCTTCTGGTTTGACTTCGTGGCGGCTGATATCGGCTACACCGTTTCAGAACGTGGGATATGGCGGCGCTGAGTAACTCACTATTGGTTCCTGCGCGTGCAAGTCAGCAACCCCCTTCTCAGCTTTTGCGTCCGGCCAACTATTGCCGTATCGTGCGCGCGCTACGCTACGCACGCACAACCTCGCGCCCTGAGCACGTGGGTGGTTACGGACGCCCAACTAAAACGGCCTATTATATAAGCCCTCTGCTTTACATGACAAAACAAAATGCCTCAATGATGCGCGAGCCTATTTTCTTAGTGCAGTGTCTTCTATTGTGAAAGTATCTTGAAAGTAAGGAAAAGTATTGTGTGCTCTCACAGCTACTTTCGGAAGCCGGGTACCTACAACATTGAATTGAATAGATTTCTTGGTTTGTGCTTAATATCTTATCTGAGATCGCTTCTGTGGGTATAACTTGTGAATGCTTAGATGAGGCTCGTTGCATATTTCAAGGTATATAATATTGGCCAGGCCGTACACGAATCGCATTTTAGGGAACACCGCAGACGCGACGACAGCAGCGCTGATCGCGACGTCTCGTCGATCGATGTTCGACCACAAAACGTCAGAAATATTTTTATGTCTCGTGCTATTCTCATGGAAGAATCAGAGAGATTACATCAATTATTATTCTGCTGCCAGCGTGTCTGCACCGGCAGCTACCTAACCAGTCACTGCGGTCACTATGTAACGATTCACTGCGGTCGTAAACTTGAGCGCCCGGTGTTTTTCAAAGTTGCGCTCAAATGACTTTGTTCTCTTCCTACTAGTATTTTATGAATTTTTGCTTTTTGTTTCATTCCGTTCGCCCTTGTCGTTTATTGTTGTTGAGCTTGCTTACTGACATGTTTCGCAGACAGCTTTGCCGAGGAATGTGTCGCAGCATCCTTGCAACACGAACTTTTTATAGCGCATAGTCAGACAATCGACTCGAACGTACGTGCAGTATAAGCGGCCTATTGGATGCTCTCTGGTTTGTCGTTGCAGCTGCTGTTGCGCTCTACCGTGCCTGCCTGGACCAATGGGACAGTGACGTAGGCGACGAACAGCGCGTGTTGCAGTTCCTCCGCGATCGTGGTCTACTCTGGCCAGCGAACGCTGCCGGTAGTCATCACGCGCTCTACGTTCTGCTGGACTTGATCATCAATTGGGGCGTGCCGTTCTGGTTCGAGCTGAGCCTGCGCCGTCTTCCCAGGGAGTCAAGGCACGTCGAAGTGTGCGTTTATACGCGCGTCAAGAATTAATGCGAGCCCGAGCTAGTCGGTTGCTCTAAATTAATGTTTGCCTAACGCTGGAAGTGGTGTTTACACGTGGGTACGTGCACTTAATGCGACGCACCGAATCTCCAGACTGTGCGCTGTGCATGTGCTATGCGGCTGTCCTGAGTAGGTGGAGAAGCGACAGAGGTTCCTTGACGACGTTGCGCGTCTCGACAGTGAGCTGTGGCTAGATGACGGAGTAGGGTTGCCCACTACGTGTTTTTCGTGGTATTTCTTTCGTCATCGTCAACTATCATGCTCCTCTTTCTTTGCCTCTTCCTTTTTCCGCAGCGCAGAGCAACTGGTTCGAGAAATGTACCTCTGGCCAACCTCTCTGTCCTTCGTATAACTAAACCTTTCTCTATCTCTAAGAACTGTGGGTGTTAAATAGAGAAAATGGCGACTGGCGTGTCCCCACTCAGAGATATGATATTACAAACGAGAGTGACAATAAAGGACGAAGATCGAGGCTGTCAGTGCGTCGGTCTCGGTTCTTTACATTTGGTGCCGAAACACGGGAGTGCTACTGTAGCTCGCACTGAGACCGACACTGCTAGCCCATGGACTGACGTGGCTGCAGCCGTTGTCTGGAGCTTCGGGAGGCCCGAGCACCTTACGGTTACTTCGGCTTTTTCGCGACCTTGCTTTTCAGCACGACGGCCCGAGGTTCGCGTGGCTGAGATGCCCATAGAGACGCACATACCGCATAGAGCACATACCGTTAGTCCAGTCCTCGGAGCAGACAACGGCATGTTTTCCCACCCACCAAAATTGCACTTCGGCGAGAACTTCGAGGTTCACAAGGTCAGAGCGCAGAATTTCTGCGACGATGCCCGTCCTGTAGCCCTAGCCCTCGAAGCACTGATAGCATCGAATGCGGACATGTCAAACGACCCTAACGACGACGGCTTCGAGGCTCGCAGGACCGGTATGAAGAGTCTTGTTCCGAATAGCGATCCTGTTAGGTCTAGCCCTCGAAGGCGCACAAACAAAAAAGACGTGCCACCGTTCGTTTTTAACCCACAGTGACAGTGGCAGTGGCAGTTTAACCCACGAACAGTGGCAGCATGCCGGCGAAGTTGAAGCTGAGTATCCTGCAGAGAGATTGCGCAAGATGCTCCCAACGGTGACACTGAAACTAATGCACTAAGAAGGGACTTTACAAAGCCTTGGCACATTTAAACAACACCAAGGAATGTAACACTTAACCAAGCCCCTCGATGTCTTCTTGCACAAAGGCGAATGCCCTATCAACCGCGCTCTGCGGCGCCGCGCGTTCGAAGATAGCAAGCCTTGTATGGGATAGAAACGTCAGGATGGTATTTACTGCACTAAAATCATCATGCTTTTGCACTCTTTCTCCGATTGATGGCCCAAAATACCTGATCAAATTTTTTTTTCACTGACCTCTTTCTC
This sequence comes from Dermacentor andersoni, assembly GCF_023375885.2. Classification (NCBI taxonomy): domain Eukaryota; kingdom Metazoa; phylum Arthropoda; class Arachnida; order Ixodida; family Ixodidae; genus Dermacentor; species Dermacentor andersoni. The sequence continues at coordinate 151,425,127 of NC_092819.1, read as the reverse complement.
TAAGAAAGACAAATATTATAGGCAGAGAAAAAAGCATGACACACATATTTCTTCCTGAGGTAAATCTTTTATTTGTGATATTCATTCCCAGAAAGGATGATACAATGAAACGTTGAGGCTTAAAAACAAAACTTAGTGTTAAAGCGTTTTTAGATTGCTGAGAAAGCGTAAGTGTTTATATAAGCTTGATTTAAATGCGCAACGCAGTGAACAACTCCTTTAATCTTGTTTGCGCCCATGGTATTTCTTTGCTAGTTCTTGGCTTTAAGTTGATTGCGCAAAAATTGGCCATATGCCGCCGGATATGTCACATATCACCTACAATAGAGGCATAGGCACATCACTAGTACCTTTTCTAGGGATGTGTCATCACTGATCTCAGTGTATTCCTGCTCACAGCCGCAGATAAGGAGCCTTGTTTGCCTCAGGCAATGCATGATCTTATAAAGTCCCTTCGCTATATGAAACAAAAAGAAAAATGTCTTAATACCAAAAGTATAACACTTTAGAGGTGAAAACATGTTTCTTTTAGACTAAACGTGGTAACGAAGACGGCTTGCATTTAGACTGCTTTAACACTAATTGCACTTCTGACATTTCTCCTACTTACAGTTTTTAAAATGTTGCGGTTTGGAATGTTTTAGAAGTAGGCAATATGGGGAAGATGGTCATATCACCGCAGTAATGAGAGAATGCATTGCAAGCCTAGGTCGCAAGCACGCTTCTAAAGCGGCGTATGAAGCCTTAAAAAATTTCACTATTTTTGATGAGAGCAGAAGGAGCTTTTTAAATTTTCGTTCATTTTCATGAATCCTACTTCCAAACGTTTATTCGCTTTGAAATGTGATGTGAAAAACAAAATAACAATGTGCATCAAGCATTTAGATAACACACATAGCTGCAACTGATTTTATTCCATCATGCTCTTCATAAAAATAAAGTTTAAAAATTCGAACACAACTGGCAATGCTTTCGATAAAACCTTTTAATACGTAAGCAAAAATGAGCTAGAAAAACTTAATCACGCTTAATCCCAAGCTAATGTCGACGGAAATTTTGACAAGGATGACATTCTCCGCGAACTTGACACACGTGAACTCTCACTGCGTGCATAGACGGGTTTGCAGCTGGAAATCAAGAGGTGCAGCGGGCAGAGTATATTCATGTTAATTGAACAGTCATACTTGCTCTCTTTAAAGAAACAAAATGTAAAATATGTGGAGCTACACTACATAGATATTCTAATTCGGAGTGCAATTGAGGTTGCAAATTAAGTAGCACCTGTGGTTGCAACCTCGCATGCAGCGCTTCGGAGATGCAGGTTTCTCTCAGTCGACAAAGTGCTAACAAAATTATGAATTTTCACTTTATAGGCAGTGGTATACTATGAGCGGCATACGTGGCAACTACATGGCATACACGGCATACCACATTGATGCGCCGCTAACGGAAGTTCTAAATCATGAGAAGCACGGTGCAAAATGCAGAATGGAAACTCTCAGCTCAACACACTTGCCTGAGGCGAAGTGGCAGCGGGTACACAGAGAACGGTGAGCTGGCGAATATAAAATAAAAACAACAGAAATAGTGGGAACTTTGTATTTCAGCACAACAAAATGAACAATTCAGAGAAATTCAACAGCCTGGTGTTAAAATTTCTTAGAAAAGCACGAGGCCGACTGTTCTCTATATCGATCAACGCTACCGCTCCCGTAAAAGGTTCTCGCTTTCCAACAAATGTACCATTAAGGAAAATTTCGCACCACACATCATACAAGCACATGCCCGAAATCGTGGCAAATTGGCAGTTAGCCGCGATTAAAAGAAAGCGAACCATAACTAATGTTCTTACCTCTACATCTGAATCTTTCATGAATAGTAGGTGAGGGACCGCGATATATTCATTGTCCATATGGAAATGCTGCTCTGGAGCCGTCTGCGCGTGGTGGATTCTCTCTCGTAAACTCTGCACAGTGCGCAATGCATGCATACACCACCCGCGTTGTACGCCATGAATGTCTGTAGAAGTGAACATGGCGATACACACCAACTCTGACAATTAGACCGGAAGCTCTGTGCCTGAAATGAATGAACGTCGATCGTGGCAGTCCGCCGGAAAGTCCACACCAAGAATGGCTGAGCGCAGTCTTCATTTGAAAACATCAAAGTCTCCTACAGCCTCTCCAAGAAAAGTTTCGCATTTCCCGCAGGGCAGGGAGTAGACGCAGAGCGTTGTTCTCCCTCGCCCACGCAGCGCGCAGATCACGTCATATATCATGGATACCCTATTCGGATATATATAAGCGTGATGGAAAGTTCCCGCGCGAGCGCTCTGCGGGACGTTAAGCGTGTGATTTGCGTTTTTCACGCGTACGCGGCTCGCTCATGCTCGCACAAGACAGAACCATGGCAGGCCGTCTTGTCCTCATGCTTACGTGAAGGAATGTCACGCTTACTTTCGGCCACGTGGTGCTTGAAACGTCATCCGCGCCTCATTTACATGCGCGTCACGCCTATACTTGAAGTTTAGCGTTAGATTAAGCGTGGAATGTTTTAGAGTGTAGGCGTGGAAGCCGTGCTAAGGCGTCGAGAAGATTCTAATTAAGAAGCGAAAACCCAGGCCAATGCGAAAAAGGATCTTGCACGAGCATATGAAGAGAGCACGTGAATTAAGTAGACACCATACAACACATGTAAGGTCAAGGGGGACGAACACTCCGAAGAAGAAATTAGGGTCACGGAAGAAGTTTTATGACACCGGAAGAAAAATGAATGAGGGATATGTGGACGGAACAGAACACAAGTATCGCGGTCGTGTCGGAAGTAAGGTTAGCATTCGAAAGCCCCACAAGGTCTGGAAACACCGCTGGAACAGGTAAAGGCCTCAGCAACATCAGGACGCACTCGACGATGACAGCTTGGATTGCACGAAGACCCTCGCCAATGTTCGTAGTGGTGCAGTGTGAGAACGCACTGAAGTCAATAATTCTATATTTTCCACTGATGCATGGACTCCGAGTGGTCGACAGGGTTTAACGACAAGTGCATCACAGACCTGTTTGTGCTCACCTGCTTTCTACAAGAACGACATTGCCGAAGACAAGCTTGTAACCGTATTTTTACGTCAGTCACCGCTGCAACTCAGCACTGTAGTCTTGACGCAGGCAGAGTACAGGATGTGCATGCCGGAACTTTCTCGACGCTCTTTTCGACATAAGCGCTGCCACCTGGGTGCGTTCAATAGCAAAAGGGGCATACATTTGACTGCCCAAAGGGAAAATACATATAAACGTCATTGGTCACGAAAAGACACACTGCAAAGAAGCGTTCGATGAATGCCCCCGACGCGGTTGGCTCCGCGAACCTCACGGCAGCGAGCTGACAAAGCGGTGAAACGCGGACGCTGCACGAGTTCGTCTCGTGGAGCGCAGGAATACGATGCAAACAGCAAACGACGATGGCCGCGTGCGGTGCACAGATTCAGATAACCATCCTTCAAAATAGGTTGACAAGAAAGAAAGAACGGGGCAACCCTGGAGTCGGTCTCGGTTCTATACAATGGGTGTGTTTGTGCGTGAAGTAAAATTTTACGGAGAAATCAGAGTGCCCTTAAGATTTGTATTTGGGCAAGAATGTTTTCGCCTGCCGCATGCATGATGGCAAGAAGGTGATATGTCGCATATATTTAGTGGATTTTATGACCTTCTAATTTTGATTCGAAAATTTAGCTGACGAAGTAATGAAAAAGTTGTCGCTCGGCTAGTCGGTGTCATGCCATGACTACGACAGCTCATTTATATAGAACAAGCCCACTGAAAACAAGAAGGGACACAGAGCCGTTATTAGCAGGTGCAAATTTTCTTGCAGCGTAGGCGAGTTTTCTGATTTTTACACAGAGCAATCGTGGGTGGGAAAGTCAATTTGCTGAGTGTGATGGTGAGCATTTCGCATGTAAGAAACAGTGTAAGTTGTCTACTGCACCGAACAAAGACTGTATTAAAAAATAACCGATAACACGGGCATGCATCGTCACCTGCACACAGGTACAGCCTATTCATGGACTACATCCAGACCAGCAAGTATTGGAAGCGTTGGCTGAGCCTCTCACGTGTGCGGGGAGCCAGTTTTAAGTACGCCCGGTCCTTGTACGATGCGTACGGCGCGTACTCGACGCCTTCGCAGCAAATCAATAACCTCTTGCGGCATGAACGGGCGCTGCTTGAGATGTTGTCGCACGCCTACCGCGAAAGGAACGCTGTGGTGCTGCGACTGCCTCTGCGCGACATGGCCCTGCTGACGCCCAACTTGAGTGCCACCACGTGGCTGTCGTACCTGAACGCCCACCTCAGCCCGCACGTGTTGCAGCCGGACGACCGGCTGCTCCTGGTGGACACCGTGCTCGGCCGAACCTTCAACGCTGTCTTCAGCAGGTGAGCGCCGTAATGTGGCCCGTTCACTACGGCAGCAGTATGTGTGCAGCTAATCCGAAACAGTAAATGTGACCATCCGGCTCCCAGCACGGCAAGCGATAGCGTCGAAAACGCGGCTACCACGCCGTATTTCCGTCTCCTGCAATCATTTCCAGCACCTGCAGTACCGAAAGACTTGGCCTTCGAGATTGGCCTCCGTCGTTCTGTGAGAGTCGTTCATTGAGTGTGCAATATGGGCACCATTATACCTCTCATTCTTTCTGTCTCTAGCATATATAGCTCGTTTTACGGCAAATTTTCGGCAAACGGGCGAATAAGGGGGTGGCGGCGCCGTCCCGCTGTCTCCTTTACTGAGGTCTCTGGATAGCTGAAGGAAGTGCCACTTTCCCATTGCTGCTTCTCTTTTTTTTCCGCGACCTCACCACTTGCCGTTACGATTGGTTAAGGTCTTGAAGACAGTTCGAGATTGCGGCATTCGGCACATCGACTCTGCGATCGTATTCGGTCGTTTCGTGCAAATGAAGTTATCTGAAGGCCAGATGGTGTGAAGGATGGTGAAAAACAATATAATGGTGCTATTCCCTTCCCCTGTATTTCTTTCCATGTCTACGTGTTTTTGGAACGTGTTGCTGGCGATTCTGTACTATAATGCCCAGAATAAGCTTTACCTGTGCATGATGGGTAGGTCAACGTTACTAGACTAGTTTCAGTTGTAAAATTCTCCGCCCGCGCGCTTACAGCCGCTGTCGCCACTTCTGTGACAGCCGCCAGATGGCAGGGCCGTTCCATCGAGCTCCACTGCAGACGCCTCGCCGCCGCCTTGAGCTCGTGGGGACGAGCAGTTTGCAGATGTTTCACGCTCTCTGGCGTTCTCCCTTGTCCGAATTAGTGATACCATGAGAAAGCGGTATCCACCTACAGCAATAAGATTTATCGGGCCAGTTGGTTCATACTGAAAGAAGGGTAAACTGTACGAAAGGAAGAAACGCATACAGCGAAACGCAGGAGCTGCGTTTCTAAATGTCGTGTGTTTCTTCCTGTCGTCTTAACGTTTCGCGCAGTTTCTTGAGGTTTCGCGCAGTTTAGGCTCAGGAGCCTGAAGATCTGGCCAAAGTGCGTGATTGTAGGATGATCTTCACCACGCCAAAGAAGCGCTACAAGAAGAAAGATGAGGTCAGTCTTTGAACACACAAGCCACAAGAAAAAGAAAAAGAAGTCGTCGGCTCTTCCACTCCGTGAACATGGTTAACTAGCGAAGCTGGAACGTGCGGCCCCTGTGTTTATCACTGGGTTAATTCCGAGGGTTCATTAAAGTATCCCTCAATAATGAGGTTACACTCACAATCAGCTGCGACGGAGAGAACGACGTCACTGACGGTATGCCCGCAGTCCGCCGTTGTCGCTTACGTTCAATGTATCGAGTTTGCTCGGCAGCGTGGTTAGCAGCCTTCGCCCGCCATCTGCCGCTTGTGATTCTTCGAAATTAAATTTCTTCAAAATTAAATCCGTTAATACGAAAGGCCACGAAGCTCGCCCTAGGACTACCGACAACCGCCTCCACTGACCGATTGCTTCGCATGGGAGTTCACAACTCCTGGGAAGAACTCGCGGAAGCGCACCTCATCAACCAGATCGAGAGACTCAAGCTCACAACCACAGGCCGAGCAGTCCTCCGAAGCACAGGATACGTAACCAACATAGAACACGATGGCGAACGTAAGGAAAAGATCACATCGAAGCTGCGAGAATGTTTACAAGTTCTTCAGATCCCTCGGAAAATGCATCCAGAACACCATCGAGGCAGACGGCTCACCAGGGTAAACGCCATCAGACACAAGCACAGTAACGACGCAGCCAAGTATCCGGGCCGAAACGCCTTCGCCATCAGCGTCACAGACTACAGGGGGACGACACTGCCGTTGGCGACAATTCTCGCCAAACGCGCGGACACAGCTGAGGAGGCCGCTATAGCACTCGCCACCCATACAAGCGAGGATGCCATAGTGGTCTTCACCGACTCTCAAACCGCGGCACGCAACTACATTAAAGGCAGGATCTCCACCAAAGCAAAGCGATCAACTTACTGAAACGTGGCGATACTCCTCCCGCCTACACCTGCATCATGTGGGTTCCGGGACACGAGGCACTCGAGGGGAATGAAGCGGCACACACCGCGGCCCGCGCAAGCATCAACCGGGCTTCCCCGCACGGCATTCTAGACAGGTCCCACCCACACATATCAGCGGAGGAAACGGAAACAATACCGTTAACTTACCAAGCACTACTACAACAGTATCGGCTTAGACGCAGGGTGTACCCTCCACCACATCCCAAACTAACAAGAAACGAAGACACCGACTACAGGCGCCTCCAGAGCAATACCTTTACCCACGGAATCTTGCTGCATCATTTTCACACGACGCTATACAGCTACACCTGTCCACACTGCAACGTGCCTGACACCCTGGCGCACCTCCTTCTGCAATGCAAGAACGCAGTGCAAGCATTGCAAGCATCAACTGCAACTGCAATACAAGCATCACAGTGACACAACTAATAGCAGCAGACGCAGATCCAAACCTCCTTGCTGAAACGTGGGAGGCTGCGATCTCCAAGCCGGACCTGGTCGACCAGCACGAACTAGTCGCCCGGGCCCGGAGGGCGATCCAAGCCAGAGGGTTCCTGGAATAAGGGACCCTCCCACCTCGACTGACAAGTCACGACTTCAAATAAAGGTTTCACTCTCACTCTCTCTCCGTTACGTAAGACAATGAGTGGCTCATACTCCCTTAAGCAATGGCTCATACCCCCGTAAACGCGGCCTCCCCATTACGACGACAGAAGAGAAGTGATATTCTACGCTGGAATGATGAACGGCAGCGCAGCGAGCTGTGGAAGACGACGACGTAAGCGGGAGCACTGGCACGAGCGCGTGCCGTGGATTTCGCAGAGAGTTCCCAGAGTAGCTCGTGCGCATGCTACACACCACGGGTGCTCACAGGACGCCTCTGAAGACCTGATCCCGATTAACCAGAACTACTCTGCAATTCTAAACTATCACAGAGGAAATAGAATGAAACTACCACCCCCAGATAAGAACCTCAGTAGGGAAGAACAGGTTATATGGAGAAATCTGCAAACGTAAACATATAACAACCTGCACATTCTCCATAAAATTCATCCCGAAATATATGCGGACACATGCCCATGCTGCGGAGCCACGCCAACCTTAGACCACATCTCATCGGCATGCACGGCATATACACAAAAGACAAACACAGAAATTACGGATCATACACAATGGGAGGCGGCGCTGTGCAGCTCACAGGAAGAGGCCCAAAGGGCCATCATCATCCGACAAGCAAGACGGCGTGCGGAAGCCAGTGGAGCCCTTGTCTAGGGGCTCCACCCATTGAGCGTTTTATTCTTCAATAAAGTTGTTCTATCTATCTATCCCGGTCGGCACGAGGAATCGCTCTGTTCCACGCCGAGCGAAGCGTTGCATTGCTGGGAGCACAGAAAAAGTGGCGCGCCGAACTGTCGACATCGTTCCGATAGCCGCCTATGCAGCTAGGTACGCAGCGCGTCGGCATCGTCTGCTGATATTCTTAACAAACTCGGCGAAGGCTTAAGTTTCCCGGATGACATGCTTGCTGAAATTCGCCGTCAACAACGAACCACAGAATACACCAGCGCTGCAACGCGTGCTTAGTCCGGCCCGCCCGCGTAGCCGGCTAGTGTGGAAGTGAAGCTGGGCGCGACTGGAGCACCACGAAGGCGCGGCTGGGTGGCGGTTCCGCGCAACGGCGCCGAGTTTGAAAACTGAAGCTAGTCTAGTAACGATGTGGTAGGTATCTTCAGACATGGCCGTATAAGTTATCACCACGGCAGCCTAATGACGTGATTTATGCGGTCGCTGATTTACGCAGACATCTTTAAAGCTAGACATCTTTCTTCAATCTATAAATTCGGCGAATCTTCGGCCTTATCTGCGAAAACCAGTCAATAATTGTAGTCCGGTAAAATGTGCGACCGAAACTTTCAGAAATATCTGCCTGACACGAAGTTATGGCACTTCTTATAACTTGATTAAAACGCGTTGGCGGACTAGTTGGTTTGAATCCATAATGGAAAGTGTAAGCGCGACTGAACGAGAACGTAGAAAGAAACAGATACACAGAGACAGCGCTGTTTGTGTGTATCTGTTTCTTTCGACGTCCTCGTTCAGCCGCGCTTGCGCATTCTATGATGACTTCCTATAAATAGTGAGACTATAAGTTTTAGGGGGACACTGGAAACTCCAGGGACATCTAAGAAGAAAAAATGGCTGTGGCTTAGCTAAGGTTAAGCCCAGGATGCGAAGCATACTAGCCTTTATTTTCGTTCTTGAACCACTGTTTAGCCTGGTGAACTGCTGTTGCTTGGCTATATTTGGTTCGGCTAGACGAAGAAACAACTCATGCGTTACTCTGCTTCGCCTTCAAGAGTGGAACGCGACAGCGTTCCCGTGGACCCGCCAAGGGGTGTAAGACAATGGGCTACGGCGCAGCGACTACGCACCGCGCATTGGACGCGGTGAGCGTCGAGCAACGCAGCGTTCGGCGCGGCAACGAAATGTGCGCCTGAGCAAGCGACGCACGCCTGAGCCTTAGAAACAGCTCGTTTCTAAGGCAACACCGCATTCACTAGAGGCGCTTTTGTACCGCTTTGAAGCATCGTACTCGTGGCTCAGTGGTAGCGTCTCCATCTCACACTCAGGAGACCCTGGTTCGATTCCCACCCAGCCCACCTTGCAAGAGTTGAGCCAAAGCCACCTAGAAACAAGCGCAGCTGCTTATATACCGCCGCGACGCCGCGAGCGGCGGCGCGAGTTGGAGCAACACCCTCTCAATATTCTTCAGGCCTCTCCTGACCCTCCTTTCCACACGCGCTACGTCACACCATGTGTCCGGCTGCTCGACCGGCATGGCCATTCCCGCAAGAGACAGCACAAACGCCAATGCCGACGCCATCCCTGTTCCCGCGTTCGCCACGAACGCGCGTGGAGCGCGCGCAAGTGAACTTGAGCGCAGCCGGCGTCTCATCCAGCGTCTAGTTCAGTTGACTCGCTAGCAGCGTCAGCGGCGTCAGTCAGTCGCTGCCACCTCTTCACTGTGCAACGGTCCTAATGCAATACAACTGTTTTGTTGTGTTTACTTGTATTTACTTAGACAACCTCTGCAACGTCAGCAGTATCTTTTCCGTGTGGCTGTTCCTTTGTGGCCTGTATACGTGTACTATCGTAGGAATGGAAAGTTCACCCGGAGTTCATCGCTGAATGCCTGCCTTGTTGCGGCGAGTGTAACGTTGTGAAATATGGGCCGGTGCTGTGTTCCCGGGTGCCGTGGAAACAATGACAATGGCCCAAAAGTGCGTGTTTACTGCTTTCCAAGAGACGAAGCACTGAAGAAAGCATGGTTGCGAGCCATTCCACGGAAGGATTTCACACCTACAGCGCATTCGAGGGTAAGGCACTGAAGCTTTGCTTCAGGTAATTTTTTTTTATTGATGAGCTTTTGCTATTGTATGGACTGTGACTCCAAGAATGGAAAGTACCCTTCGTAGGCAGTGAGAGCATTTTAAATAAAGTACGGATTGGACAGCAGGCATTTATTTCCGCGGATTAGCGCTAGACTGTGCGTACATCTGTACAGGAATAATAACATCTTTACGGACGCTCTAACGAACTTCATTCTCACATTTTAGCTCGTATACCTAGATTATCGCCCTTAGTATAAATTGCGTCACTTCTGCGTGCTACAATTTTTGTCTGTTTGCGTGGAAAATGTGGAAAATGTCCACGCTCTTAAGATGCTTTTTACTGAGCGTTTTATGCAATAGACAGTTCTGACGAATGGCCTTCCCTCTTTTCATTTTCTCACGCAGGTATGTGAACTGCACTTCCACGCAGATGACTTCATCATGACGTTGTCTCATCAAGATGAACAGACAGGAACAACAACAGAGATGAAGCGTGATAGACTGCAGTTGAAGAAGGATGTTGTGCCTTCTCTGTTCCCAAACTGTCCAAAATATTTTTCCTCAACGCCAGCACGCAGTGAATCGCCAGACACCAAAAAAGCAAGAAGGGAAAATGCTGCGCTGCAGGAGGCTATGAGAAGATCCCTTGAATCTAATGAACTAGAACACAAAAGAAACAAAATTTCATCATACGAGGAACTGAAAGATAAGCTGTCTGGGATTTGCAACACAACGTTTTGGACTATTTCTGTCGATGAAAAGTGCGTTATGTTTCTTCTCATTGAGAACGATCCTTCACCTAATGTGAAATGCGCCTTGCTAGTTCTCCCAGATCTATCACTTTCCGTTTTCCTGAACGGAGTGAAGCTTCAGTCGCTTCCTTGGGGTAGCACTGTGCCATTCAAGTATGTGACACCTCCAGTCTATCCTTGTTGCTAGAGGAGATCGAGAAACACTTCCATGATATACCTGGAGTGACGAAAGAGTCGAAGGAAACTAAAGTATTGCACTTAGTCAGTTCACTTCTTGCAGACGTCATTGAGGACAGTGATACGCCGAAAGAACACTCCGCTTTGTTGAAATTTCTGGGTGAGCAGATAACACTTCTTCTTGCGAAGCAGCGTGTGTATAGTCCAGAACTATTGGTATTCGCAAGTATTATGAATTCAATTTCTCCTCATGCTTATCACTTCACAAGAGCTGCATCAAGAATTATCTTGCCCCATCCTTCCACACTCCGGCGTGTTTGCTCAAATTACAAAGCTGACCCTCTTCTAGAGCAAAAGCAAACGCACTACCTTTCCTACATTCGAGAACGAGTGAAGTCAATGCAAGACCATGAAAAGACCTTCACCCTGATGATTGATGAGATCCACATAAAACCATACTTTGACTACAAAGGGGGCACAATAGTAGGATCATCGGTTCATTCAACAGAACCCGCCACAACAGCTCATGTGTTCATGGTACAGTCGCTCCTTTCTGCAAATAAGGATGTCATTCACATACTGCCTGTGAGCAAAATGAGCGCAGAAATTTTGCACGAGCATGCCAAGAACATAATCTTAAATGTTAAGAAAATGGGCCTTAAAGTTATCGCTGTAGTAACAGACAACAATGCTCTGAACCGCAAGATGATGTCCTTATTTGCTGCAAGCCCTCAACTGAGCATTGTTTATCCCCATCCAGCAGACAACGCTCGTCCTCTTTTCTACGTTGTAGATCCTGTGCATCTGCTGAAGTGTGTCCGGAACAATTGGATCAACCAAAAAAACCACGGAACATGTCTCTATTTCCCTGAAATGGACTTGAATGGAACCATGCCTGAAGGGCCTCCTCGTATGAAAGCTGCTTCTTTTGCAGCTGTGCGGCAGCTTTATTCTGCAGAGAAATCATCGCTTGTGAAGGCTGGCTATAGATTGAACGCAAAAGCCGTGAATCCCACCTCTTTGGAGCGGCAAAATGTGAAACTCGTCCTGGATCTCATGAATGAGTTCGTGTCAAATGCACTTAGAACACATGGTTCCGCATTGAAGATTGCTCAAGCTGAGTCGACCGCTCTTTTCATTGACATTATCCTCACATGGTGGCGAATAGTCAACGTTAAAGACCCTTGCAAAGGCCAGAGGCTTAGATACAGCATGCAATATCCTGTAACGTCTGTTGGCGACACACAGTTAACTTTCCTGAGTGCAGTTGTCGACTGGCTGGACGCTTGGATACGAATTGGCGCCAGCAGTGGCTCGCTGACGAAAGAGACCCACAGTGCTTTGCGACTGACGTGCTATTGCCTGGTTGAACTCTCGCGGTACTGCTTGGAGGAACTTCATTTTAAGTACGTCTTGCTGGGAAAGTTTCAGACGGACGCGCTAGAAGACCGGTTTGGCCGTTACCGCCAACTAGCAGGAGCACAGTACCATATTTCGGTGCGTCAACTCTACGAATGTGAGAAAAAGCTTCGTCTTCAAAAACTTTTGACATTTCCACGCGATGAAACAGAGTGTGAAGGCATCAGTGAAGAACTTGTAGGATGCAACTTTTCCGTGGCTGTCAGTGACGACGATATTGCACGTGCCCACTCCGATATGAATGCCATTGTTTACATTGCAGGATACGCTGCTCATGCTGCTTTAAAGAAGCTTTCATGCTCCATTTGCTTCAGTACACTGGTTATTCAAAACCGTGAGATTGAAGCGGAAAACACAGCCATGATAGTTAACCTATCGAGAGGAGGGCTGAAATTTCCGCAGCCATGCACAGTGCATATAGTACTGATGACTAAATTAGTTGCAGAGAAATTGTCGTTCGGAGCCAACGCGAAATACTTTCTCTCCTGTGGTAATCAGCGTGGTGTTGTGAGTTCGCAGACGATTTCTCTCCTGGAAGAACCAGACATTGAGACATGCGAGAATGGTCATAGTGCACAAACTCTCTTGCGTTTGGTAGTTCGTGTTGCAACCAATGTAGTTTTAAGCAACTTTTGCAAAGTAAGAAATGACACTATAGAAGACAATGCTCAGCAGAAGGCGGCAGCCCGCAAAGCAGCAACGCTGAAGAAAAAGTGAATGCAATAAAATTAGGTGCAAGTTCTTTCTAACGCAATAAAAATACTTTTGCGAACACTTCACTGCTGGCGTCTCGTGGTTTCTTATTACAGTGGTTGGACTAGCTACACTATGCTTCCCTCGTGCACGCGAAGACGACTTATATGGCGTGCCGTAATAGTATTTTGCCCCCATTAACACATATGGTTGAACTCTGACAGCTCAACGTTCCTGTGAGTGCACGCCATTATATCTGAATGTAAAATATTAACAGCGAAGCAGAAGACATTTTATAAACTTCCAGAATGCTCAATATAGTATCGTCGCAGAGTATGTGAAAATGTTTAAATTAATAAGGGAAAAAGCTTGATTAGGAGCTCAAAGCGGGAATATTTTTCAGTATATAAGGTGTCCTATAATAATGAAACCAATTATAAATAAAGCAGATAAAAACCAGTATTAGCATGCACAAACTACTCCGCATCATTTTTTTTGCGCTAACCACGAAAGAAAAAGTACAAATCACTGTATCAGGCAGTTTGGAACTTCTTGGCAGCTAAGCGCGGCAGTACCCTAACTGCAGTGCAAACGGGCGCAACTCTGAGATAGCGAAGCGCAGCGCCGGCACGGTCACTTGGCGTGACGTCATGCGACCGGTGGAGAGGCCTTGAAGAATATTCAGAGGGTGTTGGTTGGAGCCCCGTTTCTCCTCTGTCGTGACGTCACGGTGTCACGTGGTGAGCCTTGAAGACGCCGCGAGCGACGGCGCGAGTTGGAGCCCCGTTTCTCCTCTGTCGTGACGTCACGGTGTCACGTGGTATGGCATGGGGTCAAAGGTCATTGAAGGCGACACCGCCGCGCCTGAGGAGCTGGGTTGAGCTCTAGTAATATGCTTCGCATAATAATTTTGGTTTGAGGTGTCTCGATGTGCACGGCCAAGAGATAGCTCAATTTGTTTAGTAAAAATCGCTATGCTTAGATGTAAAATGTTCTGCCGACGTTCTAGTAACATTTATTCGAGGCTTTGCAAGTTAGTCTAAACATTTAATTTGACGACTACAATAAAACCGCTAAGATAGCCAGAGTGGTTCTATATAGGCAGTAGAAGTCTGCTAAAAACTGATTACTGCTAAGAGAACATTTATGCCATTGAGAAGACCTAAGACTGAAACACTGATATGAATATATACCTTTTTCTCATTTTTTTTTCATTTTTTTTTCGAGTGTTGCCCCGACCACCATCAGCGAACTTCGGTGCGCGTTCGGTTTTCTCTGGCCGAGTGGATTTCCGCCTGGCAGAGTTTTGGACGCTTTCTGGCTAGCAGACCAGAAGAAGAAACAATGGTGGCTCGCCGCCATCACTGTGGAGACTCGACGGATTGCAACGCGTTCGCTTGAGCGCAACCTCTTCGGAAAGTCTTGTCTCGCCGGTGTAGGATACCGAACAGTATGCGTATGGTTCTCGGTGAACCAAGCATCTCACGTTTTCATCGATATTCCTTCGGTAGCCACATTAGGTGCCCAAAGTAGGCATTCGATTGTGGCCAACGTGTTTCCGTTGCGTTTCTTTCATTTCGGTGCCCCCCCCCCCAACACACACACAAAAGGATAAAAAAAATACATTGTTGCGGCGCAGCGAATTGTGGAATGGTGAAAGTCCGATATTGTTACTTCTACTTTTGCGGAAAGTAATGAGCCACGGGAGGCTTCAGTTGCCGGATACTCTTATTATATAATTTATATTATTGCGATAGCAATAATATGGACTCTCTAGGCGCATTCCTGCCGTCGCCGTCGCTCTCATGTTCCGCATAAAGTCCAAGGGCGATAACATCGTGACCACGCGCCGCATGCTGTATCTGCGTGTGAAAGTATAAGGGGCTGGCGGTGGCATGGGTGAGCAGACGATGGTGGCTTGGGCTTGTGTGCTCAAGGGAGTAAAGCGGGGAGGAAGCGCGCCGCCTCCTGTCGCGCGTGATACATCAGGGCGAGGGAAGGGAGGGGGCGCTGTGATCTGTGAATATGTGGTCACGCAACATGTTTATTTGCCTTGTTTGGCGCATTACATACAGTGACGTTTTCTTAGATGCGTAGATTTGTTGGAGACTTATGCGTATACTGAGATATCTTGTTGCGAGGTTTTGTGTATACGTGTAGTGAACTTTGTTTCCATTGACAATTTTTTGCCCTTTATCAAGCTGTATCTTCGCATTTGTATGTGCAATTGTATCTTCGCATAATGTACGAGGGTGAGTAAATTGTAGGTAAGCCAACCCACCCCGCGCAATAATGGTTTGGTTCATTATCTGAGAGGCATGCGCGTAGCACACATGCATCTCTCATTTACAAAAGGGACACGCAGGTGTGAGGGTAAATGTACTTTAATGCTCTCATAAACTGGGTTGAACATGGTTGCGTGGCGTAATGGACGCTCCAGAAGTTGAGCAGCGTGATGCCGTGAGGTTTTTGACAGCTGAAGGTGTTTCCCAAAAAGAAATTATTCGCCGTATGGCTACCGTGTACGTTGAACATTACATTTCATTGGCCACTGCGAAGTGTTTGAGAAAATGCTTCAAAGAAAGACGTAAAAGTTGCGAAGACGATTCAGGCCAAAGCCATCGCGCAATCATCCCCGACAAAATTGCAAAGGCTGATGAGCTGATGAGACAAGAACGGAGGATAAGCATCGATGAACTGGCAGAGCGTGTGAACATCAGTCACGGTTTGGTTCACGCCATAATTCATGAACATCTTGGTTATCGACTCTTGTGTGCGCAATGAATGTCCAAGATTTTGAACCACCGCCAGAAGACAGAGAAGTTCGGCGCTGCCTTGACTCATCTGATCCGGTATCACAATGAGGGTGTCGACATCTTGTCTGCAGTTGTGATCGGGGACGAACCATGGTGCCACTACAACGAGTCTGAAACACGACGGCAAAGCTTACAGTGGAAACATTCGGATTCACAACCTCCAAAGAAAGCAAAGGTCGTCATTTCCGCCATTTTCGATCGTCAGGGGGCCATTACTGATAGAATTTGCTAAATCTTGAATGACTATCAATTGTTTCCGATATTGTGAAACGCCGGATCGGTTGCGTGTCGCAATCAAGAACAAACTACGTGGAAAATTGACAAATGGGGTCATCTTGTCGCATGACAATGCCTGTCCCCACGTCGCTGATGTGGTTAATATAAAACTGGCAAAGTTCAAGTGGGAAACGCTGCAACATCCGTCACACAGCTCAGACCTGTCGCCTTCCGACTTCCGCATTTTGGGGCAACTGAAAGAACAGCTCAAGGGAACCAGATTCGGGTCAGACGTGAAAGGGTCAGTTGCAGAGTTTTGGAGCGGCAACCGAAGGAGGTTTATGAGACGGGAATCACGCCACTCGTTAGTCAATCGGAGAAATGTCTAAATTCTCATGGAGACTACTTTAAATAAAGTACCCCGTTTGTCATATATTCACATTGGCTCACTTTCATTTGACTCGCCCTCGTATATTTTGCAGAACTCCTACTTTTTATCCGTGCTCTCTGTTGCGACTATAATTTTTGTCCAATTACTCACGATACACGCCCAGTGACAGCTGCTCCTGCGTAATAGATTCCAATAAATGGCAGCGTCATTGAGATTTTTCACTGGCCGTTACATATGTACAAGAATGTGAACAAGGTTCTTGAATGACAAAGTTTCATTAATATATGTGTCTCCAACTTGTTCATTTCATGGTCTTTACGTTTTTCATATCAGCGGCATGCACTGCTTTGCTGGTTTCTAACTGATAAGTTTTAAAGTTTGTGTGATATTTTCTTTATTCATTAAATAGACAAAAACATGGAAGTATTGATATCAGGTATTTTGGGCACAACTTTTGGCACATACGAGTACATTATTTTGTGCAAAAATAAATATTTTATTTGTTTTGACAGTGCGTAGTGTTCAAGAATTTGCATCATCTTTTGAAGTAGCGATGCAGCTATTATTTAAGCATTTGATCCCTCGACGAATTGTTTAAGAGGATGATGATAAAGAAACATTTACTGGGCCCAAAATAAATCAGTGGCGCACGCAGGCACCAGACGGGGTGGTTGCCTAGTTACGGGACCCATATGTTCCCAGCAGCTCCTGGCCCCCGTCCGTCAGTGCGAGGATCCTTTAGCTCGGGTCGAACTCCGGCGCGGCCTATTCAAGTACATGTAAAACGCAGAAACGCTTTTCTGAGATAAACCCTAGATTGCTTTTATTGAACTTCGTTGTATTTGGGAGAAGAAGGTAAATTCTAGTGTCCGTTGGAAGCAGAATTTCGATTTAGAGCCTGAATTTTGTTGAAAATATGTTGAAAAATGCGAAAGTACGAAAAAAATATAGAAGCATGACGTTTAATAACTAAGCTCTGCATCAATAACAGGTATCGCGGTTCTGTAAACGGCATCTATTATAAGAGTCAAAGCTGACAAATTTGGTATGTCAATTTGTATCCTACGTGAACTGGTTACGTTATTATGTACAAGGGTTCTGCAAAAGCCGCATTTCCATAATACTAAATTCTTTTGAGATTCCTGTTTAACATATCAGTTTTGTCCGCTGTAGATGTACTATTAGATGCACTTCACAGAATCGTGATATTATTTTCATTGCTGAGTAAGAGGGTTTTAAACTTGATAGTTTCGTTCTCAGAAAATTTGCGGTTTTTCTTGTTTTCAATAAAGAATTCACAACCTAAATTAAATACTCAAAACCAATAGTCACTAGAATTTGTTTTTCTTTTAAATGCAACAAACCTCGTCAAACTTGGTGCTGTGGTTGCCGAGAAAAATGAATTCTCCTTCTACATGTATTTAGATAGGAGCACCAGAGCTGCAATCTTTGTGACCCGTGGTTACCATTTGTTACCCCCTCCCCCCTCCCTTATGTAATACCCCATCAGGGACCCTTAAAAGAAAATAAATAAATGATGATGATGATGATGAAAAAAGCCTGCATATACAGGGTGTACAAGCTAATTTAGTCAGAGTTTAACTATATGCGAATGCCACGTAGCTGGACAGAACCAAGGTAATGTTTCCTGTCGCCTGGAGATACTCAGCTTATTTTTTCATTCTGCCTAATTACATAATTAGTACAAATTAATTAGGTTCCTAAATATTCCATTAGGTAAAAAGTGTCAATGAGCAAATTGTAGATCAACATGACAAACTCCCGATACAGCTTTCCGTTGCTCAATACGTGCTACAGAAAAGTGTTTTTCCGAGCGTGAAAGAAGCCCGCAAATGCACGCAAAATTGCCGTGCGACTGGCCGCTCGAGGCACTTTGCGTGTATTCGCGGGATTCTTTCACGCTCGGAAAAACACTTTTATGTAGCACGTATTGAGCAACAGAAAGCTGTATTGGGAGGTTTCATGTCGCTCTGCAATTTTCTCATTGACACTTTTCATCTAACGATAATATTTGAGAAGTTGGTTAAGTAACTCAAAGGAAATCAAATCAAAATTTTATTTCATCTATCAACAAAAAGAGAAAGGGGGTAGCGGGAAAAAGCTGCATTACTGCAGCTTGACTAAGCCCGGCCCCCTATGGTACAATTCGACAGTACGTTTCTCCAAGCGACGGCAAACAATATTACCTTGGTTCTGCCCAGCTACGTGGCTTTCGCACATGTTTCAACTCTGGCTAAAGTTAGCTGGGACACTCTGTAGAAGAAGGCTGTTTGCTTTTGCAACCTTCACTACGCTAAAAATAGTGACAGCATGTTCTTTTAGCGTATGATGTTCAAATGAAGAAAAACGTCACGCCTGCACTTAATTCTGCATGCAGGATTGACCAATAACTTGGTGCGCTTTATTGCTGGCGATGTCTTGAGGTGCACAGAGGAGTGAAATTTTGACCGAATTTATACAATAGGTCAAGGCGTCGTAACAGCTCTTATAGTCAGTGAAATCAATATCATGATTTAAAAGCCTCATGGCTGCTGAGATATCTCTCCCGGCTGGCATTTCAGTGACTATACTTCAAGTGTGCTGCTGGCTTTTCCTCGTCTTTGCTGGGTCAGTTAGATTAGCTTTCGCAGTTATTTTAGTCTCAGAAGCTATGCAGTCATCTTAGCACTGGTATTGCATCGAAAGGAATGAATATTTTTGCCCACAACACATGATCCTGGTCACAGTGCGTTTCCAGCAGGGCTGGGTACTCGCGGAACTTTTGACGAATCATCATACTCCCAGAAATATTTCAGTAAGCCTGCCTATACCTACAGATCTATATATATATATGTGTGTATATATAATGAAATTCACGCGGATCGTGCCCTGGGGTTGTGGACCTGCAGTTTCCAAATAGGCACGCTGCTGGAGCTGTTCGGCTGGTGGGTCGTGCAGCAGATGTCGTTCGCTCTGTCCCGCAAGGCGTCGCTGGCTGTCTACGGCAGCGTGGACGCTGTGCGGAGGTACCGGGCCGCACACTGCTACTCTTTCGCCGAGGCTCGCTTCAGGGAGCCGCTGCAATTCGTCAGGGCCGCAGCCATGGTGACGCAGGGCCGGTCGGTAGGAGCGGCCACGGCCGACGTTTTCGTCCAACTGCAAAGCGCAGCGCTACGGCTGATAAGGTGTGTCCACTAGTTGTTGCATTGCCCATAAGTTGTTGAATGAGCTGTGCCGAGAGTTCAGGGCTGGGCACAGATACTTTGCGTTTTTATCATGATGCGATGCAAGATGCTCGGGCGAGAAGTATTTTGAGATACAGATACAAGATAGCTACCGCAATTATTGTATCCGATACGACACTTTCCGTTTGTACCTTAAGGTACTTCGGTACATTCGGAAAGGTCTTATTATATATTTGTATAACGTAGCAGCAAATGCGTATCTACAGAAATGTTTGCTTGGAAGTTCCTCAGCTCCGACTAACCTTGTTTACTTTGAATGAAATGTTTGTTAGTGTCTCAAACATTTTGTCTTCCTTGCTCAAAGTATACTATTTTCATTCCTAAAAAAAACATTTGGGTTGCCTTCCTTGCTTAACATGAAATCTCCTAATAGACTGTACTGTTAGCGGTTTTGTTTGCTGCATTTGTAATTGATGGGAGTCGCTGCTCTGCTAGCCGACCTGCTAGTGGGTTGCCATCTAATTACAAGAACGTCAATAAGAAGCCTCTGCACGACTGCACAAATACCACTGGGGAGTGTCAGAGAAATACTAAGGTCTCTAAACAAAACAAGTTTTTAAGGTAGCGCCACTTCTTCTTTCCCTCTCGTTTCCTTCTTCCCGAACTTCACTGGAGCGCCCCCAAGAAGGGCCAAAACTAATGAGGGTGGGCATAAAAGGGAATGTTTGGTGTGAGTTATCACGATGAATAGAAACACGTGTGTTTTGATAGAAGTAAATCACATATAGAACAAGCAATTGCTGATTTCATAGTATAAGGTACAGCATAAGAAGCACAACGCGTGCTGACCAACCAGCAACGTTGTGCTTGTTTTTATTATACACCAATATCCATAGCGCCTCGCATGTTCCTTCGCATAAAGGAAGGAAAAGATGCAAGGGAACACACTGCAACGTGAGGGAAGCCGAGTGTGGTGGCCCAACAAGTGGTAAAAACGTCAGAGCACGCAGTATACGTCCGAGAGCGCGGTAGGTTTTAGTACTACCGGTTGATTTCTTTTCGATACCTATTTGAAGCTGTTCAAATAAAGAAAAACAAGGAAAAAAGATCTTTTTCCTTCCTCCGTGGGAGCAGCTGCATGCCGAGCGCGCACTGAACAGATAGTACGGGTAACACAAACTTCTCGGCAAACCTCGATTTTGCACCGTGATCACGACTCAAGAGGTCGCGTGTTGGGGCACCATTGTGGCTTCACGTAGCGTTCGCTTGCTAAGGCCGACTGCGTGACGTATTGCTGCTTCCTATCTTTTCTTTTTTCCTCCATACTCTCTCGCATGTGCCCGCTTCGATCCAAATTCAAGCTTGTTACTTGCTTTCAACTTCGACAGCAAGAAATAAAAGGTAAAATCAGCGATCGCTTAGCCTCACTTCATGCTGAGGGCAGAACATTAGGTATGATTTGTCGTTGTTGATATCAGCTCTTCGTTTTGACGCTATTAGGCCTACACAGACGTGCCGAGATATAAAAGAGGTTTGAATTTAACCTAGCAGATGGCACTACAGCCTTAGCGCTGCTGATGCCTTGAAGATGTGGAAGGCTTTTAAAACCTAATGTTTCATTGCAATATTATTTTCTACTCCGCCCTTGTACGGTACGCGAGGACGGTGAGGACCAAACACCAACTATAGTAGGATACAACTAAAGAAAACAGCAGTTGGCAACCAAGGCAGAAGGGCCACTAGGGGTTGTTACTCCGCCAGCTAATTACAGACCGAAACAAAATCGTCGTCATGCGGCCATTTCAAGATGGCGTCGTACTTGATACCCCCGGAGCATCTGCTGTTCCTGAAGAGCCTTTTCATCGGCGGAAGCGATGAGGTGGGCAAGAGCCATGGACAAAGTGTATGGAATCTGAGCATTTCACTCTTCAAAAGACCGTGGTAGAGTTCACTTCACTGCTGACCCCGTTTTACCCATGAAACTTCACTGCCAACCGAAGTGAAGCTTTGCAATAAATAGTTGCAACGAAGCAAGTGTTTTATTTCAGTTCAAGAAACAATTAGGCTTTCACCGTTCCACTATAATAGACGAATGAAAACGCACAAAGTTACGCGCCTATAATTTATTTTTGTCGTATTCGCTTTATTCAGACATAACTTAGAAAGTTTGAAGTACGAACTATTTGCAGTCTCGCGGAGGAACAGTGGCTGGCGGTTATGAGGAAGTGGGTGGGGCTTCACTGCAGACTTGAGACGACGCGGCGTGGGTTAGCATATTCTGAAGGACGTTTGCCCCCTGTTGTCGGCTAAGCAAACAACAAGGAAATGCTGAGAAATTGTGTACTGCAAATAAAGCAAAGCCCCAGCATTCAAGCAAATGCGGCCTATAGTTACAGTGCCTAAACTTTTGTTGTTGTGATGTATCACCGACGCCGGCGTCCGACTGCGTGTTCGCACCGACGGTCTGGTCATGCAGCTGTCTCGGGTCTCCGACGCGGGTGCCGTTTCACTCTAAAGAATTGTCTGCAGTGAAGTATACCCTGTCTCATAAGCGGAGTTTAGCAGAGCCAAGGCTGCAAGGTATGGGAACCCAGCTGCTTGCACAAGGTAAATATACATCAGACTCTGGGGTTTTGCAAGACGCGTAGCGCCACCTGCCGGTGCGACGAGGCAATAATTGAGTTGTGCGAAGTCCGATTCTCTTGCTAAGTTGCCTATGCAGCTAGCGAGTGCGAAACAACGACTTAACTTCATTTTGGGCCGTACTGCGAGTGTCTTGCACATTTAACACCCAGACAGAGAGCTATCAATTTCTCCGCTAGTCGGACGCGCCGCCGAACCTGCCATAAAGCCATAAAGTGCTTGTTGGCTTACTCGTCAGACTGACGGCGGAAACGACGAAGAAACGCCGCAATTGACGCTACTGTTGTGTTGTAAATTGCCATGAACGTGAAGGACTCAATAACAACGTTCAGTTTTACCGATTTCCATCGCGATCATATGAAGGGGAAAGGTGAGAACGCTGGATACGGGCCGTTCAACTTGTTGGGTAAGCGAATTACTTGCATCTCACAACACAGTGGCTCGCATGGGAAAGTGTGATAATGTTGTTCTGCTGTAATTGTGTTGCGTAGCCCTGACGGAGGACCTTGGCAAACAAGCGAAAACACTAGAATCTGCAGCCCCCACTTCGTTGGCAACTGAAAAAAAAAAAAAAACGTTGCTAACCATTCTGCGTATGTGCTATCGATAGATCTATCTGTTTACAGACGTCCGCCTTCTCTTGACTTAACAAGTGGAACGGAGAGATTTGGCAGATCAGTTTAACCAAACATTTTGGTTAGTTTATGAATTCAAAATACTTTTCTAGAGCACTGTGCTATCGCGAGCTCATTTCCAGCTTCGGTGTTTTGTATGGGCTGCGCCGATGCAACAAGCACGTTTCGCAACGTACTAAGCCCGCTCGACTGCGTTTTCAAATGTGAGCAATAAAGTTGCTGTATGAGCACTGGATGAGTAATTGCGAAGTAACGCATGTGTGTTTATTTACACTTATTTGTACGCGTGTGTTGCTTGAAGCGTCTGCGAAAAATTCAAAGGTACAGAGCGATGCTGTAGCTCCTGTGAGACAGAAAGATGCGGCGCGCAGGCACTGTAGGAAGCTTACTTTCGTTATGTTAGCACGCTGCTTGCTGCCTTGGAAAACGTTTTCTGTTTGCTGCCCTGAAAAAGGCTGTGGAAGAATTTCTTTGTAAATAATTGCGAGAAACAACATTACGATAAAATGCATAAAATATAAGAGGTACTTAATCTTCTGTTCAGGACATTTTCAATATGAACCAATTTGGAATGCTTCGATTTTTATGCTCATATGGCTATAAACGAACCTGTTGAAGAAATGAAAAAAATAATACAGGTGTGTTGTAATTTGCTCAATAATCTTGTTTTTGAGTGATATATTACTTGAAAAATCATGGTGTCCCTTGTTCACTGTCTACACACATCACATGCAGCATTTTTACATCACAGCATTTTACTTCTCAGATGGCAGAAAAGACACCAGGCAGATGCTGCAGCTACAACTGGGCAAAGTACAGATCTTTCAACTTCTGCCGAGTGTGCAAGCGGCACTGTACCGTGCTCTTGTGAACATGCTCAAGCGGAAATGCAAAATGCAAGTTTGCCAGAATTAAGGTAGGCTTGTATGATTTCTTGGGATTTCAGATGCGCATAACTCGAATTCTTTTCCTCATGGTTCCTTGCTTGCAGATTCATAGCATCGAAACAGAAGTTCCCCCTGTCACTGAAGGAGGTATTCCTGATCCTGGGCTTTCGTTTCAAAGCCTTGAGGCTGTTCCTGCGGAATGTGCCAGTGGAACTGTTGTCACTGAGCAGCGTATTGTACGGACTGTTGCAGTTGGCCCCGGCACTAGAACATAGTTTTTTGCTGGTTTCCACAGCATCATTAGCAGCCCAGATGCACTGAGAAGTCTGTGTGGTGTTGGTAGCAATGTGTTTGCATTGTTACTCAGTTTGTTACGAGCTGTTAGGGAGGGGAGTAGTGATGTAACAGTCGAAAATAAGTTGCTCATGTTTTTAATGAAAATGAAGCTGGGAATATCATTCTCTGCAGTTGCTATTCTTTTTGGAGTGCATGAGAAAACTGGGTCCCGTGCATTCTATGCTGTGCTGCACACACTGACTGAAATAACAAAGGACAGGATCTACAAGTTCCCAATAGCTCACATCACGTTGTCCCAGCCATCTTGTTTTAAAGTAAATTATCCACAGTGCATGCTCATGACTGAGTGCACAGAAACGAAAACCTAAACCCCATTCGAGGTAAGGGCGTGACACATGCTCTAATCTCCATACAACGTAACCTACACATTAAAATTCCTTGTTGCTATCATCCTAAATGGAATGGCGGTCTTCCAATGCAAACCATATGGTGCCAGATGTTCAGACGCTTATAGTTCATTAGTTTCTAATTTTTTAAAGTTTATTGAAGCTCAAGACACAATTTTGGCTGACAGGGGCTTTCCAGACATCCGAACTTTCCTTGCTGATAGAGGAGTAGTCCTCATAATGCCACCTTTTTTGGCAGGAAGCAATGCTCGCTTCACACCTGAGGAAATGGAACAGACTTGCTCTGTTGATTCTGTCCGCATACATGTGGAGACGGCAATTAAGAGGATTAGGCATCAAAATATATTAACTCACCGAATACCAACTTCACTGATTCCTGCAACGGATCACATCTTTCATTTGTGCTGCGTTTTAGCAAACCTTCAATCGCACATGATTTTGTCATAACGAATAGTGCATAATTAAAAGCCCCTGCAATGGCCATGTACACAGAAATATTTTCTTATTCATACTTTTGGTTATATTGCTTCAGTCCTTCTCAAAGCTTGCAAACAGATACAGTGCATCTGAAGCTTGTTTACGTGCTGTTCTTCCATTACCATTTTTCGTATCCTTTGTTGTTTATGGACTTATTACAAACTGCAGTAGCAGTCCCGGGAGGATAAACAAAATCACCCCATTGTGTTGTGCGTGTACTTTTTTATTTAAGTTCATTGCTGTAATAATATGAGTACTACCTGTACTTTTGTTGTTTAAGTACATTGTTGTAATAATATCAGTATTAAGTTCGAAACAATGCTGCACGTATGTTAGGTAATTTATTATTGTACTTGTTGTACGTTATCATTTTAGACCACTGTATTTTGCAGCACTGCTGATTCAGTGCATTTGTCTTAATAAACATTTTATTCGTAGTAAACAAGTGTCACTGAAAACGAGCCCAACAGTAGTACAGTAGTGCACAGTAGGCATAAGCAGACGCGGTACACAGTATAGATTAGCACCATATTTGTGTGCACTTATCGTGCGAACTGTCTTAAAGCATGTACTAAGCAATTTTATTCAGCTAGTTACCAATCATTGTGGCAGGCAAGGTGAAATTGGCAGACACATAATTGTGTTTTGTTGTTTTTGTTTCGCTGTCGTATTCCCATTGCATGAAACCACATATGCACCAGACTAAATAGCGATTCTGTGAATTAGTATGCTTATGTGACTATAGAGAACTAGAGATGAGTTACAAATACAACAAATTTATTCACATCCATGGGTAAAACTTGACAAGCGACAGCAAGAGTCCAGCGTTTAATATCAAGCACATGCCAACTGCACAAACACAGCCGAAAAACTCCTTAAGTTGTGAACGTTCTTACTACTCTCTATGGAGATATAAACAAGATAAAATGGCAGGCAAAACACTGTACATAAATTACAAGCTATCCATGCTGCGCAATGTGTACGCCACAAATAAAGAGACAACCATCCAGTCATTGCAACTTGCAGTCATTGAATCACAACCCAAAAGAGCAAGAAAAGAACACTGATATATCAAACACCTTTAACGAATCACAACAGTTATATAATAAAAATCACGGTTAAGTCAAAGTAAAAAGTCATACTGGCGACTACATTAGCTTTTTGCTTATAATTTGCCAACACCTTATATTTGGCATCTTTAGTTTTCACTGGAACTTACTATCTGAAACAAGTGCTCTACACAGTCCTGAGTATTAACGATGCCTCGTAAATGTGACAATATTTAAGTAGAGACATATGTTGCAGAAACAATAAATAAAATAATGCCGCCAACGTCTGGAAGACGTTGAAGTAACGAGCATTAGGTATTTGTTTTACTAGAATTGATATGAATGAGATGAAGTGAGGTACACCAATGGAAATACAATTTTGTACGTTTATTTTCCCATACGATAAACACACTCAAAAACATTTCATTTGTACACTGGCACCTTCATCAAATTCTTCACTTGATTGGTTAGCGAACTGCCTTATTCCATAACACTTTCGTCGTCACCCATGGATTCACAGTCTTCTCAGCTGTTCTTAATTAGCACAAACACCGTTCTGAGATCAGTGAAGTAGTTAGGTATAGAACTTATTCGGTGCACGACGAATTCCGCCCCCTTCCAACGAAGTCAGAGAAAACCAAGTCCAACGCAGTTACCCACTGGGTGGTCGGTTCGTTAACATCTGATTCTAGTTTCGGGCCGAACGAGTGTTTCATTCTTGCATGAAAGGCACTTTCCTAGCGATTAAAATCACCCACGCATAACGCAGGCAGATTTCTATTCGTGGAAACAAACATGGCTACGACGGCGGTGATATCTTGAATGGCCACATTGGGTTCTTTACGGCCATTTACATACGCCTGCACGCACGCCTCCTAGCGCAGCGATCGACGCCTAGCGCCATCTATCGAAGAAATTACGCTCATGTGATTAGTTTAATCTATGCGTCATTTCCGATAGATCTCGTTAAGACAAATCGTTTAATACCGGTCCCATTTGTATACGTCTACTCCTTGTCGAGTTACAAACCCCTCAAGATATTTCCGAAATCGGAATTTGCTTCGTTTGGAGGGTCAAGGTGGGCCTGGAATTCAGCTTTTGGTGGGCTCTGTATACAATTCAATTAGGAATTCCATGTATACAATGTTTATCTATTATTTAATCCTGGCTTTACTTATATACCACCACCCATAGGGTTTTATTTACATACCAAATTCGGTACACAACTGCCCCCTGGTGGGTACCCCTTGTTATTGGAGTATAGCGGAACGAAAGTATATATGTATAAGGGAGGTGGTAGCAGACCATAAGAAATCGATAAACGTGATGAGTAAGAGCTGACGCTCTTAAAATAAAGAAGCATCTGCTCGTATTCGTCACATACATTGCGACTTGAACTAGCGTATAATACTGGTCCTGTGACTGGGTGCAGCATATATAGCCTTAATCGTTTTGGCGCCATTAAACTCGAATTAACTGACTAACTATAATACTGGTGACGCTTCTTCAGCCTAAGTTTGCCACCTTCATAAACGATACAGCTGACGAAGCTAATTTCATTGTCAGCATTAATCAGCACACTGTCTTTTCTTGAAAAAGGGGCACTTTATCACGAGGAGCACAGTCTTGTCACCATCCTTGAACAGTCCATCAGGGTTGGCACACAGCCATGGCTGCCTCAAGTTAACTATAAAGTCCAACCTGCATTTAAATCTCACATGGTAACATAACATTCCATGCATACTGGCATATCATTCTCAGTGCAAAGGCAATAAGCACGAATCAGTCAGAAGAAATTCATGCACAGTTGTAGCACAGCTACGGCTACTTTGTCTTTAATAAGGCACAATTGAAAAATAAGGTTATAAAAATAAAGGAACATTGTAGCATATATTCTTGCAAGTCACATACCTAAACCTGGCATTTCACTGCAACTACACAAGCTTTGCACTTACTACCAGGCCCCGCACACTCTCAAGTTCTAGCGATCGCCCCAGAGGGCGAAAAATCAACTGCGGCGCGTTCCAGCATAAGCGCGAAAGTGGAGCTACTGTAATTTGGTCGCATACTTTAATTTGTATCTTTTCTGCTAGGGGCGCTCAACGCGGCTCAATATTTGATCTATAAAAGCACACATAATAACCGTGAAACATATTTAACATTTAATTTTCTGCAAAATAAACAGACAATTGTTTTTATTAAACTTACATTATTAAAGCATGTGCCTTATTACTTGAATGAAGGTTTTGAGACTTCACTGACGTGTGATAAGCAGCAGCCCACTGGTATCGATTGCAGTCCTTGCTGTTCATAGAGTTTCATATTAGTATACCTAGAAGGAAATCTGGCGCTGCGATCGTTCAACCATCATGGGAATGATGGGAAGTACAGGCTTCGGATTGGCATTCTGACGACTGGCAAACTAGTCTACAAGTATTTTTTTGGTAGTTTTGGTTTCGGTCCAAGCGCAAGTGCTATACTTGATGAAAAAAGAGAGCGCTACGAAGACGAGGACGAAAGAACAACATGTACGACAGACAAGGCGCTACTTCGTCTTCGTAGCGCTTCGTAGCGCTTTCGTCCTCGTCTTCGTAGCGCTCTCTTTTTTCATCAAGTATGCTCAACCAACTCGCCCACATCAAGCTTCTGCTGCAAGTGCTATAACCTGCAGTGGGACAGTGCAACGCAAAGCTCTCTGCCTTTGTTATGTTGCTCGAAGTGGCGATAGCGCGCTGGGCCCGCGAATGGGACGATGTTTCTGTCGCGGTGTAGAGTTGAAGCCCCGACGAGAAAGCGACGGCATCGTAAATGTTGAAAGAACATGTTTTGAGCGTTTGGACCTTGGTTTGTGAAGTGTGTTAGGTTGGCGCTGTAGCGTTATGTGCTTTATGAAACTTCAGAATATTAAAAAGAAGGCACTACTGATACAAGACATATACAATTGTACTTCTAGTGGTTTGACAATCAAATTTTATTGAGGCCTTCATTATGCATTGCTCGTTCACGTGCTCATTGAAATGCGCGTTTTAGGACTTTGAGAACACAAACTTACTTGTGGTAGGAAAGGTTGCTGCCTCCTGGCTGTAGTCTAGTGTCGCAAAATGGGTACGTGCAAAGCCACGCCGTAACACTTCGGAAGCAGTACGTAAATATATAATATGATGAGGCATACTCGTAGGAGGCCACAGGCGTCCCAGCTAGCAGTGCAGCAGATGTGCTTAAACGTACTTGAAGACGTTCAGCAATCGCGACAGCCGACGCAGCCTTCCGAAAGAGCGAGAGAGTTCGCAAAGTGCCTGTCGTCTGCGAGAAAAGTCTCGCGTTTGCAGCGAGCAGGCGTCGTAGCAGACAAAACTTGTAGCATTCCGCTCAAGGGCGCAACACTGTCTCACAATACAACATTTTTATTTACATAAATACTTTATGTGTATTTTAAATAAGTACATGCACAATTGTTATTGCTGTTGCAAAAATAAATAGATAATTAATCTCTGGCGTTAAATCGGGAACAGAATCCCACAAGAATGCATACCTTGGTGTGTCCTGGTGATGAACCATAGTAAACCATGCTTCCATCCCAAAGTCATACAAAGTTTATGTAGCCTGTTGTACATTACATAACACACTAAAGAAATAAAATTAGATTTTACGCGATAATATTTGAGTATAGCTTTGTTTACTGCGCCGCAAGCAAACGCCCCTAGTCTAAAGATCGAAGTCAATCCGAAGCCTGTACTTCCCATCATTCCC
This sequence comes from Dermacentor andersoni, assembly GCF_023375885.2. Taxonomy (NCBI): domain Eukaryota; kingdom Metazoa; phylum Arthropoda; class Arachnida; order Ixodida; family Ixodidae; genus Dermacentor; species Dermacentor andersoni. The sequence continues at coordinate 151,395,383 of NC_092819.1, read as the reverse complement.
ATGTAGGTTGAGGCAACGCTCATGAGAGCCCCCGTAGACACTAGCGCCACATTTCCCTCTAGGGTATATTTAGAAACTCTGTGGTGCTGTTTATCGATTCAAATTGTACGGCGGTTATATTTGCGAACGGGTTGGTTCTTGCCTTTGTCCAGCATCACGCAGGTTCGTCTTAATTAGCCAACAATAATATCTCAGCCAGTTTATGCATCCGACATTCGATAGCCGGTACCAGACGATCGTGCTTAAAGACGGTGAATTTTATCAGCTGCGGTGTTTCACTGGCGTAATGGGTACATACACAGCTTCCGTCGTCAGTGGTCTGCCGCGTCTAGCCGCGTAATGAAGGGTTGCTTGAAAAAAAATGTGCTAGATAGCATGAAAAGTCGTCTGGAAACTACCCAAGGAAGCGAATTAACCTTGCAGCTTCTGGGTGTGTGCACCGGTGAGTCAAAAAACAGTGCTCCGCATTTTCAACTTTCAATTTCTTCGGGTGCAAAACGGGCAAAACAGATTGCTGTAGTCATTTTTTTTTTCAATGTGGAAAATCATAATAAAGTTATTGCTCTTCAAAGGCAATTCAAACAAGGCTCTTGTTATTTTGCCACGTTGCTAAAATTCCTAACACGCAGTACTGTGTAAAAAATAAATAGTTTTGGCTGTGTCTGCATGAATGATACACTGCGATAAATTCGCAGCAAATTAGTGCAAGTGTACTTCCGGTGATACAGTTGGATTAATATCATTTGATACATAATAAGATTACTGTGTTTATTACCTAGTAGCTGGCAAAAAAATTAATCGAGGCTTCGCAAAGCACAGCCCGCACAAGGGCACCATTGAAAGAAATGCACACTCAAAATAGTGTTGTGTGTGTGTTTTCTGTTATGGAGCGTTTTGTGCACTGTTTTCAGTCGCACATGAATCACAAACTCATCCACGCTTCCACCATAGTAACTGAGGCTTTCTTCTTTTGCCTCCAGCCTCCAAGTTGCTGCTCATATTTGATCACCACTTTGGACTCTATTGTCTCTGGACGTACAAGTCACCAGTGAATGTGTCACCACAGAGGCAGAATCCTCGCAAGGTATGCTTCTGAACACTTCAACTAGAACTGTGATTTGTTCATTAATTAGACAAACTTTTGTTTCACCATTCTTTGCGTGCATGTTTGTCATGGCTTCATGATTTCTCTATTCAGGAAGAAGGACAAAAGAGAGATTATTGGTTTGCAAGCTGCCCACGCCAAGCCATAAGAAGCTCAACGGACACCATAATAACAACAGGTCCTCTTGAACTACGTGCCTCACCATGAAATGTTTGCAAGTTTACCAGATAGAGGGCTGTAAGCCCTATCAGGAAAGCAACAGTGTACAGTTTTGTATCGTACTGAGAGGGAATGCTAAAATTTGACATACAAACTTGCTTGATTTTAAGGGCATTTTATGACAATCGGAGAAGTAACAAGTTGAGTCCCAACTTGTATCTTTTCTCGTGGTGTAGCTAGCTCCTACTTGGTAATGCACAAAGTCTGTCATTTGCTATTTGAAAATCAGATTGGCGGACATCACCAACAAGTATCACATGCTCCTTCACAGCGTTAATTTGTCACATGAAACTGCCAAGAATTTTAAAGCCTTCAAAACCGCCCAGTGCAATATTGAGGAAATGATGCTTCATGTTCACTGAAACTCTGGCGGTCACTCTTCACTTTATTATTCTATTTTTTATTTAAAGTACGCTCAGGGCCATATGCCATTAAAGAGGGGAGTGGTTACAAAGCAGTAGAGTAAAACAAACAAGAGCAGTGAGTTTTGGTAATACAATGATTCGCCTGATTATACAATGTTAGCTAATGTATTGCGAAAAAGTTTGTTATCGGTGATGGCTACGATACTTGAGAGAAGGTGGTTCCATTCCTGAGATGTACGGGGGATGAAAGATTGAAAGAAAGACTTCGTGTAGCAAGAATCAATCGCTGCGTTACTGCGATGATCGATGCAGTTTGAAATGTACTTGAGGCCATGATATGAAGTCGTCGTGAAGTGTGGTATGACGGAAAATTTTATGAAATAGCGAAACGTGGCGACTAGCTAGGGGAATAAGTGCTGGTTAGCTTCAGTAAGGTTATACTCGCGGTACAGTTATAATTAAAAAGAATGATACGAGCAGAGTTATTTTGTACTAGTTTATTTGTAATGTATTTACGTAATGTAATGTGATGTAATTTGTTTGTAATGTGTACACCAAGTGAAGTAGTGAGACTAACGCGACTGGGATCCCATATTGCAGATGCATATTCAAGTTTTGAGCGTATTAGCGTCTTGTAAAGGTGTAGTTTTAAAGTAGACAGCGCTTTCGAAAGGTTGCACTGTAAGTACCCGAGCAGGTGAATTGCATTGTTAATGACATACTCTATATTGGTCCAATTTAATTTATTTGTAATGTGTACACCAATATATTTATAGTATATGATGAAAATCTAAGGGAGCATTGCTAAGATGGTAAGTGATAGGGTTAGAACTAGATCTGGATATTGCATTTTTCATTTGGAAAAATCAGTAACTAGGCTAGCCCTGCACTGTAAGAAATGGCTAGAACAGGTAACTTCACACAACTGGCCTTAAACATGACGAACCAATAAAATCAATTTTTCTTTCTCTTCAAACAGCAGATGACATACCTGAGGACAGTGTGTTCACAAAAAGTTTTTGAAATACACTTGAAGTTTGGCTTAACATTCAGCCAATCAAAAGTGGACAAGCAAGGGAAGCCTCAGCGTGGGAACTTATCTTCGTCACCGCCCTCACAAATATGTTTGATTTTTCAAACGTTGGCTACAAGCTTAGGCTTCCCTTGCTTACCTCTGTTACTCAAGTGACGTGTTCATCTCCTTGTAACCTTTTTTGCATTGTTTGAACAAGCAAACCAAGATCTTTTTTCAACATGAAACCTTAAATTGCATTTTACAAGGATCCGTGAGCAGTAATTGGGCATACTTATATGCTTATTTAGTATCCTTGTTTACACACAATATTGGCAGAGGTCCTTGTAAGCACTGTCGTCTCCATAACGTTCCTCGCCTTCCTACGAGTCTCCACTTGTGACAAAGCCTTTACTGCTGCAGCTGAACTCTAAATGTGCAGTAGAAATGTCAAGAACACACAATATGTGATCGAAAATTTCGCATAACGTTTTTTCCCCTCTAGACTGCGCGCCTATCGCCAATGTGTTATGAAAACAATGCGACATTGCAACTCGAGCTCACCTTACTGACAGTACATGTTTGCCGAGCACTTCTTATGTTTCTTTTTTTAATCTAGCTGAAATTGTCGAAGGCAGACAACATACATATAGTATGGAACACGTCAAACAGCACTGTATGCAACACAAGTACTAGTGTAGGCGAGCACAATATCGTTGTCCTTGCTTTAGCGGCACGACAAACGCGATGAGAAAACTTCGCTCGAATTCAGCTTTCAATTCCGTTAAATAGATTACTCTCTGTGTTTTTGTATGTTGTAAACTCAGTAACTGACAGCATTAGCTCCACCTGACCTGTACGAAAATTGTGGTCATGTACTGCTCCATTCACGATTGACAATAAACAATGTAAGCTTACTTGTCTGACGTGTTTTTTGCCAGTTGAGGCCTCTCGGTCACCTGGCGATATAATAAAGGTATCGATAGTCATTTTAGAGTATCGTACACAGGAACACCGCTCCGAAAGCGGTAGCAGATCACCCAAAACCAGCGAGCGAGTAGCACAGCGAACTCCAGCCGCTACCGTAGCAGCCATATTGCTCACTACGTAATGATGATGATAATACCGTCAGCGCCATCTCTAGGTCGCGTACTTCAGTTCGCAACGCCACCGCTCCTCTTATTTTCGTTGCACTGTGGAAGGTACAGTTTCCCTTCTCTAAGTTTGTATAGGTGTTCTGTGTTACTACTAGTACTCAGCCCTGAAAAATGAGAGGCTACTTCCTGTAATAACACCTTGATGGTGAATATGCTGTTGTTTATATCACCATGCGATGAAAACTGCTAGGAGAACCATTGCTGAGGCTTAAGGTTATAGTAATTCAGTTTATTCAGAAAAGGATATACCCATGTTTTGAACATGTCGAAATGCAGCTACAGGATTTGTACTTGGGCAGTTTTCCAGAGGCACCAAAACGATCGCATAGGATGTCTTAGCATGTAGCTAACCATTCGACATAATTACCTGTCTGGTTGGGAAATTGATTAGGAGTTTAATACTGACTACAACCATTTCATTAATTATCAGTTTAATCTTGCTATGGAATATAAATAAATTGTGAAACGAGGCCACACAGGATTTACTAATCTTTGTAATCTAAGCAAACCTCATCACCTGAAATACTACATTGGGGAGCGAGAAACTCGGGCCATGCCTTTTTCACGAACTATGGACAGACTACCGTGCCGAATATCGGTATTACTGAACAGTCTAGAAAAAAAAAAAAACATGGATCTTAAGACCGTCTCACGTCAAATTCTGAAGGAATATTTCATTAGCCGTGCGACTGCATGTGATTAGTGTATGTTATATTTGCATTTCCTTTTCTTGCTTGTAACTTAAGTATGGAATCATATTGTATTTGTCTTGTATGTGATAGTGCTTTTCTATATTATGTGCCTGGAAAAATGTATTATTTCACCACGTTACATAAATCTGTAATTTTCTGTTATGAGAAGGCGTGTATTGCTGGTAAAAAAATGTTGGTTATAGTGTATGTTTTCAAAAACGCGTGTTATCATGCCCTTACAAGTCTTTTTCGAAATATTTTATGTATCCGTGTATTGTTGCCTGACAAGAGTTCACAAACTGTCTGCTGCCAAATACTGTAGGGGCCGGGGCTTTTGTCAAGCCGCTTAAAATAGCGGCTTGTTGCTTCTTTCCTAGCATTTGTACATTTAAAGATGAATGCTGAAATACAGGAATGGAATGAAAATAGGTGAATTTTATTACCCCGGCATTTCGGAGCATATTCGGCTCATTCTTCAACGGGTATTCTTCGGGGGGGGGGGGGGGGGCGGTATGCAGCCTTTAAAACGTCTTTCGTAAAAGGGAGAGTACGGAAGGTGGGGAGACACTTGGCATAGGGGAAGGGGCGGGGGCGAAAGGGCGGAATCGCTGCAGTGGCGCTGGTCGGCTGGGATGACCGTTAATGAGAGCAGCATTCCAGGGAAGTTGGTAATCCATAACTCGAGTATTATTGCCCTACAAAAAAGACACGGACGTAAGAGAAGAACACACGCCAAGCGCAAACTGTCGGATGACCGATGCTGGGGCAGCTTGACCCGCCGTTGACGGAAGGCTGGGAGCGAAGGCGGGCCCGGGGAAGCGCAAGCGTTTTGGTGTTGGTGACCTCGAGCGGGAATTTCCCTGTTTGGGCGTCCTTTTCTTCTTTTCGTCATGTCTCTAAGGCCATGGATATACACTGAGGGTAGGTTGTCCTTCACGCGGTTTATGTTACCCCCCCCCTGTATCCTGAATGTGCCATGACTCCAGTAGTAGCCTTTTTCGCAAGTTCGTCTCTGTTTGAAGGACTTGGGTTTCTTGGAAAGCAATTTTGTGGTCGGCGTCTTCATAATGTTAAGCGACGGCGCTGCGTATTCTGTTGAATGTTTTGACGCCATTCTCGTGTCCGATCCTTCCTTTTAGATTTGTGGTTTTACCGATGTACGACGCCGGACAGTCGGCACAGCTGATTTTGGAAACGACGACTTGAGCTTTCTCTCTTGCTGGACGATCTTTTGGTTTAGGGAGGAGGATATTGAAAGTGTTTATCGGTTTGTGCGCAACTTCGAGGCATTTTTTTCAATATTCGGCTGAGAGCTTCGCTGGTACCATTGACGCATGGGATGGACACGCGTTTTCGGGGTAGGGGAGAAGTCAGCGGTTGAGGGTCCCGTAGCTTGTTTCTTCTTTTTTTGTAGTTGGCTTGTTTTTCGAATGAAGTCCTCTGGGTAGCCATTCCTTTTAAGTTCGTTGAGAAACGTTCTATTTTCTTTCTTTTTGTGAATTCTGAGGGGGAATGAGTTTCGGCTCTTATGAATGAATAATTTACAACAGACGCCTTTTGGTTTGCCGGATGGTTGGATTCGAAGTGAAGGTAGCGGCCCGTGTGAGTTGGTTTTCGGAAGACTGAAAATTTTAGAATGCTGTCTGTTCGTGTAACTTGTACATTTAAGAATGAGAGCGATTCTTTCTGTTCACGCTTATATGTGAACTGTGTATCCGCGTCTATGGAGTTTAAGTGTCTCTGCAGGTTTTGGACTTGCCCCGTCTTCACGATGCAGAAGCAATCGTCCACGCACCTGAGGCTTCGAAATGTCGGGCTAATAAAATTCACTTATTTGGTTAGAGTAAGTCTGAAAGTTCTGATTTGTTCACATTTTTTAGCATGCAGACTAGAAAAGTTGACTTGAACCAGTGTGCTCTACCCCGCTGCGCTATTGAACCGCGGAAAAGAAGAACGAGATCAGAAAGAAAGGAGTATACACTGTGATGTCACGCCTTCTCCTAAAGTACCTATGTGCAAGCACACAGGTACTAGTGAAGCCGGGTCCTGTCTGGTGAAAATTGACACAGCCACTGATGTTATGTCAAGAACTCATGTGTACTGATGTAACCCATACTTAATAACTGTTTGGCATACTAACACGAGGTCTTGATAAACATAACTACACGTAAAGCTCACTTGATTTATGCAGCCCAATTCTCGTTCAGTACTCCTATTATATAAAACATTTGGGAACACAGTAAAATATATTTCTTAATTTCTGGTTTGCTAGAAGGTATTTGTCAAATATTTTAACAGGTAATGTCAGGAGGAAGCCTCTACATGCATAACTCACCTCGACAACTGACTGATTAGCTTTCTGCTCAAAAGCTTTCCTTGCCTTAGCCTCTCTGCTTATCCTTAATGTATGAAAAGTATTCAGGAGAAATAATAATGTTACAAAAATGTCTGTGTAAGCATAAGCTTGTGAAAACAATAGTGAACATGCTGTTTCTGTTACCGTGCAATATTGCCTTTTCTTTTCTTCGCTCCTTGTGCCACCTACATAACAGCACAGGCCTTGAAATTCTAGAACATTTTAGTGCATGCTGATGTGTGCCACAATTGCTGATTGACAAGGCATACAAAAAAATATTTTTTGCTAAGATTTGCCACCACAAGAACACGAGGAGGCATACCTTCTACATCCAGCTTGTTTCGCGGTGCTGATAGCAGTTTCTTCAGCGTCTTTCTGGCTGCACATGACATTAGAAAAGAAGAAGTCTCTCTCAGCGACTGACATATGGTCCACTTGTCGATGACGTGCAAGGATGATTATGGCTGGCGCCTTAAGCTAATATGTCATTACACTATAAACGGGCATACTTTTTCCCAGGTGCACACTTATTGTAGGCGTGACAGTTCTGATGCCTTGCACACATCGTCGAGTAAGCTCTCAAGCACACACCTCACATTTGCACACACCTCACCTCTTTATCTATTTTGTTGAGAGCAGCAAGCTCTTGCATCTGGGTGTGTGGCGATTCAATTGCAGAAAAGTGTTCCCATGCATATTAAGGTGCTACTCTGGCTCACCTTGCTCCACCCAGGAACACCTCTTTGTCACCTGGCTCAAAAAGATTAAACATAAATCCACTAGCAAAGTAGGTAAGGACTGCTTAATGAATGAAGAAAAAAGTGTCTTCTCAAACATAACAAGTTACAGATCGAACTTACTGCCAAATAATTCCTCAATGGACTCCTTGGCATCAATGTTCGGCATTGATGGGTTGCGCCATGTCTGTGGCTGCTATGTGCATGAAGGCAGCTGCTGTTCATTTATGCACACAGCTACAGCTGCAGCGTGCTAACATGTGCCATGGCACCCAGCCTTGCCACGTGCACTTTGCAGTTGCAATGCGACGGTCAGAGATAAACTGAAATGCAGTCATCGCAGATTAGTAAAGGAATGTAACGATCAAGGCACAATTATTTATTTATTTATTTATTTTATTTATTTGCAATACTGCCAGTCTCAGTTGAGACCAAAGCAGGTGGGCACAATTTTACAGAAAGAAACGAACAGGTCATGTTACATGGCACATTAAAAGAAGAAAAGAAGGAAAACGCTTCCTTAACTACTGCAGAAATCACCAATAATACAATACTTTTGGTTGGTATAACAATATGGCTATAACAATATAACAATGTAGTTGGTATAACAATATAACAATATTGTATTACTAGAATTTATATAAAAAATAGCGAATGAATGACACCTGTAAGATTAGAGAGCTTATACAGCTATGAGATAACCGCGCAGAAGCGGCGAGTTTGGGGGTTGAAATGCAGAAATTCCACGCACAGAAATAAGTATTACAGATATGTGGGTTAAGATTAAGATATGTGGGTGTGTTAAGTGGTGTCTTCTCTGTTTGATGTCTCTAGTAGGTTGATGAACGATGGAAGTGACGGAGAGGAAACTATGTCTGAGTGGAGGAGATTTCATTCTCTGATCGCACGTGGTAAAAGTGAAAACTTGAACGTGTCATTACGAATACTGTACTGGTTTAGTGTAAATGGGTGATTTTTTTGCGACAGGCGTGATGTAGACAAAGTAACGTACTTAGTTCGGTCTATCTTATAACTGTCGTGCATTAGTTGGTAGACGAATTTTAAGCGGGCGTGTCTGGCCCTAACAGATAGTGTTTTAAGACTTGCATCAGCTAAGAGGTTTGTAGGGGAGTCATAGGGACTGTATTTGTTAAAAATGAACCTCACAGCTTTTCTTTGCACCTTTTCTAGTTTTGATATGTTAGTTGATGTGTGTGGAAACCAGATGATGTTAGCGTATTCTAAGACGGGGCGAACAAATTTGTATAGGCTAGTAGTCTGGTATGTTTCGGTGCAAGGCGTAAACATCGTCTAAGGAAAAAAAGTTTGCGTAATGCGACTGAGGTAATATTATCAATATGTAAGTTCCATGAAAGGGTAGAAGAGAATGTCAAACCTAGGTATTTGTCGTTATTTACTTTATTCAGGCAAGTGCCACCGAGGGCGTAAGAAAATTCTGAAGGCTTCTTTTTTGTTGTAAAGGACATGCATACAGATTTAGTGGTGTTAATTGACATTTGCCACTCTTTACACCAATTGGACACCAAATCGAGCGCTCTGTTAAATAATAAGTGGTCTGCGTAACTGACAATTTCTTTATAAATAATACAATCATCCGCGAAGAGCTTAATGTCACATTGAATGTTAGCAGCAATGTCGTTAATAAAGATCAAAAATAGCAATGGGCCCAGTACTGACCCTTGGGGAACACCGGAGGTGACAGCTACAGACCTGGAAGGGGTGTTATGTACAATAACATATTGTAGATATGTTATTATGTGCCTGCATTTGCATGCAGGCACATAATAGCATATCTAGTATTCAAGCACCGAGACTATGAGTGTGTGTGTTTCATGACGCCCGATGAGCTACATGCGTTGGCTTTAAAGGGGACTTCACCACTTTCGCAACTAATTTTCGAGTGACATTACTGGAGGAACTTATTTAACATTATTGAACAAATGGCATTACTAAAGAAACTCACGAATCACTTGCCGCAAAAATTTTTCAAGTCCATTAGGTAAGAGCCGACGCGCAAACTGCATTAATAATCGTGCTGTGGCAAACAGCTACAGGTCAATTAATCATACTTTGAGTGATATTCGCGAGTAGCTTTCTCCGGCTCCTCTATACGTCGTTGATCTGAGGAGCTCAGACTGTCCGCAGTAAACGCGGTTTGTTTATTGCGCAATGCACACACGGCGTGTTCGGAGATATGACGCTCTCAAACCATCCCCTGCAGTCTCAAAACACCCGCTTCACGAGGTCTCCTTTGGTTCATTTACGGCTGTCTCGAGCTAGAGTCAAGTTCCCACGGACTACGAAGCTCAGCAATCTCTGACCGCGGCGCGCGCCGTGTAACAAGGAGTGAGCAGCTAAAGGCAGACTCAAGACACGCACGATCGACATCCCACACACCGCGACCTCTCATAATCCACACAGCATCGCGCACGCACGTTCTGAAGGCCCAACGTTCCGGTTTTACTAGCAAATGCTAACACGTTATCAAACTAATAAATCCCAAAATATTGCTCGTGACAACCTTTATGTTTGTTTTCCCTTCGGTTGTACCCGCGAAAGCGGACACGCACGTATACACATTTGCAGTAAATACAAACGGAAGACAACCGTGCAGAGAACCCTTGAAGATGCGCGATAACACGGTCGAACGCACAGGAAGCGAGAGCTGAAGAGAGAACGCAACCGAAAAGTCGAGGGTCGCCAGGGCCATGAGCCCATGATAAAGCGAGCTTTGTACCACTGATCGTAAGCTACGCATAACTGAACTAATCGTGTATGTACTTCATCGCTTTGACAATATGTACGTACCCAAATTTAACACATTTAGGCGCTGGAGACCCTGGAGACCGAACGAACGTCGAAGTGCTTACCTCGAACTCGATTACGTACGATTCTCGCTATGTACTTCCGAGTTTCAGCGCGCTGAAATAACACCTGAGACTTCTATATTGCACACGTACTTCGCTCTGCTGAGCTTCCTCCCTTTCCGAAGCGTGGATGGGAGGAAGAAGCTTTCCAGGTCCTTGGTGACGGGTTTTTCCGCAGCGCCGCCTGGGCAGCGTCTGAGGTCTATAGCTACCATGCCCCATTTGCGTATTGTTGCGAAACGACGGACGCTGCTGGCACTTAGGACGCTACAGGCGTCGGTACACTGTAAACGAAAATCAACCCATCTGGGAGTTTTGAACAGGTACTGTTCCCTAAAACCTCCCCTCCTCGAATATTTACTCCGAAGTATGGGAGCAAAAATTGGAGGACGCTTAAGCTTCGCCTTCAAGAGTGAAACGCGATGGCGTTATCGCACTCAAAACGATCTACGCGAGCCAAACGTCGTGATCGGCACGGACAGCCGGGCCGCGACGCGCCATGAAGGCAAACGCGATCATGGGGCGAGTGGCGCGCCACATGGGGGGGCAGCGCCATACATTGAGAGGAGGGGGTCTTCTGTGTTTGCCGCAAGATGGCTCTGCGTGTGCGCAGAGCGCAGACGAAATGTAGCGGAAACGTACTTCGCTACTCGTCTATCTGCGACTTCTGTAATTTACATGCTCATAATTGTATGTATGCTTTATTTTCCACGAAAACTAAATACAGCTTTGCGGGGGTAAAGTGGGGAAAAAGCTGCTCGTAGCAGCTTGACCAGCCCCAAATACCCTTAATACAAAAAAAAGAAGGGAGCAGCAGAGCGGAAATACAGTTTTCCCAAGTACTTACATATTCAAGCACTATAACATATCATGCATGCGCATCGCAAATCAGACGAGGAAGAAAATACAACAAAAGCAAGATGTCAGCAAGCAAGCAAAAACACAAAATCTCCCTGCACTTCAAACGCATATAGGCATTGTACAACTCACATATGAGAGAAAAAATCAAGAATATCAGGAGGAGAACAGGTTGCAATATCAATTTTATTAACAATAAGATTGTTTAATAACCGAGGTAGCCTGGAGCACAGCATTTGTGATCCATAGTTTGTGCGCGATTTTGGTACGTGCCACTACTCTGGATTTCTTGTGCTGCATGGAGTGTCGTGTAGCTTTATGTTAGCCATAAAAGTAATGTAGTTTGTTCTTTTTCTGTTCATTTTTATACGCAAGCACTAAACGATACTTTAAAAGGGCCTGTATTTTCGGTGTGTTAAGTTTATGAAATAAATAAGCTGAAGGGAAATCGTATAGCTTATTGCAAATAGCGCGAAGAGCCTTCTTTTGCAGTATGTACAGCCTGTTGATATTTGTGTCAGAAGTGGTAGCCCAGACAAAACAACAATAATTTAAATGGCTGATAAAAAGTGAAATATATAACAAGCACTTAATAGAGCGAGGAAGATAGTTCAAGGAATAAAAAATTCCAGTGATTTGCGAAAGCTTACAAGCAAGAAAGTCTATATGGCTCTGCCACGTCATAGTATAATAAAAAAATACACCTAGCGATTTTACCGAGTGTACAAGTTCAATTTTAGAATTCTTCATTAGCAAATCTTCCCCTAGAGTAATCTGCGTGTTCTTAGCGTGAAATAACACCGCCTTAGTTTTTTGCGAATTAATAGTTAAACCGTTCTCAAATGACCATGTGTATAGTTTATTCAAAACTGCATTAGCTCTTATAATCAATTCGGCAGGGCGGTTAGATGAAAATAATAGCGTAGTGTCATCAGCATAGATTACGTAACGCGTATCAACATCAATGTTTACTAAATCGTTAATAAAGATATTAAAGAGGAGGGACCCTAAGATACTGCCCTGGGGTACACCTATATATATACATTGACCGACCGAACTTCAGATTTAAAGCTATTTACTTGTACAAACTGTTTTCTGTGACCAAGATACGACCTAATCAAGTCAAGTGCATTGCCGCGTATACCGTAGTGGTTTAACTTAATAAGCAAGAGATCATGATTTATAGAATCGAAGGCTTTTGAAAAATCGACAAATACTCCCAATGTTAGCAAACGTTCCTCAAAATTATTTAGAATTAGTTCTTCCTGTTCAAGCAAAGTTAGCTGTGTTGACATATTTTTCCGGAAAGCGTACTGATGCTTAGTTTTCAAGTTGTGCTTGTCCAGAAAGTCTGATATTCTGCAAAAAATTATTTTTTCCGAGCACTTGGAAAATATAGGGAGAATAGACACAGGTCTATAATTAGGTAAGGCAGTTTTGTCACCTTTCTTGAACAATGCAACTACTTTTGCCATCTGCATTTTATACGGGAACACACCAGTAGAAAGGCAGATATCATAAATATGGGCTAGTACTGGAGCGATTATATTTATTACAAGTTTCACAGGCTTGATTTTAATGTTATCAGCATCGCAGGAGTTGTTATTGTTTAGTGCGGAGAACAGTAAGATTAATTCTGAAGTGTTTGTGGGACGTAAAAGAATTGAATGCACACAGTTCGTTGTAATGAAACGACAGGCGTTTGCATTTACATTGCGTTTAGGTAGATTAGTGAAATAATTAATAAAACAGTCGGCCAACTTCTCGTCAGGTATGTCCGCTCCATCAGAAATTATACGCAACCCTGCCGCTGAATTGGGCACTCTATTCAGCAAAGAATTAAGCCAATGCCATATCTTATTGTTGTCATGGCTGCAAGATACGAAGGATTGCTTATAAAATGAAGTTTTCGCAGCACGTAATTCCTTAGTTAAGTCATTTCGAAATGATTTAAACACTCTGAAATCATCAGGATCCCGAGATGTGATGAATTTATTGAATAACCTAGCCTTTTCTTTTATCTTTTTAAATGATTGAATAGTTACCCAGGGTTTATGTATCCTTGATGGAGCGGCTACATTAGGAACGGAAAGGAAATGTTTAGCATAATATGAGATGAACGTTTCCAGAAAAGCACCGTAAGCGCGATCAGCACTTGTAGCCGCAACAACACTGTCCCACACTACGTGACGTAAGTCATCGCGGAAACACCACTAGCCGTTCTTCAGTTATAATTTGCGAGAAGCAAACTCGTTCTGGTGATCTGTTATCTTTCCGTTGGACAGTGAGGAATACCGGCATGTGATCACTCAAACTGTATGAAATAGTGCCGATTACCGATATACACCGCAGTATAACGTTCTACGGCGCGTTTCTAAGGCAACACCGCATTCACTAGAGGCGCTTTTGTCCCTCTTTGAACTATCGAACTTGTGGCTGAGTCATTCTGCTTCTGGACGCCGTGCAGTACGGACGCAGAATGGAGGGCTCCTCGAGAGCTGCGAAAGCGGCTGACGTTGGCCGTGGTGCCCCGTGTTCTACGTTGTCCAAGGATTACCGTGCCATCTTGCCTCCGTTACCAACAGGTGAAGGACAAAGGCGCGCAGTTGTATTGGACTGCTACGTCAGTGTACACCCTTATAGAATCGACGACTTCCGGAAGCCCTTGAAGAATGCTGGAGTAATTCAGCAAGTAGGTGGAATTGGTGCATACCAAATGTCGCACGTGTGGCTGCTGAACATGAAGACAGAAGAGGCAAAGTAGACGCTGCTAGACGCCGTAGCGCTACTGGTGAAGAACCGGCCATGCCTCGTGATTGATCCAGCGCAGCAAGAACTCAGGATTAAGCTACACTGGGTCGCGTTCGACGTCACCTCTGAGACCATTCGACGAGCCTTCCGAGAGTATGGCGAGGTAAAGGAAGTCATCAGTGATCGGTGGAAGGCCGAGGACTTTGAGGGCGCCGAGTCAACGACTCGTCTAGTGCGTCTTTTGCTGCGCGAAGGTGTCATACCAGACCGCATCCCACATCAGATGCGTCTTGGTAGCGGCACTGCGCTAGTGGTTGTGCCTGGACGTGCCCCGTTATGCCTTTGTTGTCACAATGCTGGACACATCCCACTGGAATGCCGAGTGCCCAGGTGCGCTGCTTGCCGAGCGTTCGGGCACGAGCAGGCTAATTGTACTCGCTCGTACGCCAGAGTTGCAAGCGTAGGCGGTGAAGTAGACCGGAGCGAGATGCTCATGGACGAGGAGGAAGCGGAGAGCGTGGCTGGGATGGTAGCGTCTATAAGCGACGCGGCCGCAGTGGCGGCGTCCACCAGCTATGCAGGTTCGCTTCAGAACAAGGCTGCAGACGCTCGGGCAGGAGACGCCACCGTGGAAGACGCTTCGACATGTAAGTACGAAGAAGGTTCGGCAGAGCCGCCTTCTGAAACCCACTTATTAGGAAAGCAGCTGCCACTAAGTGCGTCCAGGAGTGGTGAGAAAACAGCTGAACTCAAGACCGCAGTAAGCGAGGCCGTTGCGACGCTCGAAGACAGTGATTCGACGGACGAGGCTGCAATGGACGCCGAGGCAACACCTACGAAGCGCCAACTCAACAAAGAAAGCACGGCTTCTCAAGACACGCAGCTACGAGCAACGGAGAGGCATGGGACCAAGCCAGGAACCAAAAATGGGAGGACGCTTAAGCTTCGCCTTCAAGAATGAAACGCGATACAGTTATCGCACCCCGTTCGCACCGCCCATTCATTCGCTCGGCATGCTCTTGAGTCACACAATGACGAAACGTGCGCCTGAGCAAGCGGAACGAACCAAAGAACTCGGTGTCTCGGAGGGAGAAACGATCTAAGGGAGCCAAACGTCGTAATCGGCACGGACAGCCGGGCCGTGACCCGTCATAAAGGCGGACGCGATCATGGGGCTGACGCCTCGATGGGATCGTCCTCTATCTCGCTTGGGAGCACGACGCAGACGCATGGCTCCTCGCCAGCAGCACGGCACATATCGCAGGGGACGCTTTCCCAACAGACGCGCTACGGTGCAGCATCACGTCAGAGGCGTTCCGCATCGGACGCTGCACCTAGGAATCGCGCTGTGAGCGGAAAGAGGAGCCACGTCGCGCGGGGCGAGTAGCGCGCCACCTGTCGGGGCAGCGCCGTACATTGCGAGCAGGGGGTCTTCTGTGTTTGCCGCAAGATGGCTCTGCGTGTGCGCAGAAGAAATGTAGCGGAAACGTACTTCGCTACTCGTGTAACTGCGACTTCTGTAATTTACATGCTCATAATTACCGATATACACCGCAGTATAACTTTCTACGGCACGTTTCTAAGGCAACACCGCATTCTCTAGAGGCGCTTTTGTCCTACTTTGAGCCATCGAACTCGTGGCTGAATTGACTTCCTCTTCAGCCACCGAGCTGAGCGGACGCGGAATGTGGGGCTCTTCACGAGCGGCTTCAGCGAGCCTTTTCGGCCGCGGTATCAGGTCAACTGAAAAACCAAGTCAGGACTAACAAATGATTTTACCAACGCTGCCAACAGGTGCGTCCGTTCTGCATACGGTTTATTTACAGGTGACGTTAAGGCGAGGCCTTATAGAGTGGAACATTTTCGAGACGCTCTTACACGGCTGTCTCTCATGCCGGAAGTGGTTGCGCTGGGTGCATATCAAATGAACCATCTATGGGCGGTGACTTTCAAGGACGAAGAAGGTAAAAAGAGGATTATCGCTGCAGACGCGTTTGATGTCAAGAACCACCGCTGTGTGGTCGTCGACCCGTGTGACAGAGGCGTCCGTATCAAGCTCTACTGGCTCATTCACGGTGTACCAGACGACGACGTTCGCACTGCCTTGTCGCCTTTTGGAAAGGTGACTGAGAACACCAGGGATAGGTGGCGGGTACAAGAATGCGTTGACAAAGGGTCAACCACCCATACTGTCACTATTAAGCTGAAGGTAGGCGTCACCGCTGAAGACTTGCCCCACCAGCTGCGAGTGGCGGAAGATGTTGCGCTCGTGCACGTCCCTGGCAGAGCTCCCCTCTGCCTTCGATGTCGCGGCATCGGGCACATACGACGCGAGTGACGTGTACGACGCTGTGGGCTTTGTCGTCATTTCAGCCACGGCGAGACCCCGTGCGTCCGAACCTATGCCACAGTGACAGGCCCGGCATTGAAGGAAGATGTCGCAGATCACTTGATGGACGTGGTCGACGCAGTGGAAGCCGCAGGCGAAGGGAAAGAGACCCAGCCCTTGGTGTTAACGCCCCTGAAGGCAACGACTGTTATTGAAGACAAGTCATCGGACGGCTGGAAAGACCCATGGGATGACACGGTGTAACTAAAGCCCCTCCATCCACGCGCCACCGCCGCTTTCTTAAGTAGCGACAATCGCCTTTTCCCCTCACACCAAATCCGGTTCCGGCATTTCCGCTTCCGGCATTTCCGGTTCCGGCATGTCCGGTTTTAAGATTTCCGGTTCCGGCGTTTACGCTTCCTGGAGTTGCGCTGCGAGAATTTCCACTGTGATTGCAGACGATGGTGAGACGCCCGTGCTCAGCAACCGGTGCTATTTGAGTAGCTCGCTCTAGCCATTCCACCAAGCGTCATTCGTGTGCATCTACGTGCTTGTTTGCGTACGCTGCGCCCACACGCTCTGCCTGTCGTCCCCTTTCTCTGACAAAGTGCGGAGAGCCATGGGCTGGGGCACAACACACGAACATAATTCGCCGTACACATCTGCTCGCGTCACAACACTAACACAATTCGCCGTACACCTTTGCACGCGTTACAGCACGCGCGCACGCACCAATTCACTGCACACCTCCGCTCATATCGCACAAGAAAAGCACACTTGTTTTCACCATGTCACTGAATGCCTTCCACGCAAATTTGAACTTGTTATATTTCATAGCTTCGCGTCATTGCAGTTCTTCACGCAGTGCACGCACTTGGGACGTTCATTACCTTCGATCTGCCGTACGAGACAAGTTCAACCTCAGAATCAACAGCATAAACTCTATGCGTCTGCCGTACAAATTGGCGTCGCGAACTCCTTCACTAAAGTCCCTCCATACGTGCTGGCTGGAGGGGATGTATGCTTCAAAACAAGAAGAATTCAAAGGGGACAAGCTGTTGTATTCCGCTGAAGTAGTAGTTTGCGGTCGCTGTTTTCCAAATGCACGAAAAACGGGAGCGGTCTCCAAGCACCCAGGCACTACATTCCACTGTACGTTGTCTCTCGTGGCACAACCCGTCGCAGGTTGACGCGAAGCAGCGAACACGACCAGATCGCCGATTACAATAGGCGGTGGTTCTTGGATGGAATCGCATTAACAGTTTCAACCGCAGCTGGTGCAATTAAAGCCTCTCCGTAGACGCGAAAGTAAACAACGCTAAAAAACATAGCGTCACTTCCACTCGGAACAGGAAGCTGAAGCTACGTAAGTTCCGCTTGACGCCGGAAGCTGAGGGGGTGAGTGGGAGAGGAGCGTGGAGGAGGAGGGTAGGTTGGCGGTACTTAACCTGCTGGTCGGCGGTGGCTCGTGGATGTAGGGGCTTTAGGTGTAACCAACTAACTCAATAGAGGTCGAGGTGAAAGAGGCCAAAGAAACGTGTACATCAGCAGAAATGACGACCGGCGCACAGCACGACACTGACGACACCGTGATGCCAACGTCAAGTAGTGCACCTGCTAAGACGCTTCACCAAGAGGCGGATGAGCAAGAGGAAAAGGATCAAGAGACTGGGAATGACGAGCCTACTCCGAAAGCTACCCCGGGACGCCGACCGGCGTTCAAGCCCAAGCCCGGCGTTCCAGCCAAACGCCGTTCTACAACCCAGACGCCTCCGCGTTAGCGGAGGCGTTCCTGGCTTAGAAAAATTGTTGTTGGGCTCTGGGGACTGGGGTTTGTGGGCAGGATGTGCGTCGGCCGTCATCATTGGGCTTTGAAGTCCAGAAAACCATGGTCCGCCTCCCTAGACCGTCGAGTCATCGTAGCTTATGTGAGACGGACGATGTGTGGTAATTGGTTTAGATTCTCCTCCCGGTAAATGGCAGCTAATTTTTCGACTGGTCTTTGTGTCTCGACGTTGAACGTGCGTGGACTTAGCGGGCGTAGAAGGCAATGCCAAGTTAACCGTATTCTTCTTGAAAATAATATTGACTTATTGGCCATTCAAGAAACAAAAATTGCAACTGATGAATACACGGAGCAAATGGTTAACGTTTTCCGCCCTAGATATACCGTAAGTGTATGTCATGCGGCGGGTAGGTCTGGGGGCTGCCTTATTCTTTTGCGTCGCAGTATTGCTGTAGTTGAAGCCGTCACGTCATCCGAGGATGGTAGAATGGTCCTCTGCGATTTTACTTTTTCAGAGATGCCTTGGAGGGCTATATGTGTTTATGCTCCGAACGTAGCACGGGAGCGGGAAGTCTTTTTTGGTGATATTCAGCAGTACTTGAATTGTGAAAGACATGTCATATTACTGGGTGATTTTAATTGTGTTTGCTTTCCAGAAGATCAATCTAAGTTGACTAGTGTTTGTGATGAAAGGGCGTTGCTTTTAAGTTCGATTGTAAGGCAACAAGAGCTTGAAGACATTGGTTATGTGTTGTCAAGTGAAAACCATACCATGTACACGCACTATCAAGGTCAGTGTCATGGTAGGCTAGACAGAATTTATGCTCCGTTAACCTTTGTACCGTTATTTTCAAGTTATCAAGTGTTACATGTTAGTTTTAGCGATCATTGTCTCGTTATGTCAACCATAGGAAAGAAACAAAAACCATCGAAATTCAGCTGGGGCTTATGGAAGCTGAATGATAAGCTTTTGCAAGACGACGTTTTTCAAAAGGCAGTTCAAGAAAAGCTCGAAAATTTACTCAGCATAACTTCGTCAGCGTTCTTCATTGCAGAATGGGAACTCTTCAAAAGAGACGTTAAATTCACCGCGATTGAAAGAGCATGCGTAGTCTATCACAAAGAAAAAGAGCGTGAGAACGAATTACACCTTAGGCTAAAATATATGCTCAGCGCAGAAAGCTCTTCGCCTGGCTTATTTTCGAAAGAAATCAAAGAAGTTAAGTCTGAACTTGAAGTCATGGATGAAGAAAAGTACAGGGGTGCGGTATTAAGGGCAAGGGCGGAGTGTTTATGGATGGGGGAGACGCCTACCAAGCGAGCAATAGGTGACGAGAATAAACACGCGGTTTCCAAAGAAACAACAGAAATACGTTATCAAGGGGAAGTCACTAGTGATGTTGGAATGATTGAGCACGCATTTGAGTCTTATTATGAAAGTTTGATGGGGAAAAAGACATGTGATATCGAAAGGTTTAGAACTGACTTCTTACCATTAATGCCAACATTATCAGACGAGGTCTGTGAAGCGCTCGACAGACCAATAAGCCTTTCAGAAGTTGAGGATGCGATTGACGAACTTAGTCCCAGCAAGTCGCCGGGGCCTGATGGTCTGGGAGGGGCTTTCTATAAGAGCTTTAAAAGTGAAATAGCTGTAGCATTACATCGCGCGATAAGGGAGATGTACGAGAATAAGGAAGCACCTCCTTCTTTTCGGACATCGCACGTCATTTTATTTCTTAAAGTAAAAGATCGTGCGCGACTTTTGGCGGTTGAAGCCTACAGACCAATAAGCTTGAAAAATACGGACTATAAAGTTTACACTAAAGTACTGGTGCGACGATTTCAGACGATTATAAAAGTACTTGTGGGCCCCCATCAGACATGCGGTATCAAAAGCAGATCGATCTTTTCGAATATACATACTGCAAGGACCATACTGGAATGCTGCAATGAAAGAGAGGACAGAGTCGCTATGATACAAATTGACCTTGAAAAGGCTTTTGACAGAGTCGTCCATGATGTCATATTTTTGCTCTTAGAACATGTTAAAGCCGGTGCAGTGATAACAGATGAAGTTAGAATGGTGTACAAAGATTGCACTGCAAAGTTAGTAATTAATAGGAAACTAGGCGCCGGTATAAAAGTGGAATCATCAGTAAAACAAGGATGCTGTTTGTCGCCTCTTTTATTTGCCTTGTATTTAGAGCATTTCTGTATGAAGATAATTAAAAGCCAATTTATTCGTGGGTTTATCTACGCAGGAATTGAGACTAGAGTTCTGGCTTATGCAGATGACGTGGCAATTTTTTGCCGTGATACAGAAAGCGTGAATAACACTATGAAAGAGGTTGTTTCTTTTTGCGCCGCAACTGGAAGTGTTGTCATCTGGACTAAGTGCCTAGGTTATGGCACGGCAGCTGGCCACAGGTACCCGAGTTTTTTTGCAATATGAACTGGAGCGTTACCCCTGTAAAATATCTTGGGGTGCCATTACAACATTATCGTGACAGTGCCGCGTATTGGATTGAAGAAGTAAAAAGAGTTAAAGATCAGACAGAAAAATGGGGCGGGCTTAATTTTTCGATGTTTTCAAGAGCTAGTGTTTGCAATTTGTTTTTAGTTACAAAGGTGTATTATGTACTACAAGTGTTATGCATGGCAAGGATTTCGGTGCAGAAACTTCACAGAGCGTTGGCGGTATATATATGGGGATGCACTTGGGAGAGAACTAGCCGGTGTAACTTGTTTCATTCAGTGAAGAATGGAGGACTAGGATTAACACATTTGTTTTTGAAACAGATTGTTAGTAGGTTCTTTTTCTTAAAGGACCAAAGTGATATATTTCTGCGTACTGTTATTCAAGTGAGATTGAGTTCTTCCTTGCCTGAGTGGGTTGTCTCATCAACAAATGAACGTACTCGAACACCAATTGGCTCTCTGAGGGAAGTTGTTATGTCCTTTTCTTTACTAAAAGCGCATTTCTCGAATGAATTTTTGACTTCAGTGACGCGTAAGAAACTTTATAGTGATCTCGTTGATGTTTTCTTGCCGCATCCTGTTTACCGTATGATGTATAACTTAGGACCTGAACGCAATGTGCTGAAACGCGTTAGAAAAATGCCGGTTAGATCTTCAGCGAAAACCTTCTTTTTTTAATTGCATTCGGGCACTCTCCTTGTGAAGCCATGGCTGCAAAGCAAGGGCTTCTTTGTTCCATGGTCTGTTACTGCATCATATGTAAGAAACCTGAAACTATTAAGCACATCTTCTTGGATTGCCATGACTCAGTTTTCTTGTGGGATGTTCTCAAACGAACTCTGAAGAAAGAACTGCCGTTAAGTCCTCTCGGTATTCGGTTCTTACCGTGTGCAGACACAGGGGGAGTGCCGGCTGACTTGATAATGCTTTTGTGTATTAGCAACGTGTGGAAAACGTGTATGGATGTCAGGAATGCCCGCGTAAATGAAAGGTCTGCGAGGGAACACCTAAGTGAAAGTCTTAGGTACACACGTGATGCCCTCAAGCACATGATTGAACCGCCAGAGAGGTTTCATGAGCTTGACACTTTGGTGTCTGTGATATCCTCTTTGAGTGCCTTTTAAGTATGTACAGTCTCTCGAAGTGATGTAATATTATTTTTCTGCACCGAGTGACCTACTTTGTACGCGTTTGAGTGGTGTTGAAATCAAGGTAATAAAGAAAAAAACTCGTGGCTAAATGGTAGCGTCACCGTCTCACACACCGGAGACCCTGGTTCGATTCCCAACCAGCCCATCATGCAAGCTGTTTCTTATTTATGAAGTGCCTTCTGGGATTTATCGATCACGGCCAACGCCACCGACGCCGACACCGGCTTTTCTGCGACACGAGCTCCTTAGCCCTATCGCGTTAAAAAGCCTCGTGTGACCACCAGCCATCAGCAGTCGGCGTCGCTAACACGCGGCGGCGGCAAATCGACGCCCTGAGCGGCGACTGGACTGTGTTATGCTACAAGGCAAGGCCTGGGAGGGGAGCGCCGTAGACTCGGTCTGGTGTCACTCGCCAATATGGAGTTTTAGAGAGGTCGATAAATATTGCAACGTTTAACTTCTGAGGGCTTAGTGCCAAGAGGCGGCAAAACCAACTTTACCGCCTCGTAACGGAGCACGATTTTGATATTGTAGCCACTCAGGAGACCAAAGTAGAGAGAGAGGATCAGACAGAGCGCATGGTGTGTCCTTTCGCGAGACACTATAACGTGTGTGTTGCCCATGCGGTGGGAGGTCTTCGGGGTGCATTTTGTTAATTCGGCAGAGCTTTGGCGCTGTAGTGCACTCTGTGACCACGTGTGAGTCAGGCCGTTTCATTGTATTTGACTTTTTCCTCTCAACAAAAAATTGGCGAGTAATTTGTCTTTATACACCAACTCAGGCTCAAGAGCGAAAGCTTTTTTTTGAAGAAATTGAGACGTACTTGAAATGCGGGCGTAGACTAATCCTGGCGGGAGATTTCAATTGTGTCTGTGCGAAACGTGACAAAACCAGTGGGAAACACAATGATGCAAGTACTGCTGTTTTGAAAGATATGATTGCAGAATTTGATCTAGAAGACGTGGGTGAATGTCTTTGCGGCGGAAAAGCGGTCACCTTTACCCACTTTCAGGGTGTGAGGCATGCTATACTTGACAGAGTGTACGTGTCGGCTGAACTAATTCCGTCGTGTCGATATTATCGAGTCACACCTGTTGCGTTTAGTGAACATTGTTTGGTTTCTTTCCGGGTTGGAAAAGAAAAAAACAAATCACAATGAAATTTCCTGGTATCTCTGGAAATTCAATGCAAGCTTGCTGAAAGACGACGAGATTTGTAAGCAGTTTGTCAAGGCTATTGATAAACAACAACTCAAAACTTAGATAGTTGGGGACATAAAT
This sequence comes from Dermacentor andersoni, assembly GCF_023375885.2. Lineage (NCBI taxonomy): Eukaryota > Metazoa > Arthropoda > Arachnida > Ixodida > Ixodidae > Dermacentor > Dermacentor andersoni. Next base: position 151,372,216 of record NC_092819.1, on the reverse strand, counting down.
GGGAAGTTTGCAAGCAAACAATTAAATTGAAAGCACTTGAAAGGGCCAGTGTCTTAAGTCACGCGAAAGAAGAACTCGAGTCCCGTCTTAGATGGAATCTGAAGCAATTATTGGAAGCGAAAAGTATACAACCCGGTTATTTCTTAGAAGACATAAAAAGCATAAAGAAAAACTTGAGCTGATAGACCAAGAGCGATACAATGGAGCATTGATACGAGCCAGAGCTGAAAAATGGTGCACAGGAGAAATGCCAACAAAACGTGCCTTGGGAGTCGAAAAGAAATACGCATCCTAAAATGCAGTAACAGAAATAGAACATAATGGGTCACTGTCTACCAACAAAGAAACAATAGCAAGTTATTTTTTGGAATATTATAAGGTATTGTTTTCTCGTAGCCAAGTTGACACCGATAAATTTAAAAAAGACCATGTCATTGATGCCAACATTAGATGATGAAACTAAGGAAATATTAGAAGTGCCCATAACAGTGGAGGAAGTTAAGAATGCGATTGACCATTTAAATAATGGCAAATCACCGGAACCGGATGGCTTAGGCGCTGCATTGTACAAGGCATTTAAGGGTGTTATCGCGACTGTTTTGACTGAACTATACAACGAGGCTTACGCGAACAAACATCTACCGCCGTCCTTTTTGTCAGCACACATGGTCCTAATACCAAAAACTGAAGACCCAATCAAATTACATAATGCCACATCGTGTAGCCCGATTAGTCTGACAAACATAGACTATAAAATATTAATGAAAGTATTGGCTAACAGGTTGCAGGCAGTAATGCAAGATTTAGTCGGTCCACATCAAACGTGCGGAATAAAAGAAAGCACAACTATGACAAATATACACACAGCACGATCAATCCTTGAATCCTGTGACGCAATGCAACTCAGTGTCGCTATGCTGCAAGTTGACCTTGAGAAGGCATTCGACCTCGCGCCGCACGATCTGCTTCTGTCTATACTTGAATATGTTAATGTAGGCAATGTGATCAGCGAAGATGTGCGGATGGCTTACGCCGGATGTACGACGAGATTGAGAATAAACAAATCAGTAGGTGAATACATACCCGTACAGCGCTCAGTCAGACAAAGGTGCTCGTTATCACCGCTTCTTTTTTGCATATATATTGCGCCATTTTGTCTAAGCGTAATTAGGAACAACGTGATACGAGGATTTCAATTACATCAAGCCGAGGTAAGCCTTCTAGCTTACGCTGATGACATTGCAGTTTTCTGTGTTGATCATGAAAGTATAATGCATACTGTCAATGCTGTAAAAAGTTTCTGGCAAGCAAGTGGTAGCGCAGTAAACTGGGACAAGTCCCTTGGGTTTTGGCATGGGGAATGGGATGTCGCACCGAGGATGTTCTTGAACATTAAATGGCAAGAAACACCGACAAAATACTTAGGAGTGCCCCTGCAGTACTACTCTGACAACGAGCCTTATTGCAAAAAACAAACAGAGGTGTTACGTGAAAATGCACAAAAGTGGAAAGGATGGGATTAGTCGATTTTCGCACGGGCTACGACATACAACCTATTTCTCGTAAGCAAGCTATGGTATGTAATGCAAGCTTTGCATTGCAGCAGGTTAAATGTACAAAAAATGCACAGTGTTAGCAGTCCTTATCTGGAGCTTTCTATGGGAAAAAGCGAGCCGAACAAATCTGTTTGAAAGAGGGAGTGATGGTGGTCTTGGTTTAGTGCATCTGTATGTGAGACAGCTCGTCAGTCGATTTGTTTTTCTCAGAGATGTAGATGATACTTTTCTCAGAACTATGATTCAACTGAGGTTGGGCAAAGTGCTACTGGAGTTTGTTGTGTCTTCGGTGTGTCGGCAAAGACCAGTACGGGGATATCTAAAAGAAGTGGTGTCATCTTCCCGCTTCTTATCAGTACGTTTTTCTTTGCAATATTTGACTGATGTGCCACGTAAAAAAACTGTACAAAGACCTTGTGGATGTGTTATTTCCTGTGCCATTGTACCGTGAATTATACTGTGCAGGCGAAGGAAAATATGTCTTGAAACACGTTAAAGAAATGCGGGTTGCGCCAGGAGTTAAAACGTTTTTTTAAGCTGCACACAGGAACCTTACTCGTTAAAACATGGTTAGAAGAAAAGGGTTCATTTGTTCCGTGGGGTACTCATTGTTTGTTATGGAAAAAACCAGAGGCAATTGAGCATGTGTTTTTAGATTGCTGGGGTGGAGTGTTCTTCCGGGACATCTTACAGAGAACCTTGAAAAAACAGCTGCCATTAAGTCCGCATGAAATCCGTTATCGCACGGTCGAAAACGACGATGGTGTGCCTTTCGATCTGGTTATGCTCCTGGGCCTGCACAGTATATGGCGAACTCGGTCTGCTGTACACAATGCGGATATCGACGCTAGACCAGTTCGCGAATATTTTTGCCAATCAGTGTCCCATTTTGTCGAAGTGCAGAAGGTGCAGTCGTATGCACCAGAGTGGGTTCCAAGATTAGAAATGTTGCAGATGCCGAAATACTGATGACTTGTAGTCAGCAAACAGCTGACGGTTCTCGCTACTATGATCTTGTTAATCTATTCTTCGGATCTCGTAAACTCTGTGTCAAGCGAGGCAATAAAAAAAAAAGAAAAAAAGAAGAAAAAAACTCGTGGCTGAGTGGTAGCGTCTCCGTCTCACACTCCGGAGACCCTGGTTCGATTCCCACCAAGCCCCCCTTGCAAGTTATTTTTTATTTATAAATTGCCTTCCGGGATTTTTCGGCTCACGGCCAACGCCACCGACGCCGACGACGCCGGCTTTTCTGCGACACGAGCTCCTTAACGCTGTCGCGTTAAAAAACACGACTTCGATAGTTCAAAGCGGGACAAAAGCGCCACTAGTGAATGCGGTGTTGCCTTAGAAACGTGCCGCAGAAAGTTATACTGCGACGTATATAGGTAATTATGAGCATGTATATTACAGAAGTCGCAGTTACACGAGTAGCGAAGTACGCTTCCACTACATTTTTTCTGCGCACACGCAGAGCCATCTTGCGGCAAACACGGAAGACCCCCTGCTCGCAATGTACGGCGCTGCCCCGACACGTGGCGCGTCACTCGCCTATGATCGCGTCCGCCTTCATGGCGCGTCGCGGCCCGGCTGTCCCTGCCGATCACGACGTTTGGCTCTCGTAGATCGTTTTGGGTGGGCGGTGCGAATGGTGTGCGATAACGCTATCGCGTTCCACTCTTGAAGGCGAAGTTTAAGCGTTCTCCAATTTTTATTTATAAGTTGCCTTCCAGGATTTTTCACTCACGGCCAACGCCGCCGAACACCGGCTTTTCGGCGACACGAGCTCCTTAACGCTGTCGCGTTAAAACAGCACCATTCCCTCGTTTCACTCCGTTTGCTAGCTGCGGGAGTAGTAAGGCGACGTGACGCGATTTTACTCCGCCTTGAAATCTTGTTCTCTTGTGAAAACTCCGACACGGAGTTCTAAAAAACTCCCCTCCGCCGAAACAGGTTGGTCACGTGGCGCTTCCCATGAGGCTGTGCGCCTCGCCAGCGACCGGGCGCGTTCGGCGGAGTCGGCAGTGCTCATGGCTGACGGTTTGTTTACATGTGTGAATTGTCGTTCCGTGACAGTGTTTCGTCAATTTGTTTCCCGTATTTCCTTCCAGAGAGTGTTATAGGCATGCCTGAAGCTCACGGTATCTCGGCTTCAAGTACGTTAGCTCTGATCACTTTGCTGACAACGATGAATGCAAGAGCAACGTTTTCAAGTGCGGAAAAAGGCTTAGGTATACCTCGAAGCTGCTCACTGGTACGTGATGTCGGGTCAGGTTCCGACTGTGTTTTCGTGCGGCGTGACCGTGGCTTGTGTTCTTCGTTACTTGAAAAGCGAATTTTATGTCCTTTTGGGTACATGCTAACAACGTCCGGTGTAATGTCTTAAAGGACCGCGTATATCAATGGCAATAGCAGCCACTGTTCGAGCGACGACGTCCGTGCTAGTCGCACATTAATGGCGTACCCCAAGTTCGTTGCGGTGCTGTGTTGCCAGTGAGAAAGACCGGAGTGCAAGTAACTGTTTTTATGTATCTGTATACGGATATTCTCGCCCGAAGAAAAACGGTAAGACTGAAAATAAAGATTTTTACTGAGCGGTGTCAATCGAATTGATATCGCGCATACACGGTTTTGGTCACGTTGTTGCTTCCGATATTGCATTAACATTATGCTCTATCCGAGACACTGATTTAGAAGCATGCCTGCTGGCTCCGAGTTCAAGGATTCACTCGACAGATCAGCGATGTAGCTCGTTTTCGCAACCGAGAAAGAGATTGCTTGGACGCAGAGCAAGTAGTGTGGTGTAGACAATGTATGACTGCGCGCTTTTCGGTGTTACGTCGGATGCTGCGGGTCATGCTTACCCGTAATAATTTCTTGCTACGCTACCACTATATCGTAAAAATTTAATTTTGCTATGAAGTACACGCACTTACATTTTTCTTGCTTGCTGTAACTAACGCACTACTTCTTGGCCGCGAACGCCGGCAGTGTGTGAAGTCGCTCCAGCACTCATAGAATGACATGCTGATTTTGAAAAAATTACGCCATTAACTTTTTTCTCTCACTATTCTGAATTAACAGTTTTGTGTTGATTAAGGTACTCTGGTAATTTCAGAGAGGCAGATCTCGTATGAACGAGCATGTGAGTCGTAATTCTGAAAACAGCACAGCTGCTCCATAGGCAGTTTCGAGGCACACAGTAACGTGGCAATATATACTAGGAGCGTTGCTTCTTGAGTATCGCGTGTACGTGGGATGTCTCTCAAAGTTTTGCATTGGGCGTTTCTGAAATGTTTATGTATGTCATGATATATGTGGTTTCATTGACTTGTTTCGTTCAATTTGACGCGGGCTTCTGTGTATATTTCGAAATTTGCACAGCAGCCTCTGCATGTAAAGATCTTCGCGCATACTCACGCGTTGCCTCTTTTTATACTCCCGTCGCACCTCGAAAAATCTCCGTCCATTGCAAGGCAAAAGATAAAGACAGAAAAAATGCTCCTTTATTTCCACGCAAAAATTCCGCTCGCACAGAGTAAGAATTCTACTCCGATTATAGGGAGCATCATAAAATCCCAACGAGGGGGTCGCTAGAGGACAAGCATTATACTCCCAGCTGGGAGTAGCACGCGACAAAACGTGGGCGAAAACATTTTGATGTGTTCGCCTTGCTCGTTGTCCGACGCACCACTAACTTCTAGAGAGCTGGAAGGAGGTTCTCATGAACATTAATACAGTGCCGCGTGCTTTTTTATGCCAGGTGCCATAGTGCACTCTTAAACTTCTTGCTAAATATTAAATATCACCGCTAGACATTGAGAATATCACGTGCAAGCAATGCACCAATCATGTAAAACACGTGCAATCAATGCACCAAACATGAACGCGAACAAAGTAGAAAACAGAGTAAGCATGAGAGTGAGGAGGACGCGCAAAGAACCACAATGTTGCTACCTTGTAAACTTGTGTAACCTAGGGACCGCAAGAAATGCCGCTGCAGAGCGCCACAACGTGACTCTGCTCTACCAACAGGGACGCGTAGACCTCATCGCCTGTCATTACTGGATGGCTCTGGCGAAAAAGTAAAAGAATGTCGCTGCATTTAGTTTTATTCAGGTGGCTTAGTAGCAGCACTATCAGCTTCAGAAGCGGAGTTCAGTCAACGTTTATAGTTTCGTACGGTGATGTTACGATAACAGTATCTTATGTGTTAAGACATACGATACATTCTTTCATGTATATAAAATGCAGATACAGCTACACGTCTTGCCAGACGTATCATGATACGGACACAAGATACCTAAAGAGTATCTAAGATAGCATCTAAGATGCATGTATCTTCGATACTGCCCAGCACTGGCCGAGGCCAACATCACTTGTCTCATACAAAGGAAATATGTTTCTGTTATGGGATTACATGTACTTTCTTCAGGTATTTGAAATGGGGTATGATTTATTGGTGCCTATAGATGTGGGAATGTGACGAGCCGGTGCGTCGATTACATCTATCTACAGAGGCTCGGAACACCATAGGCCTTGTGTACCAAAGCCTTTAAGGGGGATTCAAGTGAGCTCAACACTATGCTTCTTTATGTGTAGCTTACGGGCTCCTACGGTCGTCTACGGTAACGGCTTACACCCAGGTCTGCCCCTTGGCTGGACGACAGGGCGCGAGCAGAAGCCACGGCCATCGTAAACCGCACCGAGCTGATGCCGAAGGTGTGGCTCTCTGTCGGCACGCGCTCGCAAGTAGCGACCGAAAACCAAGTGCGCAGTTACCAGGACGCATTCCCTTCCCACGTCACGTCGGCGTTTTCGGGCTGGCTGGAGTCCGCGCGCATCCACAAGATTGCATCGCCCAGCTGGCCCCTGAATGACTCCCTGCTGCACCTGCACGGTCGCTTCTCGTACATGACATACCAAAATTATTGGTGCAACACGCTGTACGTTCACATGGCGGCCGTCGCTCCGCCAATTTTCAACAAAGCAGGGCCTGACTCTCTGAACTACGGCGGCCTCGGATTTGTGATAGCCCGAGAGCTGATCAGGGCTCTTGACGCCAAGGTAAGGGAGAAGGTACCCTCGTGAATGCCTTGTACCACAGTGGCCTCGTAAACATAGGCATGTAGAAAGGAACTACTGAAACAAAGATCGAATGTTGGCGCTTGTGTTACTCGTGGGAAATTCAAGCAAATGGCAGGGGTACAGTTCGACGACCACACTGTCGCATTGTTGACAGTCCTCTTAGGTGAATCATATTATTTTTGCACTGACGAATCATTCAAAAGTCGTTTGACCAAAATGATAGAAGACTGGATGTTCTGTTGCACTTTTATCGCGAAAGAGAAAGCTCGCAAAAAGAAAGAGTGGACTGTACAGGGTGACGTAGCCGCTGTGGGGTACGTGGAATGACCTTGCGCGTGCTGCTGAGAGTGCGTGGGCACTAGGGTAAACAAATGACGCAATCAAATAAACAAGTGACATTTATTCACACATTACAAAGCCTACATGCCTAACTTATGGCAGCTAGTGGGTTTCCTAGGGTCTAATCGTGCTATTGTGCTTTCTCCCTATTTGTAGTGAGCTCGCCGTGGTCAAAAGTGGTGAGCGCGAGTTGGCATCATTCTGTCTTCCATACGTGTTGAACGCGAGCAAGCGTCCAATTTGTGCAGTAAATTGCACATTTGTAGACTTATTACTCCTTATGAGATTGATAAACTATACCTACTGTGGCAGAGTGAAATCTCGAAGTGCGACCACTGCCGCTTGGCTCAACAAACGCAGTGCGGAGGCGTGACTCTCTGAACGCCGAGCGAGAGCACACATTTATGTCTGATTGCGTCATGCGTCGCGCGACATTAGCGCCATGTGTGTACGCGGCCCATGGATGACTGAGTAGTAGATTCTTTCGTCTACACAATGATACCAATGTAAGGCGCCTCCATTTGCAAACATATAAGCGATAATAGGCTAACATGTTTTCGCTGAATGCGGTTTTAGCAAGCGATCCCTATACTAATAAAAAAACGACGCAAGGCGAAAAATTATCTGTCTCTGCTATCGCAAGCACCAGAGACCAGCGGAGCTGCGGGAACGCAGCCAGTAAATAGTGCCAAACGGCCCTGAAGAGACACGAGCGCCACTCCACCGAATACTTAATAAAAAGGAATCGGTCAGCTGGAGGCAAATCCAAACTGGCCCTTATCGCCACATGCACATCCTCAACAAAAGACATCCTACCGCATACCCTCTTCGTATCCCATGGTGCTCAGCTAAAGCCACCATATACCATATCACGTGGGCATGTCAGCCCATCACTTCCTTACCCCCCATACAACACCCTACAGCGGAGCGATGGGAGGAGCTGCTGGCCAGGGAGAGCCAGGAAGACCAGCCGAGTCTGACTGACCGGGCCCGCAGAGCGGCAGCCGCAAGCGTTTCCATACTTCCACCAGTCTTCCAATCGCCTCTTACTAATCTCTATTGCGGACATGTTTACATTTCCCCTGCTCTCGCAGAATCCAAGGGCTTCAAGGCGGCCAGTGGTGCCTAAATCGACCGCTGGGCAGATGTCTTCACATTCTAATAAAACATGAACCATCGTTTCCCTAAGTTTGCCGCAGCAAGCACATGCTTCTTCTTCATTCTAATATCTCGCTTTATAGGTCCGTGTTCTAAGGCATTCTGATCTCGCTTCGAGAAATAATGAGTTTCCCTTTCAGTTGTCATAAATTGTTTCTTTCCTGATTTCGTGTTTTCCTCTTAAGTAGTTATGGCAGGTTTCTTTTCCATTGCCGCAACCCATGAGATTATTTCAACCTCTCTGACTTTCCGCTTGACGTTATTTGTTGATGTGTTTACCACCATACAGGCCGCATACTTCCTGGTAAGCTTCCTATTTTCCTCCACTGTGAATCTCCTGTACAAATACCTCAACACTCTCCCAGCCCATTACTCTATTCCATATTCCTCAGTTGTTCTCCATAATCAATGTTACTGTGAGCTTCTCTCACTTCAAAATTTGCCCAGCCCATATCACCCTGCACATCTTAAAACTTTTTGTGCGCAAGCAAGCAGGGGCGAAGAATAGGGGCAACACAAGGACGAGCGCTTTCTAACAACTGGTTTTATTTTTGAAGAACCACCTACTTAAATACCCGCAGATCTGCACGATCAAGTCAAGAGAGCACGTCAATGATACATATAACACTTGTGATAAAAAGACGTGGACAAAAGCCACGCGGTCCACATAAAAACAGCAAGGTGCATAAAACAACCACTTACAGTAAAATGCATTAAAGATGTGATGATAGAAGCGAATTTTATTTATCCAACAATGAAACAGAAGGATGGCTGATGCATTTTTCTTTTTGCTTTTCAATCCAGTGTGCTTCCACAATTTCCCTAGCGGTTTGATTCCTATGCCTATACAAAATGTCTGGCCTACTAAGACGAGGTGAGCAATCATGTTCTTGGCAATGCATTGCCAAATGCGTACTAGGGCGACCTTTCAGACTAGACAAGTGCTCCCTTAACCTCGTGTTTATCGATATACCAAGGTATTTATATTTTTTACCCGATGTATTTCCTGGCCCTGTATTGTCACTGTCTATTCAGTGTTTTCGTTGAATACCATAACACCTGATTTTCCAAGACTAAGTTTCAAACTTAAATTGTCGCCTTCCTGTCCACATATATTGGCCAGACGTTGCAAATCACTTTGCTTGTTAGCTAGCAACACAATGTCGCCCGCATAAAATAAACCTGGAAGCAGCTGCTCTACTACTGTACCTGCCTGTTTGCATGAGAGATTAACGCCGATATTACTTTCTTCTAGCGCCCTCCCCATCCTCAGTATGTACATCAAAACAGCAGTGGGGGATAAAGAGCACCCCGGCATCAGTTCCCTGTTAATATCAACTTTCTCATCGCTCCTCATCCCTTCCCATTTAACGCAAATGGTATTTTCTAAGTAAACGTCTCTGAAAAGCTGTAGACAATCGTCACCTAAGCCTTCCCCTTCCAGAATATCCCACAAAATGTTGCGGTTTACCTTGTGCTACGCTCCTGTAATGTGTAAAAAGGCCACATATAACGGTCTGCTTTCTACTCTCGATAGTTCAATACACATCCAAACGCCTACCTATTTTGAAGCCCTTCTGAAGTTCTCCCTAAGTGCCATTATTCTCTCCCCATGCTTGAAGCTTTAATTTGATTGCCTGTATTGCTATCCTGTATATTACCGATTGAATACCGATTGTCTATACGAGTGAATTCTATCTCCCCCTTACCTTTATAAAATAAATTCATTCTTTTTTGTCGCGAACTCTCTGTGTGGTATTCGTCTATCTTTTAAAGCTTTTCCACGGCTTTCACCAGAGTTTCGTTACTTTTTGGTCCTAGTTCATTATTCAGCCTAACGGGAACGTCGTCTAGCCCTGTGGCTGTGCGCTTAGGAATTTTCTCTTCGGCTTTCTTCCAGTTGAAATTTGTCAGCACGGGCTCCTTTTCCATTTGGTTCTCTTTCATGCTCTGTTTTTCTTCAAATACAACCTCGTCGTTGCCTTCGAAAGATTCGGATTTAATTTAATGCCGCTTCCCCTTCAAGTTTGTTTCCATCTTCGTCAAGGATATGTTGTTTTATGGTTGTCGACTTCCTACCTAATAATTTCATGTGGTTCCAAAATTTTCTAGGTGCGGCCTTCTTTTTCTCCGGTATTTCTGACAACCAACGTTCACTTTAACCTTTTATTTTTGCTTGCACCAGTATTTGAACCATATAGTTTTTCTCCCGGTATATTTCCCATTTACTGGTTACTTCATTCTGCGGTAACTGAGCCTTCTTTGCCTGCCAGTGCTCTCGGGATGCTTTCTGTCGTTCAACAATCGCTCCTCGTATCTCACTGTTCCATCAGCTTTTCGCTTTCTTTTTTTCCTTTCGAACGAACATGTTGTTTCTCTTTTCGTATTTCTTTCATTGTTACACTTAGAAGCTCACTATGTTCCCACTCTTGGCCATTTGCCAAGCTCTTCCTCGACTCTAGTTACTATATTGTTATTTGTTCAGCGTTCACATTTGGGCTGGCCATTTTGAACTCCTTGCTCTCTTTCCCAATTATATATACCATTTTCCAAGTGATGCGTTTATGGTCACTCCTTATGTTGCTATCTCCTTCCTCGTCAATGACAATTTCTCTCAACTTACCATGAATTCCTTTTTGTCATCAGACAGTAATCAATGGTTTGTTGCCGGTTTCCCACTTCCCACGTGATCTGCCCTTCACACTTAAGGCCTGTATTCAAGATAACTAGTTTATGTTGCTGACAAAGGTCTAGCATTGACTTCCCGTTATTGTCGGTATAGCCATCTAAATCCTGTATGTGGGAATTCATGTCACCTAATAGAAAAATTTCAGCACCATTCTCGAAACCCTTAATATCAGCACTTATGCATTCCACTAACTCGTTATTGTTCTCTGCGCAATTATTTCTGGTCCACAAATACGTAAAGCCCAGCCAAGTTTTTTTCCCACTCATTGTACCTGATAACCAAAGATGCTCTTGACACTGTGAATTTACTCTTTTCCATTTGGCTCCCTGATGGATGAGCATTCCGACTCCCCCTCCCTTTCTTTTCGACTTAGTTCTGTTGCACCCTTCCCAAGCATAATTCTCAATCTTGGGTGGCTCTTCCGAGTCTCTAAGCTGCGTTTCTGTAACCCTATACACCCATATTTGTTCTCTATTTAACTACTCCTGAATCTCTGCCCACTTTTCCTTTCTTCTGCCACCCTGCATGTTTATGTAGTCTATTGCATGACGAGCTCTCTTTCTTGCTTTCCTCGTTTTCTGTTACTGACGGCGATGCTATTCTGAGGTTACCTTAGGGGACCATGTTCATTACTACCTATTCTGGCCTCCTGAGCGCCCGTAGGCACCATAAAAAAGCAACAACGCGACCCGCAAGTCGCCAGCCCATTTCTCGTCCGAGCCTGTAATTCAAGTGGATTCGTCTCGTTCCAAACCACCACACCTTCTCACTTCCCTGTTTACTCGGACAGCCCCAAAACCTTCCTCTATGATAATTTTTCATATCGCCTCATTAGCAGCCACTACGGCTCTTTGTACGTGACTGTCACGCACAGGCACCTTCGGCACCTTGCACACCATGATCTGCACCTGAGGGGACAGCTCGTGCAAGCCGTCCACTCCCTTCGCCAAGCAGTGGGCTAGTCCTGTACCCCCTTCCTGTTTAGGACGTCATTTAGCCCACCTGCTACGACAAGCTTGCGCACGTGGGCACTTTCAGCGAGCTTTGCTTCTGCTCGCTCCATGACCGAACAGTGTCCGCCCTGAAAATGTTCCTACCGCCACTCTTATATCACCTTTCACCCTCTTCCCAATTGCTTCTGAACACCTAGCCAGATTTGAGTCACCAGTGATTATCACCATTTTACTCTCCCTTACCTCTCCCTGCTTCCCTTTGGACTTTTCCGCGTTATTTGGACTCGACAAGGGGCATTGACACCTGCGCTATTGCTTTTTGTGTGTCGGTGTCTCAAGGTAGGTGCCGCTCTTTCCAGCTACCTCCTGTCAACGTTGTACACATTCCGCTTGCTTTGCTGACACTCCCTCTCCCGACACGTCGGGGGACTGCGTTCCATTGTTGCGACCATTCTCGTTCACAACGGCGGCCCTGTTCAGCTTTTCCTTGGCTGCTTGAAGTCTTTCTTCCACTACCTCCCGTGGGTCACGCTCCGTAGTTAGCTCATTTTTGAGCTCTTCAACCTGTTTGACAAGCTCTTTCTGGAAAGCCTCAATTTTCTTCAGCCTAGCATCGACACCACAGTGTGTGACGATTGACTCGATTCCTTCTCTATTCTCATCCGTCTCCTCGTCTGCCTTGAGGGACCCTCCGTACACTGCGCGATTTCCCGGCTTTCTTGCCATGTATTGCACGGCTTGTTCAATGCAAAGATTATAGTACTACACTAAAGCAGAGCACGTGCCTTCTAGCAAAAACCGATACGCACAGGATCTAAATCCTTAAAATGTCGCAAAGTAATTCTCGCTAATGTTTTAAAAGTAGTCGATGCCGCACAGACTAAAGGTATGACATGTGTGCACACGTGTTCGACCACGCGACCACGCTTTCGCTTTCCTACCGAAGCAATATTCCCGATACGAAAACACACACAGTAAAGCCACTAATAACCATTAGTCTTGCCACTTCCAAGCTACTATTTAAAGGCTATAAAGACTTAACGTCCCACCCTGCTGCGCGTGTTGAAGCACGTGGTGCGAAAGGACGCTCTGACTATCCTGCAAAACCAAATGCACACGAAAAATGAGAGAGGCAGAAAAAAAAGAAGAAAACTACGGAATGATTATTGAAAAGCTAAAAAATCAGCAAATTAAAAACACGCAAGCTCAAAGCACGCACAAAATCTTATGATCTCGTCGCCGCCACGGAGCCCTGAAAAATCACGTACATTCGCTACGAAATCTCACGCCAGCATCTCAGAAACTGTAGCGCTTCCCTTTCTACTAACGTGCGAGGCTAGAGGGGACGCAGATAGAACTGTAGAGAGGAGAAGAGGCAGTTGCCATACCAGAGAGGGGAGAAGGGGACGTGAGAAGCGAAGGAAACCCCACTACTATACGACAGTAGTTGCGGGGAAACAGAATAAGCTTAAGTTCAAGGTACGGTAAAATGCGTTGCCGCTATTTCTGAAAAATAAACGCCTTGCAAATATGTCAAGCGGGAAACTTACGCAGTGCCCAGGCAGAATCGGAGCTGCAATAGTTAAAGCCCACCGTAGGGTCCAGGAGACACTGCGGAAGCGGTCGACCGTCAAATCAACACTTCTGTGCCCGCCGCGTTAGCTTTGCGCCTATCGCATTGCTAGACGTCGTGGATTGGATCCCAATGGCGGCAGACGCATTTCGGCGGGGGCGAAATAGAACACGTACGTGCACTTAGATTTTGGGACATGTTAAAGAACATCACGGTGTTAAAATTAATCCGCAGTCCGCCACTTCGGCGTGCCTCATAATCCGAGTGTGCTGTTGGCATGTACAGCCCCATAATGCAATTCAAGTGTAATACTTTTGCCGCAATGCGATGCGCTATGTGAGCCAATGACAACGCTCAACCTTCCCAGAGGTTATAAAATGTGGGGCACAACAAATCCTCAAGCAAACACCTGTCCCTGTGTGTTCTGTGTACTACGCAGACACACAGCAGTGGTGCACGCAAGGTAACGTTTAACATCAGCTCACCACTCTCGTTTTAGCCTAAACGTTGAAGAAATTTAGCTTTGGCCATTAACATCACCGCTAATTATCGTAAATCAAAGCATCCAGCACGTAAAGCTTCGCTTACATCGATTCTCTTAGTGCGTGGGATCCGCATAACTTTTTTATACTCTGATTTCACTCTCTCACAGCTCTCTCTCCTCCAGCTCAGTGAAGCTGCGGACATCAAGAGAAACCCAGCGAGGTTCTAACAGCTCAACTGTAAAAAATGCGTCGACGAGACATGTGTGGAGTTGTCCTTTCACATGTCTCACTGCAAATACGATGCCCGTTCTATGGATAATCGCCTTAGCTACGCAAACATATGTATGCAATGCTGAGCTGTGGTGGAGCACGTGTCATGGAGACGCCGCTTCCGTGACCACAGCTGCACGGCCATTACGGTGACCATGGCAAAATAAACACAAGGTAGCAAAGGCAATGTAGCAGAAATAAAAGTTATTTCAGGCTAAAATTCACTCACGCGACAGACTGGGAAGAAGCCTGAGCATTTTTACACACTGCGTAATTAATGCAGAGAGCAGGGCATGGTTTTTGCCATCGGTACTGTGATTTTGCGCCAAATGCTTCTGACATTAGGCTTATCGTGTTTCACACTCAGAGGGGCTCGTTCCTGGACGGCGACCGTAGAATCCGCAGCTGGATGTCGCCGCGCAGTCGCAAAGCGTTGCAGGAGAAAGCCACCTGCCCCGGCGGCCAGGAGGCCCTCATGGAAATCGCTGCCACTGAAATTGCGTTGGAAGCATACAGAGCAGCATCCCGGTAAATTGAACGTGTGCTATTCATTGTGTGTGTGTGTGTGCGTCACTACAAAGATGGAATAGAAAGTTTTGAAGTTTTGCTACAGTTTGGGGCATTTCGACACGTTAGTCTTGACACATTCCTTATTTCTACATTCTTTACCGAATGCAAAGCTTACACCGCATACCGGTATAAATCGCCTACGCGAAATACTCCTTGCACAAACTGCAATCGACGCGTTCGCCGTGGAGCAATGCGGGCGATGACCTAATTCTAGTTTCATGGCTCTGCGCAACGACGTTTTGTAGCCATGCTATCCGGCCTTAAGGGCTACTGTAATATGTAGTTTAAGTTTACGCATGTGGCATGCTATATTTTTTAAATTCTATTGGCGTGATTGTAGTATTTCAGGTTACGATCCTGTGGAACACCCAGAAATGTGCAGGGAGCGTTAGCAGGAATTAAAAGTAAACTGAGTGAGATACAAGGAGTATGACTTGGCCTTTTTGGCGAGAACTAAAAACTGCAAACTTGGCTTTCCCAGCAATAATCTTTAACCTGTTATTATGGATCCCGTTTGTTATGTTTATTAGATCAGTGCCTAATTTAGTAATTAACGACTCACGAGATTTATCAGAGGTACTTCTAGCGGTATTGTCTGCATATAATCTGTATATATAGAAAAGCTTAGGCATTGTGGTAAATCATTTGTGTGTATTAAGACTAAATCTAGGCCCAGAGTAGAGTCCAGAGGCGCACCTATGTTAGAAATTTTCACGTTAGAAGCACCTGAGATATGAACTACCAGCGCTCTGTGTTTTAGGTAGTCTTTTAGTAGAAGCAGAGGGGGCCCGTGTATACTGATTACATTAAGTTTGACTGCCATTAGTTGAAAGGCTTAGTAACATCAATAAAAAGAGAGCCTGAACAGTTGCATCCATCAATAGCTAACTTTAATATGTCTGTTAGACAAATTAGAGCAAGGTCAGTAGAAAGCCCAGGGCGGAACTCAAACTGGCACGGTGAAATAGCGCTAAATTTTGTGAGGTATCTTGTCAGACATGTAAAAATTAGCTTTTCAATTACTATGCTGAAAAACAGAGGTGGTATCATGGACGCTCCGTCCATCGTACCACCTCTGCTTTTCAGGAAGGGTAGGGGCGATAGGAGGTGCAATCAGACTGACCTTGCACGGGGCAGAAACTGCGTTCAGAGCACTGGGCGCTGTGCTGCCAATCTAAAAATAAGGTTTTAATGAGTGGTGGTCGCAAAATAACGGAAATTAAATATTGACATAGACAGCAAATAAAGGACAAAAGATGGACATTCGCCGTGACACTTCCAACTAGTCACGTCAACATCAAGGATCTGTTCGAGATGTGAAAACTTTGGAGTGCGCAACCTGGGGGGTGGGGGAGGGGTGTTACGGCTAGAGATGGTTGTGTTACGGATCACAAGGACGAGCATTCCCATGCTAGCTGTGTTTCAAGTCTCGGCACGAAGGGAGATTGCTGTGAACGGATGAACGAATAAACGGGTACACATTGAGCCCACTTTCAAGCTCATACCTTCTTTCTCTACCGAAAGTGCATTCAAGTTTACGGCACGCCTAGTGAAACCTCCCTCCAAGTATTTAGCTGGGCACTATAGCTGGGCAGTAGCTGGACAGTGGCACATGCAAGGTGTCTCGCAGTGTGGCCCTCAATATCAGAAACCTGCAAGATCTTGCAGTAGACTCATTAGCTGCTGCTAATTAATCCAGTGCTTTGAAAAACATATATTGGTGATATACTATAAATATGTACAGTCGCGGACAGAATAAAATGGACCACGGGATCTCCGAAAACGTTCAATTGCCGAGCAGCCTGTAGCAGTAACCAGTAAAACTGCCCACGACAACGTTGTTAGCATATTCTAGTCGAGGTCCACAATGCAAATACCAGATTGCGTTGTGAGGTTGCGGAGATATCCAGCTTTTTCTTAGATTTCATGGTCCATAATATTCTGTCCGCGACTGTACGTAGTTCAGTCAAATATCCAAAAGCGCGATTGACATCAGATAACTAGTATGTGTTCTGGGTTTTCATTTGGCACTGTACGCCTCATATGTTTCGTACTAGATATTTTGGCATGCTTTTCCCTTTTATGCAATCTCACTTTAACCATTATTATGCAGAAGACAAATAATAGTCTGGCAAAAAACTGAAATTCATGATCGCCACTCACTCTCTCGAAGCCGTGCAAGAGTAGATTTATCCAGGTAAAAAACTGACAGGGGACTCTGATCATGTAAAGAAAACTTACAGAAAAATTGGGCTGGAGCGCATACGACAAGCAATAACAAATCCTGACTAGGAGCTTACCACTGTCACTGAAAATAAATGTGCATAATCATTGCATTCTACCAGCGCTAGCACATGGGGCAGGAACTTAGAAGTTAACAAAGAAGCTCTAGAACAATTTAGAGACCATGCAAAGAGCTAAGGAACGAAAGAAATTTCACCGACAAATGCAATACTCCCTAAGGCGAAAATCGAGTGCAGCTTTATAGATGTTTTCATTTCGCGATATATTGGGTGACGCGGACAATATGTCCCGTGCGGCACGTTGCAAACGGAGGGAAGCGTGGCGCGACTGCCTCGCTAATTGCGAGATCGCGAGAGGCAGCGCGTAGGTGACGCGTGGGTGTGGGATTCACAGCAGCCGCCGCAGGCAGACCTCCCCTCATGCAGCGCTTTGTTTCCATGCAGACGACGCGCGCTACTCTGGCACCATCTCGTGGCCATCATCGCAGCACAGCGTCTCTTGCGCGGCACTGCACTTCTCACGCTTTCGCCCCATGCGCACCCTCCCGCTCCGCTTTCTTCCTTGCGCTCTTTTCACTATTGTCGTCTTTGATCTCCCTCTGCGCTCCGCGTTTGCTTTCATCCTTCGCTGTGCTAGTTCGCTCGGTGACGAGGTGCGACGCTGACGCTCGCCGCAGGAACGGGCACCTAAGAACCGCGCTCTAAAATGTCAGGCGTGACGCTAAGAGACAGAAATGGAGTGGTGTGTATCAGAGCGGAAACGGGCATAGCCCATATTCTAGTTGGCATTACTAGAAAAATATAGAGCTGGACAGGCCATGTAATGCGTAGGGAAGACAGCCCCTGGATAATTAAAGTGACTGAATGGGGCCAAGGGCAAATAAGCCCACTCGAGGACTGCAGGAAATTAAGTGGCGTGAGTAAATGAGAAAATGAGACGCTTTGCCGACGACTTGGGAAGGTCACCACGGCTCTTGTTGGCGTTGTACTTCGCACCGCCTGCCCTCAGCCTGTCCAACCGTCTGCTGCGTGCACTACCAGACACATTATTCAGAACATTCTCTGTAGAGCCAAGTTTGTTTTTCTGGCTTCCTGCCCTGACGGCGTAATCCCAGAGTGGGGCTTTCTGTCACATCATAATGCTGCCACTGCCTGCGCCCGTGCCGAAGTCGCGTTTTGTGGCCTCTCCAACACTATGCCGAATATTCTTGCCGCCGTTCCACAAAACATTGTTGTAGCCGCCGATACCGATGTCACTCCAGAAAGTGCGGTGCTCATCGCTTTTAGTGTTCCCCTGTGCCTGAAGCTCCTGTCTTGTTCACGCCGTCACCACTGTTTAGTCAGCGCACGACTCCGCCGCTTCCATTCGCCGTTCTCCACGTAACCTCTGGAGCTAAAACGATGCTAGTCTGCAATCGCTCGCTCTTCTTCGTACCGAGTCCCTTGGTAGTGTCGATGTCATTGACCTTCGTAATACACTGGAAGTTCTTGATTCCTCTTCTGCTGTGCCGCTTAGCGCAATTATGTTACCTTGCGTCTACCCACCAGTTGCTGCCGAAGTCTTTCATCCTTGCATCGACGCCGACTTTTTCACACAACACAGCGGGCAGCTTTTTTCTCTACTTCACCAGTTCCGCACTTCCTTCGATAGTACCGCGCAGACCTTGGGCCGTACCAACACTGTCACACACAATATCGACACTGTATCACAACCTCCGCTACGGCAACGCCCATATCGTGTCTGATGAGCAGAACGGCGACTTTTCGATGTCCAGGTGGAGGACAGGCTTGAACGCGGTGCCATATAGCTGTCCCATAGTTTGTGGTTGTACCGAGTTGTGCTCGTGCATAAGAAAGACGGCTCTATTCGATTCTGTGTTGATTACCACAATCTCAGCAAAGTTGCACCGAAGGACGTCTATGCCTTACCAGGATGCAAGGTTCTGAATACTTTTCGTTCTTAGACCTGCGGTATAGCTACCGGCGAGTTCCTGTGGCCGGATGTGACCGCCCTAACATTGCATTTGTGAAGCCTGACGGGTTATGCGAATTTACCCTCATGCCGTTTGGTCCCTGCAATGCGCCTGCCACTTTTGAGCGCATGATGGACAGTATCCTTCGTGGCTTAAAGTGGAACGTCTGCCTATGCTATGTGGAGGAAATCGTCGTATTTTCGCCAATATTTCGACTCATCTCACCCGTCTCCACCAGGTTCTGACGTGCTTCAAAACTGCTGGCCTCCAGCTAACATCAAGAAGTGTCGCTTTGCTGCCCGTAAATTGACTACCTTGGGATACATCGTATCCAGAGATGGTGTCGTCCCCAAACCCGCCAAACTCCGTGCTATCGCCGACTTCCCAAAACCGCCATCACTGAAGACCCTTCGGAGTTTTATCACACTCTGTTCGTACTTTCATCGCTTTGTGAGCAATTCCGCCACCATCATTGCACCTTCACAATACAACGCCATACTACAACACAAATTGAACAGACGACAACGCCCACCTCTACACAAGACCCTCTCGCGCGAATACGCCGTAGCATAGCGACAGTTACAAACCAACACGTACCTCCATTTAAGCAGGCTACACGTAATACACCCTAGACTATACTCATACAAAGGTCCCCATTGTAATTACTACTACATCTCCCTATATCGCACCACATGGGTGTGCCCCAACGTAAAGGCAGCCGCGCAAATACCTAACCCCACACCCGAGCATAGGGAGGCCGTGCTGACTAGCTCGGACCCTCGTGACCAGCAGCAGCTGGTGTGGCGGGCCCGGGAGACAGCAAGAGCCGCAGGAGCTCAGGCCTGAGGGCGCCTCCACGCACAAGCAGAAATACAGCTGCTTGTCCTTTTTTTCAATAAATGTTTTTCCTCTTCCTCCTCCTTGTGGCTTTACAGAAGCTTCTAGCGCTGGCATCGCCATCCCTTTAATGGTCTCCTGAATGTGACGTCGCCTTGCAGACTCTCCAGACAAAGTTCCGACCCTACCTCTATGGCCGTCCCTTCATCGTCATCACGGACCTGTGCTGGCCGTGGTCCCTAAAGGAACCCTCTGGCCGCCTTGGCCGATGGGCACTTCGGCTGCAAGAGTACGACGTACAAATGGTGTACAGACCTCGCCCGAAACATATTGACGCCGGTGCCCTTTCACGGTGTCCGCCCCCACTTGATCTTTCATCGGTATCGGTGTTCGACTTTGTGCCGTCGGAGCAGCTCAAGGATTCATGGAATGCTAGCATCATTAGCATCCTGTCCACCCCATGTGCCGCCTCGCTCTCCGCCGTCAAGCCGCTCATTTTGCTGTGCGTGAAAAACTGCTCTGTCGCCGGAACTGTATGACGAATGCCTGACGGTCGAAAGTGGCTCCTGGTCGTACCGCGTCACGTGCGTTCCGACATCTGTGCTGCTTTTCACGCTGACCCACATAGTGCTGATGCCGGCGCGTTAAGACATACACGAGGTGGCGCCACTTTTTTTTACTGGCTCGGAATGTACCGTCCACCGGAAAAGTTTACGGGACGCAGGATCTGCCAAGAAGCTGAACTCTGGTGGAGCATAGTCACACAGCCTTGAATTCAATGTTACAACATGTACCAGCCTTTGCCACCTACACAGTGATTCATTAAATTAGAAGTGTCATGCCTTAACAGTACAGGAATTCACATTTGCAGGATAAACCGTATCCTGTAAACTTTTGCTGTTGACTGTACACCTTTGTCCGCGAGTACGTTCCTGGTTGCGCCGCTTGAACTCAAACCTCTACCTTTCACAGAGCGTTCTTTCGACCACGTCGGCATCGATCTTTACAGCTCACTCCCGTCCACGACCTCTTGGAACAGATGAGTCATCGTTGGCGTCAACCACCTCACCTGCGTTTCTGAAACAGCAGCCCTTTCTGCCGCTAGAACACGTGAGGTTGCTTTCTTCGTTCTACGCAGTGTCATGCTTCGGTACGGTGCGCCTCGTGAACTTCTCAGTAACAGAGGGCGCGTGTGTCTTTCCGAAGCCGTCGAATCCCTCCTTACTGAGTGTCACGTGAGTCACCGCACGTCGACGGCATACCTCCCCCAAACTAACGGGTTAACTGAGTGCTTCAACCGCACTCTTGGCGAAATGCTCCCTACATACGTCGCGTCCGACCATTCCCACTAGGACATGGTTCTCCCTTTTGTACCGTACGATTATAACACCACAAAGCAAGTGACGACTGACTTTTCACCATTCTTTCTGCTGTATGGAAGAGAAACATCGAACATGTTTCACACTGTACTGCCATACCAACCCAACGCCTCCGAATGCCGGCCCAGTTCAGAACTCGCCAAGTACGCAGAAGAGTGCCGACAACATGCTCGCATACTACAACGGAAGATCGGACACACCAACAGAATAGACAGGACAATGGCTCAACCACTACAACATTCTGTATTGGCTCCCTCGTTTGGCTGTGGATTCCAGCGACGTTCCGGGTCATTCCTCGAAGCTTCTGGCTTCATATCATGGGCCCTTCCGCATCGTCGACTGCACGTTTCCAATAGACTATATGGTCGAGTCCCTCACGCCATCTGACGACGTGCGCCGTCGCAGTCGCGGCACCGTACATGTCAGCCGCCTCAAACCCTTCTGCCACCCCTTATCCTATCTTCACCATAAGTCGCCAGGATAGCGCCTTTTCTCTCCCAGGGCCATTGTAATGAAGAAAAGCTCGATCATCACTGCTGCCACTTGTCTGCTGAACAGGAAAGAGGACGGACGCCTCGACACTGCAGCTCGCGCTTGCGTTTGGCTGGGCCTGCTCGGCTGCTATGCGCTCTACCCGACGTGACTGTGCCCACGGCTTATCGTTAAATGCCAAATAAATCCATAATAATTTATGTAAGTACCCTAATTACCTTTTTACAAGCTTAAGGGCCCATGTTTATATGGGCAAGTTGTAGGGAATCATCACAACAGTCTATAGCTCTGTGTTGAAACATTGCATAATGTCCATGTAGATTGATATAACTGGCGTGGAACTATTCGCTGAAATTACCTGGTTACGCTTGCGGCACCGCGAAGTGTGGCTTGTGACGTAACTACCGTGTGACGTAAAAGGGCGCCGTAAAAAATACCTTCTACGATAATGCCCCCCTAGGATAACGCCCAACTCGGGCGCTGTAGGTATTTGTAATAAATAAAGCACCTGTTTCTGCTAAACTGACCTTCGCCATAGCGCGTCATAAAGTGGCGGTCTCGCCCAAACTTCTGAAATTACTGCGCGTCCAATCACAAGTTGCGCGAAGCGACACTCGCAAGCTGGTGTGAAGGAGGAAGCGCGATGTTGCAGCTTCCTTGTAGACCAAACTCTGACATCGCAGAGTGGTCGGGTTACCCGATTATAATCAGCTACATTTAAAAAAATAATTTGACGCCAGTTTTCCGACCCATATGGCCACTACGGTATGTAGAAACTTGTTCTAGCAAGACTTTTGTAATGATTCCCTTCAACATTCCAATATAGAGATGTGCCGTAAAGCTTGGAACTGCGAAATTTGAATTTGAATTTAAATTTCATTTCTCGTTCATTCAAACGAGGGTAGACTGAGCCTAAAGGCAGAAATGATCCATATTGAGTCAAATATTTTGGCCACTATATCGGTGAATGGATTGAATTAGTTTTTCTTGCAAATGATGTCCGCTTGGGCGAACGATTCATCTGTACGCAGTGGCGTAATTCTTGTAAAACTTGTAGCTTATTTCAAGTGTCCCAAGTAAAAAGGCTGTATAATGAGTCATTTACGGACACGGCTTCGATGAGCATCCACATGCTGCTTTAGCTTATCCCCAAGAACAATAAAGTTGGTGGCTAGTATTGCGATGTTTTGCATAAACGCTTCCGTAGTTTGATTTTATGATCGCCTTCACCCGAACGTAGAATATGCTCTCTCAGAGATGTCCAAGTATCCCGCTCTTTCTTGACGCGTGCCCGTTACCAGGAGGTTTATTATCCATACAAACTTCATTTACCTGGTACTTGCACACTTAGACAAGCGAAAATACTCCACGGCACTGCACAATTGCCGATACCCTAATGCAGGTACACGGGGCTTAATTTATGTATGATGCAAACGTCTTGCTCCTTCAGAGTTAATGCTCTTTCGGTGGCATTGGGACATCACAGACAATTACAAAACGGGGCCGCTCATGATTTTTTGCTGTAATCGTGAATTCTGCACAGACGTAGTCTGTGTGAAATGGACCTATTTCCTTTATATTCTTATATTTTGATACCCGCGATGATGGCGTAGTTGCTGTGGCGTTGCGCTGCGAAACCTGAGGGCGCGTGGTCAAAGCCTGGCCGCGGCGCCGTATTTCGATGGGGACCAAATGCCCCCATGGGAATGCAGCATGCAGTGGGCGCACGTTAAAAAACTTCTGCTGGTGTAAATTATTCCGCAGTCCTCCACTACAGCGTACGCCATAACGACCTCGTGGTTTTGAGATGTAAAACCCCATAATTTAAGTTTTAGTTCTATTTCGACGCTCCATTTACCGTTTTTGTACGCAAATAACACGACCATTCACAGAACGCGAGGGGGCACTTTCGGTCTCTCTGAGAAAGAAAGGAAAAAGAAAGCATATTGCGATGGTACTTGTCACGAACCCAAATATAACGCGAGGCGTGTTCTAGCAATTCCAAAAGAAAATATCTTGCGCGATATTTGTGAAAATACGGTATTGAATCATTCACTATTTAGTACTATATAAGCTGACGAGCAGGCAACTGTGTCAAACATGAAGTTATAATACGAAACTGAACGACTTTACGTTACGTTTTCCACACAGAAGTAGGTGCCTGACAACCATGCCGGGGTCTATATTAAAGACCACTTTGACCGTAGGTCAGATTAACTGCCGCAGTGGCCTTAAGTTTGTCGGTCGGTCGGTCGGTCGGTCGGTCGGTCGGTCGGTCGGTCGGTCTGTCGGTCTGTCGGTCTGTCGGTCTGTCGGTCTGTCGGTCTGTCTGTCTGTCTGTACGTCGATACTGATAGATGGACGGATGGATGGACCTGGACAGGTGCATCCTGGTTAACCATTCTCTATTTCGCTTGCTCCTTCAGATCCGTGACTCCTGGTGACCTTGGCACTAGGAGCACGCGGCGCCGCGGGATTGCCTCGGGCAGCGGTGTCGCGGTCATTACGGAGGACATGCTGTTCTTCCTAGCCATGGGACGCTCGCAGTGCGGCGCATATCCGCCGTCTCTTCGGTTCCTGCGGCACGTCGAGGAATTCAGCCGTGTCTTCTCCTGCTCCCCAGGGTCACGCATGAACCCGCCGCAGAAGTGCTCGTTTTTCTTCTGACATACAACAAGAGCTATGGACGGCGCTATGTCGTGGCTCGTGCTCAAACTCAAGCTCGTGCCCGATTTGTTTCGTATTCCTAGTGCGATGTAATTCAATCGTATCCATGCTTCTTATCTTTTTCAGCACCCCAGACATGTTGCTTATATGTCTGTTTTGAAGTTTCTGCCTCGCTTCCAATGTACACGAAAATTACAACCGCATTGAAAGAAAAGAGTGATATCTGAAACGGGCTTTGCTTATTTTTCATGCCTTGTATTTTGTTATCTTGTATCTTGATATCTTGTTAAAGAAAATCTCAGAAGAACATTGACTCCACCGTCATGCCTATTTAGGAACCCCAGGAATAATGCGTATTTGCAATACTGAAAACGCAGCACTTTTGACATAAACAGGTTTTTGTTGGAGATCATTTGCAAAACTAAAGAAGGCTTTAGAACCGTGTCGTAATGCTTCCCCATTCACTCAGGTTCGTATCTTTGTCAGATATGCCTTATTTCTAGCTACATTTGCAGCACATTTGCTGCATCCTTGAGCGTTTTGTGTTTGGCGCACGACTTTGATGCCATGGGTGCCTTAGCAGCCTTTTTTTCCCGCCCTGTGCCTGTTTTTATCCCAGTTTCATGGACTGCAGCAGCTGTATGCTGCAGCATTACATATTGTAATTAAAGCTGTGAAACTTATGATAGTGAATTTTGATGCTTTCTTTTTTTTTTCTCGTTTGCGTTGCATTCAGGCAACAGCGTGCACTAAGAACTTAAGTGCCTGTCCTCGCGTATTCTTTCATAATTGTAGTGGTGACGTGTCCCTTTACCATAGGCTGTAGTCACGGGGACAAACAGCAACCGGCATATCATTCGGTGTCAACTTCTCCAGTGTATCACAATCTTTAGACTTGCCACCCTGGCACAGTTGTTATGACGGTTGGTGTTGAACACAAGGTCGCGTGTTTGATTTTCGTATGTAATAGCCATATAATTCAATAAGAGGCGACCGTAAGTTTGATTTGGGAAAGGATCACTTTATTTGATGTCATGTCTACAAAGTAGCAGTAAAGTTTGTTGTTTCTCCTTGAAGTTAATCGAGGCTCTTTAAGGGGATAATCGGCGTTAATGAAGAAGGAGGCAGGTTGGAGGGAACAAACTTGCAGATACATTGCAGTGAAATGACTTGCGCAGTGAAATGCAGAGTTTGGAGAACACTGATGATAAACACATAAGCAAACAGTTCCTTACTCTTTTACTTTGCCAAAGTTAGAGACTAAGACAACTGTCCCTACCTGCGACAAACTGAGTCTCAATGTTCGACCACCAAGTGGTTGCAGCCCAGACTATCATTGCATCGTACGCAGGCTTACTGATCTATCAGTTTAGCGATCAGCCTAGACTGGAGAGTGGGTTCCACAGAGCTTATAAATGCATTTCAATAAACAAATAGTTTAACAGGGATAGGCGGGCTAGGCGGTTACATGATGCATTCCAATAAACAAATAGAAAGGGGAGGTGGCAACTACTGGCCCGCCTCGACATTTCCCTAGCCAATGAGGTTATAACTGAATTTAAGCCACCACCTACTGAGTTGTGCCTAATCTGTTTTGTGGACTTTTTAGACCTTAGGCAAGCCTCCGGCACTCTTTCCCACCATGGCTCTCTCTCCTATTCCTACGTTCTTAGCGATTCCTCTCTGCATGGGTGCCTCTCATTTCTGTCATCACGTTCCGGCGGAATTTGTCTGCAGGTCAGCTTTCACAGAATGCTGGAACTGGCATGCTCACTGGCAATTTGCAAGCGCTCCGTCAGAGGAGTATTTTTGTAGAATTCTAAGCTGTCACTACGCTCGCCTTTATGAGCTTTCGACGACTGGGCTATTATCTATTTGGGGAATTCTTGGCACAGACTCCACGCAGGCTGTAGACCGGGTGACGAGTTATTGCAATTATGGGTCCTTTGCCGTATGCACTCGGACCTGACAAAAGGGCGTGCGAGTCGTTGCCACTCATCTTTGGTGACGGCGTCATCCCTCCCTCATTCATGGGTAGGGATCAGTAGGTAATTACCCTTGCATTCGAGCGCTTTACGCACACTCAATTACCGCGCAGAGAGAGAGAGCCGAGCAAATGCTTGTATACTTTAATGTGCCATGGTGCCTATTCCGCACATTTAAGAAATGAGCGGCTTTTGTTTACTCGCCAAGCATTTGATATTGCGGAACGTTTTGACATTTTGAATAGGCGGCTTCGAAAGAAAACTAATGTGGAAAAGCAGGCAAGACGACCTCACACAACTGAAGACCTTATTAAAAAGTCCATCAAAAAACAGCGGTGTGGTATATCTATATTTCAGAACTGGCGAAACATAAAAAAAAAAGCGGTCATCTGAAGACAGAAAATGGCATGCAAGATGTGGGTGGGTTTTTAATTTGTTGACTTAGATCGTCATAAAGGACTAGATCGACTATGTCCTTTGGCGAGTAGGACTCCGGCAAGTCGCTGCTCCCGTTATGTAACATTGTATAATGATTTACCATTCCTATCTGTAACGCCGTAATGCATTGAGAGTATTTTAAATGAATAATTAAATAAATCAAAGGAAACTAGAAATCCTTGCGTATTACGACATCAACACTGTGCCTTGCAGTTGTCTAAAAAGCTTTTAACAAATAGTATTATCCGTGCTAAGGAGGCGGGGCGATGAAAACTACCAGGGATCCATTGTAAGCTGATCTCTATAAACTTTAAGTATTACGCGCTTTTTTCGGGTAGATCCATGAATATAAGGACCAGTAGAGATTCCATAAAAATCTGCAGATTCAACGCACATATTGGAATCTAAGTGAAGCGAAGCTTCGACGAAGCGGGTAATTAAACGCTTTATAACTAACGGTGATGTGTGCAACTTTATGTAGAATCATGCTATGCAAATTGTAATCTAAAGGAATCTTTGTTTGTCCTCCACAGAGGTCAAAACTTCATTGTTATGCAATTTTGTTTAACCACTACGTGGCTCACAAGCTATGCCTAAATACAAACTCCAAATCGGGCGGATGCACGCAGAACCGACAGGACCCTGGGGGCCTTATGACGAGGAAGGTCGATAGCAATTACGTATAATGTGCAGAAGCCCAGTCGATTGTCGTTGGCTACGCATGTGAGCAGCCAGTATCCAGAGTTTTGTAACCCAGGGCTGTAATTTTACTGTCGCCAACGTCGGGGTGTAACCAAGTCCCTGTGTTTATAATGATGTGTGGTTTATAGTATAGTACTAGGCTTTCTAGCCCGTGGGATTTGTTTACGCTGCTACACACACTGAAGTTATTGCAACCAAAATGGTTGTGTTCTCATTAATAGCTCATTTTGCGACGTTTATCTTATTATTTGGCTCACCTGCAAGTACGATATGATCCTGGCCGGTTTATCCGAGTTAATAGCTTGTTGCCAGTTTTAACTTCAGCAATAATCAGCTTTACCGTTAGATATATCCTTGCCTCTGAGATTGTGTTGCAAAGCTGCTTTTTTATACCTATGGTAGCCAGAGAAAACTCCTACAAAATAGAAACGTCTTCTTTCGGAGCAAAGTTCGTAGCAGATTTGAATCTTAATGTTGGTCAAGAAATCCCACAATTACTTTTCCCACTTTACCGTGCTGGCCTTCATGTTATTCTGGGTATGAAGTGGATAGCTTTCTTTTGCTCTTTTGTCAATTTTTACGCTAGTGGTGGTCGGACCTTCACTGCGAGTGCAAATGCTGTTATTCAAAGGGCGCGTGTTCCCGCGCCAGCGAAAGCACAATCGTCGCCGAGCGCCAACTTTTCCTGATCTCTGAGGCGATCCAACCATAAAACCAGCCATAAAACCAGCGAGAATTCCCGTCGCCCTCCAAGAGCCCGTGAAAGCGCAGCTCGACGAGATGGAACGCGATGGCGTCATTGCAAAGATGACAGAGCCCTGCTCGTGGTCTAGCTATATGGTCGTAGTACTGAAGAAGGATAAGATACGCATATGCTTGGATCCTTCCGACTTAAACAAGGCGATTTTGCGGGAGCATTACCATATGCCTACATTGGAAGACGTACTGCCGCGGCTGCAACGAGCCAAATATTTTTCTACCCTCGATGCCGCGTCAGGGTTCTGGCAAATAACCCTTGACGAAGAAAGTTCGCGCGTTTGCACCATGAGCACGCCGTTCGGAAGGTACAGATTTCTGCGCATGCCATTCGGCATCACATCAGCACCAGAGGTTTTTCAACGCGCCATGCACGAGGTCGTTGGAAGCTTGGCTGGCGTAGCTGTCGTAATGGACGATATATTGGTCTGGGGAAAGACAAGGCAGGAGCACGACACGAACCTCACCGCCTTGCTTGAACGCTGTAGGGAACGTAATCTAAAGCTCAATAAAAAGAAGTGCCAATTCTTGCAGGCCAGTGTACGTTACATGGGCCACCTCCTCACCGCTGAAGGACTGTCACTGGACCCAGACAGAGTTCACGACATTATGCAAGTTCCACCGCCGAAGAACCGTAAGGAGCTTCAAGTGTTCCTTGGAATGATAAACTTTGTGTCTCGGTTCATCCCAAACCTGTCAGTCGCATCTGCACCTATTCGGGAGCTACTTAAGAAGGACGTCGCTTGGATGTGGACAGAAGTGCAGGAAAACAGTTTCCAAGAGTTACGAGCTAGTCTTGCCACAGCACCAGTCCTAGCATACTTTGACCAGTCTAAGCCAGTGAAACTGTCCGTGGACGCGAGCCAGTACGGTGTCGGAGCAGTCATCGTGCAAGATGACCACCCCATTGCATATTCGTCCCGCTCCTTAACTGCCACACAACAGCGGTATGCACAAATTGAAAAGGAAACCCTAGCCATAGTTCATGGCTGCATGAAATTCAAGGACTACATACTCGGTCAACCACTGGTCACGGTAGAATCAGACCACCGACCACTGGAATCTATTTTCAAGAAACCACTTTGCGATTGCCCTCTTCGCCTTCAACGCATGCGTCTCACGCTTCAAAGATTCCCTATCAGCGTGATATACAAACCAGGAAAGGAACTGTGTTTGGCCGACGCACTTTCACGCTTTCCTTGCAAAACAGAGCTGGTGGATGAAACAGAGCACTTTCAAGTCAATGTTGTTTCTTCGTTACCTGTTTCAGATCAACAGCTGCTCAGTATCAGAACGGAGACTGATAAGGACACCCTCATGACTGAACTCTGCCGTTACGCGAGTACAGAGTGGCCCAAAAGCAAGCAGCAGCTCCCGGATGCCTTAAAGCCATACTGGAGCTACCGTGATGAGCTACACGTCGAGGATGGGCTGCTTCTCAGAAGCAACAAGCTTGTAATTCCTCCTTCAAAACGCAAGGAAGTTCTCTGCCTGCTCCACGCTGCACATTGCGGCGAAGACAAAATGAAGGCGAGAGCAAGACAGGTAATGTACTGGCCAAACATGAACGCCAACATTTCTGATGTAGCGAAGTCATGCGCCGTTCGCGACAAGTACAAAAAAAGAAATGCAAGGCTGCCCATGCTGAGCCATGAACTACCGAGTTTGCCATGGCAGGTTGTTGGGGTCGATCTTTTTCACCACGAAGGCAATGATTACCTCATAGTGGTAGATTCCTACTCGTTTTTCTTCGAGGTTCGCAAGCTTAGTCGGACTACCGCTGCTGTTGTGATCAACGCAAGTGCAGAAATCTTCGCGACACATGGCATTCCCGCCAAACTGTGCACTGACAACGGCCCTCCTTTCAACAGTGCAACATTTCAAGCATTCACAGGTCAATTTAATATCAGCCACACCACTTCTAGCCCGTACCATCCGCGCGCCAACGGCTTGGCAGAGCGTGCCGTTCAGGAAGCTAAACATCTGCTAAAAAAATGCCCGTTTTCCACCCTTGAATTTTACAGTGCGTTGTTGGAGTGGCGGAATACTCCGAGGGACGAACAGTTGCAGTCGCCAGCTCAAAGGCTCATGGGACGTCACACCAGAAGCCAACTCCCGGTTCTTAACTGTCACCTGGAGCCCAAGATGATACCCACGGAAGCAGTCCGTCAGCGACTACAAGAAATACGACATAAACAGCGTTCCTACTACAACAGAACGACACGGGCTTTGCCAGACCTTTGTAGCGGAAACAGAGTGTCCGTATACGACACCCAAAGCAGAACGTGGGCCCCGGCCATGGTAATTGGCCCTGCAGGGCCACCGCGATCCTACTTAGTGGCTACAGACAGTGGACAGCAGTTACGCCGTACGAGAGAGCATCTCAGGGCCACAGATGCTGCTCAACCTGCTGAATCACAAGCAGAAACCCGAAGACAGGCTGTGCCAAGTACGCCAGCAGACGCAATTCTAGCCCCACTTCGAAGAAGTGAACGGGTACGCCAAGAGCCGCAACGTTATCCACTTCCTGAACGTAAATAGCAAAGCGATCCTTGTTTGGAAATGAAAATGCTCATCAATGTTCCTTCTTTCTTTTTCTTTTTTTTTTTCTCCCAAAGAAGGGAAGATGTACTGGAGCGCAATATCGTGCCTGGAAGTCAACCAGTGCGCATGTGCAACACGCCCCCTACTTATCGCAGCGCTCCTTATATACCCGGCTGCGTTTCGGAATAAAATGCTTTTTGTTACCTGCTACTCGTCTGGCCTACCCTTATATTGAACACACTGTAACTCATTTGTGTCATTGAGCAAGATATTGTGGTCTTGTGTGGTTATCCAGTTCTCAATTTTTTCTTGATGCCAAATACGATAAGGTTATGGTGCCTACTACTGTCGTCGAAATCCATTTGGTTTCTCAAACTTTTACAATTTTATCGAGATCCTAAATTTTGGTGTGGAATACTACAAGAGCGAAGTTGCACTCTGACAGCTTTAAGTTGGGGTTCTATTTCGTAGCGCTGCTTAATATCATTTCGACCTTCAAGCGATGCGACAAGAGTATACTGCTGCTGTGCCAGGAATTGGGCTTCACATGACCGCAGATCACTAGTTATAACTCACAAGGGTTGAACACCAGGAATGACAATACAAAGGCGAAGGGGGGGGGGGGGGGGGGGAGGGCTGCAGTCGTGTTTTGTGCCTTCTCATAAAGCATATGGACGCAGAACATTTCTCGGCATAGAGCTAACAAAATGCCATCCGACGTGCCCACTCGGACTCGTTGATAGCATTTATTTAGCATTATGCCCATTTGAACGCTGTATTGCGTTCACAGTGATCGCTACAGTGCAGGGTTGCCTGACAAGGGTTCTAAAACGTACAATTATTCCAATTATTTCTATTCCAATATCCGGACGTGAAATTTACGCAACCACTAACCACCGATACAAGCATCGGTCGTCAATGCGCAGCGTTGTTTGGAAAGACCAATCAGTCAGGCTTATCGCCTATAGGAGATCACTTTTGTTTGCTTTCAAAATGAATATAATTGCCTACATTGAACGGTTTTTCTTATCTAATTGGCCGACAAAAAGCGAGGAGCACGCTCAAGTGGAGAGGGTTTCAATGCGACCGAGGCAGCACAGTGAAAGTAGATAACTAGTTACGCGGGCGGCGCCGGATTCTGCGATTGGTCCCCTTCCCCTTACTTAATTTGCGGTGGCTGGTCGGAAATCGCGATGCCGTGCACAGGAAGGTTAAAATGCCGCCACAACAGATACTGAGCGACGAACAATTAGTAGAGCGATCTCGTATACTTGCCGAAAGGGCTCGATAACGTTATATTGCCGAGCAAAAACTTGTTAGACGCAAATAAATCCATGCTCCACGGCACCTCCGAGTAGGCAGTGCCACAAAGATCAGCGGGCAGCCGTCATATATTCATTTTGGAACGGGGAAGCCTCCAGCTATTCAGAAAACAAATACAGTTTTTTTGGCATGTTAAGGGTCACTTTGAAGAGACGAGTTATCAGGGTTTTGTGACGTCGCGTGAAGGACAGGTGATGGAGGCGCAGCCCGAAATCTTTTGACCAATAGCAGAGGGCTACTGATGAAAGAGGAATCGAATCAGAAATAATTACTCATCTTTCGTTCTGTCTAATCATGCATAATCAATGTGCAGATATCATATGAGCTGCGGCCTTCGCGCGGTTTTCATGGCGTCGCATTAGAGGCAGGTGAAGCAGGGGTGCCCCGAAACTTTTTCGACCCATCTTGGATGGCTGATTGCAGAATTGAAAGAGAAAAGCTTGGAATAGCTCTGCAATATGCTCAAGTTTGGTTGCCTATGACACTACAGTTTTCTGCCGCGACGTGCGTAAAAGACGTCATCCCCAGTGACAACGTGCCGCTGAGAAAACGGCGTGCTGTGCTTGTGCTGTGATTATAAGGAATCCCAAGGCACCTCTCACACTGGTTTAATAGAATAGAATAAAGAAGCAATTGAGATATGCGAAGAGCGGTGTTTCTTTCTTAAAAAAAAATTCGGCTGCACATTACACTCTTGTAACACGTAAAGTTGAAAGCCTGCTGCACACTTGGTAATGCGCTGTCTGGCATCGTCGCGTTGCTTCTTTCGCAGTTCGGCTTCTTCCGCTCGTATTCGACGTTAGCTGTGGCTTCGCGTGCTCGTGTAGCGGGGTCATTCAGACTTACGCCAACGACATTTCTCTTCGACTTTACGTTGCATCCTCCTAGCAGGGGATTGTAACATATGCTGCTCCGTGTGTTGTATGGGTGATTTCTTTGAATGCGTGCGCTGTTCGCTTCACTTTGCTCAGCGCTTGTAGTCCTCAATCTTACGAGGGTATGAGCCATTGCATTTTTTGCTTGCTTACGGGGCTATTGCCATTGAGAAGGTCACGCTTTTTTTTTGTACCACTCGACTATACACCGCGTCTCTGTACGTTCTATGCATGATTACAATGCATGCATGCACTGTACGCTTCACTTTGATGAGTGCTTGTAGCCTCCGCATTACGAGAGGGATGAGCCATTTCATTTTTAGCTTGCTTTGGGCGGTATGAGCCACTGCTGATGATATTACAGCGATGCTGTCAAGGGCTAGTTCCACAGAATCATGT
Organism: Dermacentor andersoni; assembly: GCF_023375885.2. Lineage (NCBI taxonomy): Eukaryota > Metazoa > Arthropoda > Arachnida > Ixodida > Ixodidae > Dermacentor > Dermacentor andersoni. Next base: position 151,338,925 of record NC_092819.1, on the reverse strand, counting down.
CCGTGTGTGGACTCAAAACTCGCCATACCTGGGCTGATGCCGAAGGTAGTGCGGTGCCGGCCCGATCCGCGGCGGAGGTGAAGCAGGCGTTAAGCACTCCACATACATGCACCAATCCCGAATATCGTGCAGTGCTGGGCCGACCCGCGCCGGACGTGCAGTTCGCCATTAAGGGGCCCACATACACAGATTCGCTGGTCATCCTTCTTTATAGGGTGGAGGGGTACTAAGTTTTTTTTTTTGGTACCATTGGACTGGACGACGCGTTTTCTTGGAGGGCATCGCAGGTATGAGCCACATAATGTTGTCGCCTTAATAATTGCAAGACCAATATTGCTAATATCGCAGAACAATTTTAGTGCCTTCAGGATTGCACACTTTGTTTAAGGGTCCCAAAAGCTACACAGTTCATTATTATTTGCAAAAGAACTACCTTGAGGGCCCCGAATTTGTGCCTAGAGAACCGTTAACAACATTAAAGGAAGCGCGAACACGAGCTGTTGCCGTGTTCGTGTTAATCGGTTCAGATTTAGCTAGCTTTGACGTTTCACCAACTAGCCCACGTCGCAGCATTACTAATGCTTTTCTGATAGGCATGGGCTTTATGCTTGGCAAAAAAGCCGGTCCGATGTCTGAAAGTTTCAAATCAGAAGTGTATGATGTAAAATAATAAATGATTTCCCAATCTTGTTTACTAATATTGCGTACTCGAAGCAAGCAAGCCATGCCGCGTACATAATTGTAATGCACTCAGTGTTATACTTCTTGTGCATTGCTTTACTTAACGTCATGTCACGTAGCACGGAATGCCGACTGAATTCATTTCTCACCGAACCTCTCAACACAAACGGTGCAAAAATACGTGTTTGGCTTTGGGCTTTGCTTAGCACTGTTTTGTAGAGTGTTAGCACAAGTTTCTATGCTATCGAAGCGTAAGTGAATCGGGAAAGTTTGGTTCTCGCGAAACCAAACCACCTGGGCTTGTCAAGCTTCCACGAGGAATGAACTCGCGATTTCCCTCCGCAATATTGCATTTCGTGTGTATGGAAATAAAGCGTATCACAATTGCAGCCTTAGCACGGCTAACTCAAATCACAGTTCAAATGCATGTTGACCTCGTTCTTAAGTGCGTAGGGATTTCTTTTGTTCTCTAGGAGCGGCGCAGCTCAGCAATATTGTAAACAGAGTGCACGCTTTGTTTGTGGGTATCGTGAATTACGGCTATTGCCTGCTTATTTCTTTTCGCTGTTCCACCATGTCCGTACCTTCTGTTATAACGCGAAGGCGTTATAGCAGTTTCCCGCTAAAGCTTTGTGATCACCTCTAATGAACCATACACTAGTGTACATCCGAACCTCCAAGTTCTTTAAACTTAGAACGCCAGATTTAGCATAACATTTCGAATGTGCCCTATAAATACACAAGTTTAATACTACATAACTGCTATAACAAGTGTAAGCCGAACTAATTAAGCTGTAGAATTATTTCTGTGTGCCGGAAAGCGATAAAGAAGGAAACAGTGAAGGGGCAGCCGGCGCATGGATCTATTTTTCCGTGCTCATTCCGTTAGCGGTGGGCACGCCTTAGAATGGTGCATTGCCGTGCCGGACGGACAGCGGAATGCCTCTTGGAACGCTACGTGGTTTGCGAGCGTGACGTCTACTCGGTGCTTCGTGGGCATCAGCTTGTAGCGACGAAGCCGCTTCTGCAGCTGCGGCGAGTCGCACAGCGACATGGCCCAGTGTACGAAGAACACCTGGCGCTGCGAGAGCAGCTGCTTTCCCTCAATCAGGACGCTGGGAAGAGGGGACGCATTGCCGCGCTTCGTCATTTCGAACAGAGCCGAAGGGTGGAGCAGCTCTCGAAGCTGGTCCGGCATGTTGCTGTCGTACTGTGTGGTGCCCATGCGCCGCGCCAGACAGCGCAGCTTGGACAGCGGAGTGCGGATCAGCTCGTTAGGCTCGCCGGGCAGCGCAGCGCGCAACAGCGCTTCGACGATCGGCGCAGCCGCTTGAACATCGCCAAGGGGCCGTTGCTTCAGAGCCGTCAGAAGCGCGGGCGACGCATACACCACGTTCGGGCCCGCCAAGTAGTCAGCGGTCATCGAGAATGGCTCATCCTGGTGCCGGGAGTCAAGACCATCGTCGGGACTGTTCAGCAGCCAGTAGGCGTTGGGTTTCGCCGACTGCACTTTGAGAAGCGCTTCGAGGAAACCGCCTTTGGCTGGATAGAGGGCGGGGTGCTGCGGACAGTGTTCGGAGCTGGGAGCCCCACCTCGTACCAGACGCGTCTGGAGCAGCGCTCTGGCGCGCCGCATTCCTACGCCCTTCTCGAGCCAGGGTAGCGTTTCGACTACCGCCGCGGTAGCGCGCTGAGCTGAGGTGAAGAGTGCGTCAGCGTTGTCACCCGGCTTGGGTGGTTCGTACTGCGTCTGACCAGGCTGTAGTCCGGCGAAGAAGCGAACCAGAAACGGGTGCAGGTGCGCCAGCAGCCGTAAACAACCAGCGAGGCGTGGTGGCGCCGCGTCCGCCCAAGGCGCTAGCGGCAGTAGGAAGTGGGCTTCCGCCGGCAGCAGCGGCGCCAGGTGCAACAGCACCCGGTAGCCGAGGTAGTTGAAGATCACTGCCGCACTCGCGTTGCCCAGCGTCTCGGTTGCGAGTGCCAGCTGCTCGGGTTCGTGCACCAGCAGCGTGAGGTTAGCCTGCGCCAGCAGCGTCGAGTCGTCACGCACGATGGCCAAATACTCTGCCCAGTTCCAGTGGCGCGAACGTGGCAGGTCGTGGAGAGGGATCAACCTCGCGCCGTAGACGAAAGCGTCCCGAGGCTGCGCTCGTTCCAGCGCTTGCTCTAGCTCGATGATGGCCGCAGAGGCGGCGCCCCAGTACGCCGTGGCGTCAGCATCGTTCGGTGCTGCGCCCTGCAGAAGACTCAGCGCCCGGTTGACGGTGCGCACGTAGCTGCCCATGTCTCGCGGTGGTACGGAAAGCTGGTGAAGGCGCAGCGGCAGCGGAGTCCTGTCCAGCTGCATGGTGACGCGACCGTAGTGGTGGCGCAGCGAGAGACGCACTATCGGGAACACGCCCAGCCTTAGGTCCAGCAGTCCGGCCAGGTCCCAGGGTGACCGATCCAGCGGTCGCGCTCGCACGAGGGGCCAACCGGTGAGCCCGAGCCACCGCAGGAGCCGCTCGACCTGCTGCCAGTCGGCTGCCGCCGTTGGTCCCATGCAGGCACGGTGAAAGTCGAGACCCAGCAATGCGTAATGTCCCGGACAGGAGCCGCGCAGTAAGGCCTCAGAGAGCACTGGGAAGGCGGACAGCGACGCGTTGAGTTGCGCGGCGAGCGTTAGCATCGCCTGCTGGTGCGACAGCGGCCGGGCGTGGTGGTGCCGCGAGCACACGAAGTCGTAGAAGCTGCGGCATGCAGCGTCGTCCGAGCGGCGTCTACGCCGTGCCGCGGGGCTGCTCTCCTGGCAGGGCGTCGAGTTGCAGCCGGTGGCGGTCGTGGACCTGGACCGTTCGCGGGCCATGGCGAGTGAGAAGAGCACCGTGCCTATGCATGACATGGCCCCGATCACGGCGATCGTGACCGCGACGCGGTAACGCTTCAGTGCCATGTCGTACCGGTCGAGGAGGGTTCTTCTTCTGTAGCCACACGCGCCAACGGTGCGTGCATTCCGCCGATGTGAATGTCGATGGGGATGGTGGCGAGCCCTGAGCGCGGCACGTACCACGATGGAGCGTAGGGCAACAAGAACAGGGTGTCGTAGCAAACTTGCGAAAATCAATAAATACATGAAACAGAAGATATAAAATACGGTTATATCTGTAAACAAAATAGCAGTGCACAGCTGAGGGGAGCTAAGAATTTCATTTTGAAAAGAGAGAAGGTAGTGAGCTCCTTCGATTAAACGGCTTTTCGCTACAGCGCCCACGAAAGCTGACTAAAATTACGTCGCCGTAGATAGATCAGAACCGCAATAGCACAAATACGACGAATGAATAATGCTTTCTGAATTCGCCATGCTGTGTACACTCTGCGTAAAAAAGCTAGTAAAAAGGTAGTAGCGTAGGTAGAACCAGTAACCCGCCCTTCGAAATTTTCGGGATGGACCCATGTGTGGAGCGCTCAACGCCTGCTTCACCTCCGCCGCTGCTGGGCCCGGTATTGCACCATCTTCGGGATTGGCCCACGTATGCGGAGTGCCACGTATTGCCTGTTTCACCTTTGCTGTGGGTCGGCCCGTGGCATTGCACTACCTTCGGGCCGACCCACGGCGGAGGTGAAGCACTTTGCTTTTCGTTTGATAGCTTTAACTGTCGTCAGCTCTCGCTGCCATTCCGTCTTCCCGGAGGGGAATGGTTGTCAATTTTGTCACTCTTTTTGGATGGCGGTAGTTATCATCCTCTCCTGGCGTGTGAAGGCCAGTTTTCTCATCGATTCGGTGCCCACGCGATTAAGTCGAGATGAATTCAGTTGTCACCATCTATTCAACGATCACGCGCATCACTGTTGCTTCGTTAGTTCAACCTTGTGTGTTTAGACTGATCCAGGGACCAGGAAAGGGATTCGATTCGTAGTCAGCAGGTCTTTATGCTCGTGGAAGAAGTTGCGGCTGGAGAAAACGCCAGTTGCGTTTAACTTTTCCTTTTGCTTCATTATTTCCTCGAGTGACGGCTCGCCGCGACGCTGGCGGATCCTGGGAACCATATACCTTCGTCTGTATACTTATATAGTGTAGTTACCGTACGATGTCATAATAATAGGCTGATTTGATTTAATCTGATTTGATATGACATAGATAAGGTGGGAAATAAAACAATGCGAAACAGCGTCCATTATCAGACCCTGCAATAACCGGTAAACCCATAAGCAATATGACTGTAACCCTTTACCTCGTCTAGCTTTTCCTTAATTGTACAGGACTTTTTGTGCAAAATTGGCAACGGGAAACACGATTCGCAAGGAGTGGAGAAATTAAACGATCTACTAAGGGAAGCAAAAGCGAAAATTAAGAAATCTGACAGTTGTTTGCGAAAATATTTATGGATCAACATTTAAAAAAAAATGAAGTAGGGAAAACGCTGCCAGAAGTGGAGAATGATTCCGTGCGTTTTGAACGACGCTTCTACAGTTATCTGTCGAGCCGCCTGACGTAGCCACTTCTCTGCTGTGCTAATGTGGGTGTTTTTCTAATCTTTCGCGGTGGGCGCAGTGTGTCTAAAACCGCAGCGTCCTGCGCTGTACGCGGTTGTATGGGACTGGTGGCCACGCATCGTTACGCAACTTCCCGAATAGCAAGACGAATCGGTTTGGGCACTTAAATTGATAGAGAAGTAAACGAAGTGTCCAAAAGAACTGTGATTGTTCCGCAAATATATATATTGCCGCTAGGTGCCACGAGCCAGCGCTGAGAAAGAAGTTGTGACTGGAACGCGCACTCGGCAAGAGGGGGTGCTGAAGAACAAGAAGTTCTCTACCGTAGCGTCTCTACCAACCAGAAATAATTTATGATAACTCAAAGGAAAGCTCATTACTTTTCGAAGCGAGATCGGGATACCGTAGAACACGCACCTATAAAGCAAGATATAACACGGAAGAAGAAGCATGTGCTTGCTGCGGTAAAGCTACGGAGACTATGGAGGATGTTTTATTAGAATGTGAAGTCGTCTACCCAGCGGTCGATTTACGCTCCACTGGCCTCCTTGAAGCACTTGGGTTCAGCGAAAGCAGTGGAAAAGTAAACATGTCCGCAATAGGCATTAGTAAGAGGCGATTAGAGGATTGGTGGAGAAAAGTAGGGTAACGACAAAAAAAAAAAAAAAAAAGCGGAGACGTACAAAAGCACAGTTCGCAATAGGAGGTCAGAAAATTTAATTGTGTGAGTTCATAATGTTTTTTTTTCTTTGTTATTGCTTAACCTAGGTAGGACATTAGGCAGTATAATGGCAAGAGCTTGGTGGCGCAACCCACCGCCCGTTCTAAAGGGGACGCTCATAACATCCATCCATCCATCCATCCATGGGGGGCTAAGGAAGCTGGCTTGAGTTTTGTATGCTATCTTCTGCAACGGTCTGTCTCGCCGACGCCGGGTACATCTTCAATTGTCTTTTCGGGACAAAACTGGTGGAGGTGCTGGGTACGGTTCATCCGATGCCGCAAACGACTCCTGGTAGCAGGAGTACCAGTCTTATACTAGTGAACACACCTGCTCGCCGGGCCAGCAGGATAACCCGAGGATTGCCTCCGGAGCTTGATCATCTCTCCGCAAGAACATCGACGCCCCAACGGAGCGGTATAAAATGTCAGCGTCTCTACCGACCATTATGCAAGGTACGGCCACAACGGCAAATCAGTACCTGCTACAGAATCTCCGAGTGCCGAAAGTGTTCCACGGAGATATCCACAAGGATGCAGAAGACTGGTTAGCCCAGTTTGTGCGCGTTGCCGAGATAAACGAATGGAGCGACGCGGCGAAGTCAACGTCTACTTCAGCTTGGAGGACGGTGCTTGTACTTGGTACGACAACCGAGAAGGGCTCATCAAATCGTAGCTTGAGTTCCGCCGTGCCTTGCTGAAGACATACACTAATGCTAATCGCCGCGAACGAGCCGAACGGGCGCTCCAATCCCGCATTGATCTGCCGAATGAGAGCGTGACGTCATACGTAGAGGATATGACGCATCTCTTTCGTCGGGTGGACCCAACCATGTCTGAGGAAAAGAAGCTGCGCCATCAAATCCGGGGAGTTAAAGAACAGCTATTTGCTGGCCTTGTTCGAAGCCCGCCGAAGGCCGTGGCTGAATTATTAACCGAAGCCACCACGATGGAAAAGATGCTACACCAGCGTTCAGCTTTCTATGAAAGACACTTGAACGCTACTTCACCTTTGGACCAGCGCTCAGCTCCATATGACAGGATCGCGAACGCTGCTTCACTGACGGACGGGGTTGCCTTTGGAAACGTGAACGTTCTCCAAGACCTTATCTGCTCTGTGGTGCGTGATGAGCTTCAACGGCTAAGCTGCCCGCCTCAGCCCACGCTGGGTTCCATGGACCCTATAACGTAAAGCTATTCCAATGTTTTATTCCAATCTCCTGACGTAAAATTTGCGTAACCGCCGACGCAACCATCGGGTGGTCACCCGCAGGGTTGTCTGAACAGACCAATCAAACGCTCTCCTAGTTGATAGGAGGTCACTTTTGTTTGCTTGAAAAGCAAATAACATTGCCTACACTGAGCGGCTTGTCTTATCTAATTGGCTGACAAGAGGCGAGGAGTGCGCTCAAGTGGAGAAGAATCCGATTGGGCCGAACCACTGCACTGAATATAGATAACCGGATGAAGAGGGTGGTTCCGGCGTTTGCGATTGGTCCGCTTTCCCTTACTTAGCTGGCGGTGGCTGGTCGAAAATCGCGACGGCATGCAACGGAAGCATAAGAATGACACTAAAACGGATCCTCAGCAAAGAAGAGTTGGCAGAACGCGGTCGTAAACGTTCATAAAGTGCTCCAAAACGTTACACGGCCACACAAAAAGTTTCATTATACGCAAATAAACCCATGCTCTCCTGACAGGTGCGAGTAGCCAGTGCATCAGCGATAGGCGGCAGCCATCTTTTATTCCTTTAGGAACGGGGTAGCCTGAGGCTGTTAACGCGCCTTTCACGCGCACACGTCACTTTGACGAGGTGAGTCTTTCTTTGTGGTTTTGTGACGTCGCGTGACAGACAGGTTAAGTGGGTGCAGCCCGAAAGCTTTTCACCAATAGTCGAAGGCTAATGGCGAAAAGGCGTCGAATCAGAAATAACTATTTTTCATTTATTCGGTCAAATCATTCATAATCATTGTGTACACGTCAAAGCAGATAGTGAGCTATGGCGGTTTTCGTGGCGCGCTTGACAGACAGGTAAAGTGGGGCTGGCCCAAAAAAAGTGTTCACCAATCGCGGAGGGCTGATTGCAGAATTGGAATAGAAAAGTTTGGAATAGTTTTACGTTATAGCACCACATTTATGCACTCGTGAGAAATGAAGTGCAGCAAGCGATCCAAGGACCATATCGAAGCAGCAATGCGCCCGCCACCTGTGACAGCACGTTGCAGCGGCCGTCGTATGCGGAAATTTTGGGGCGAGTCCCTGTCCGCGCTCCGACCCATTTAGTACCCGCCACGTCTTACGCCGCGTCATACGTCCCGCCGCTCCCAGGCGGCCGCGTCCGGCGAGTGAAGCGATCGGACGCATGTCACCTCGGCTCCGTCATTTTTCGACAGGAGCCACGGACCAATTCGTCGAACCCTGCCAATTTTGCATCCATCGGACGCAGCAAGTTGCCCGGCACACGGGGACATCACTTTCATCCAGGTGGGTCAAATTTTTCGCCAATTTAGAGCGGACTTTCACTCGTGCTTGGCGGTGCCGCCGCTAAGCCTAACGGCTGCACCGGCACCCGGCGTCGAAGAAGCCGCTCTCCGCACCAACATGGCGAACTCCCCACCTCAACGCGGCTACAACCCGGAGGCCATGGCCTGGTCGACGATTCCTCAAGCCAAGGAACCCAATTCGGCAACATCGGACCAGCTCCGGAACGAAAATCTCCTGCATCTCGTTGAGAGCCGCTCTCAGCGCAGGAACGCCAAAATGACGGCAGGCGCCACAACGACAACCGGCAAGTCGACCTCACCTCAGCACGGTTCCGTCTCGCGTGTGGCCAAGGACCGCCAACTTAAATGAACATGGAGGCCCAAACCTCTCCCCAAGTTCCAACCCGACAATTTCGTCGTGATCATCAAGCCCCGAGCCGCTGTGGCCATCGGGAGTGCCTTCCGATATGGTGAGCTGGGCCTGGCCTTGCGTGCCTACCTCGGCGCGCAAATGGCGGCGGACCTCAGCTTCGTATTTTCCCGCGAGCAAAATCTACTCACTGCGAGCACCAAGAACGCCTACGTGGCGGACCGCCTGCTTGGTGATTTCGTGATCAAATCGGCTCAGGGAGACGTGCCACTGCGGGGCCATCTCAAGCAAAATGGCGAAGAAATTTGCTACGGCGTCTACACTGTGGCAAATCAAGAAACAGGGGAAACTCTGAAAGACGGTATCCAGTGGAGGCATGGCACCATCTTAGAAATTCGTAAATTTGAAACCTCCAATAAGGCTCGCCTGACTTTTGCCGGAAAAGTGAGGCCCCGGACAGTGAACTACAACTCGGAGATTGTCCAAGTGCAGCCCTACCTACGCACTATCCCTGCGTGTGGTGTGTGTGGCAGCGTGCGCCATAGAGCAGACTCATGCCCAAATCCAATGCAAGACAAGTGCGGCCTGTGTGGACGGCAGGCTCCTTTCGTGGAAGGGTTGCGGGCCCCTCATGAGTGCGATCTGAAATGTGCTGTTTGTGGTGGCGGCCATGCCACAAACTCCACAGTCTGTACCACGAAGTACCGCCTCGACACCAAGATGGCCGCCCAAAAGGGCGAAAAACCTGGCGCGACGAGGAAGAAGCCACGTCGGCAGCATCGCGCCACCGGCGGTGACTCAGCTCCCCGCGGTGACGTCACCAACTCCAAGAAGCAGGCGCCCCCAAGCGGGCGTGACGCTAAGGGCGACCAAGCGCCACCACCGCCCCCACATGGCGGATCGGGGAAGCAAGCCCACTACCAAGGCGAGACCGGTGCCTGGGCAACTGCGGTCAAAAAGGGAAAACAGGTGAGCGGCTCGGGTAGGGTTGCCTCCTCCTCCCAACCACGTTCTCCTTCCCCTAGTTCGGCGACCGACGCCGAGCTTCACAACTTGGTAGCATCTCGCCGGGTCCAAAACGAGATGCTAATTGCCAAAATTGAAGCCTTAGAAGCTAAAACCGCTGCTCCCCCCCAATCTGCACCCCTAGCAGAAGCCATGGAGAGCGACGCGGCGGCGCTGGTGACGTCGGACGCCTTTGTGGCCAATCTTGAAGCCCGTCTTAACGACAAATTCGAGACCCTTATTGGGACGGCAATGGAACGCATCATTGCCAAGGTCATGGAGGCCCTTCCTACCATAATTGCCCAACATGTCGCGAATCTCCCCCGCACATCTCGCCGGGCTGGTCCTCTTAAAGATGTATCCGGTCGGCCCTCTAAATCGTCGCGTCGAGCAGTTGATCTGGAAGATGATGAGGACAGCTGCCCCCTATCAGGAGCTGAATTCCAGCCCCTGGTTGCTGGCTTCGGGGCACCTACCTTCTCTCCTCTAACCCCTAAATCAGAACATGGCGGGACAACCTCGGTGTAGGCGTTCCCCCTTATCTAAATTGGCATATCCTGTCACTGTAACTCAATGGAACTGCCGAGGACTACAGTCTCGTACTAAGCGGGCCAACCTTCGGCTTTTCCTTTCAACTTTTGAGCATATGCCCGCCGTGGTGGCCCTTCAAGAGCCAGGAAGGGGTGCCACCTTAACAAACTATACGACGTTTCAGCAGCACCCCTCGTCTTGTATATGCGTTCATAAATATTATACTGCAAATATGGTCGACTTAGACCTCCACCTTGACTTTTCCCATGTAATGGTGACTCTCCTCCCCCTCCGCAAACAGGACTCACCATCGCACATTCTAAATGTCAACTGCACACCCAAATTGCCGAATGTATCATTCTCCGACCTTTTCTTATATTTGACATGTGTGGCATTATTGACATGTGTACTAGCAAAGGTACCTCCCTCCCTCATTTGCATAGAAAATTTACCTTGGGTTGCCCCCCCTCCCCGGAAAGGAATCCTGGGCACGTGACTGGTAGCGGGTGCAGTTGCTGTTCAAACTTTTCAGCGGGGAAACAGGGAACAAGACAGAGGGAAGCAGACACACAAGAGTGGGCTTTCCCCTGTTCTCGGCTTCCGTTCTAGGAAACTTTGATAATCGAACACGAACTGGGTTCGATCTCTGCCATTGGAGTTACTTAATTTACCACCTATTAGTAAATCTTTGATGTTTACTACCTTCGATAATTCCGACTTAATAGGTGCAGCTTTTACGAAGAATTTACCTTGTTTCACAGATCGTTTAGTAAAAGGGAGGGCCTCGTTACACCCATGACCAATTAGGCTGTGTTGTGGTGGTCCCTTAGTGCTGTGTTTTGATACTCTCTGTTGCTATATAGGACTGACACTCGTGTGCTGCATGAACATATTGTCAGAGTCACCTCAGTACGCTTACGCGTATACACTGGGGGCACGCCATCAAGTGCGAACGTTGTTGCTTTGGGACTGGCTTCGACTCCTTGTCTCTCAGTGTTTTTCTTAAGCCTAGGCTTAACATGGTGACCCCATGGGAGAAGAGGTGCTACGTCCAAGTAGGCGACTGTTGGACGCAAGAGCTGTCAAGATGCTTCATATCACGGCAAGCAAGCATAAAAGAGGCAGTTTCACCCGAAACGCGAAGCATCGATTGTGATAGCAAATTCGCAGACACCTATACACCGTTTTTTCATGGGTGCCACCATGGATGGATGGATGGAAGGTAGGAGCGTCCCCTTTGAAACGGGGCGATGGCAGTTGCCACCATGCTCAGATTTTTATTTTGCCTTTTATTTTTATCTGTGTTGTGTGTTATTGAATTTCTCGATTTTCTTTAAATACGTCTTCCTACCCTTTTAACCTTATGTCACCTCTCTGCTTTTGAGCCACCAATCCTCCAATCGCCTTTTGCTAATTTCCACCGCACCTTTATTTACATGACTATCATTATCTCTGAACCCTAGGGCCTCAGGAAGGGTGACTGTGGCCGCATCGACATCGGGGTTGATACCATCACATTTTAGTATGAGGTGTTCCATTGTTTCTACATATTTACCACACACAGTACATGTGTCTTCTTCTTCGTTAAATTTCTTTTTATAGCTCCGCGTTCTAAGACATCCTGATCTAGCTTCAAAGATTAGGGCACTGCCTCTTGAGTTATCATAAAACGCTTCCTTCATGATCTGCTGTTTCCAGTATCGATATAGTTCTACACTATGCTTATTTCCCATTGAATTTATCCAATTTTTACCTTCCGCATTTTTAACCTGTCGTTTAATGCTCTGTCCTTTTTCGTCCTCATGTCTGGCATACTTACTGGTTAGCTTTATAGTTCTTTTCCGCCAATGTGAGTCAACGCTCTTTCTGTATAGGTATTTAAACACCTTAGCTGCCCACCTGTTATCATCCAATTTCCTCAGACGTTTTTCGTATAGGATATTACTCTGAGCTTCCCGTGCTTCGAATGACGCCCAGCCCATATCTCCCTGTACTGCTTCGTTTGTGGTTTTCCCGTGGGCACCTAGTGCTAACCTTCCCACAGCTCTCTGATTTACCTCTAGTCTCGACTGAACCTCTGCCCTTAAACACAGGACCGCATTCCCGAAAGTAAGCCCCGGCACCATTACTCCCTTCCAAATGCCTCTCAGTACCTCATACCTGTTGTAACCCCACAATGCCTTATGTTTCATTATCCCGGCATCTCTTCGCCCTTTTGCTATTAGAGACTGTTCGTGCTTTTCCGTGTACAACTGCCCTTTGTTTATCCAAACCCCGAGATACTTGTATTCGGCCACTCGGGGTATTTCGTGGCCTTGTATTGTAAGCTCCTGATCAGTTGTATCGTTGAAAAACATCCCACCGGACTTAGCTGCACTAAAACTGAAACCTAAACTGTCTCCTTCGTCCCCACAGTATTTAACCAGAGTTTGCAAATCTTCCTGGCTATCTGCGAACAGTACAATATCGTCCGCATACATTAAACCCGGTAGTCGTTGCTCAACAACCTTTTCGCCTAATCTGTACGACAGATTATACCCTAGATTGCTTCGTTGTAACCTTCTTTCCATGCTTATAATATAAAGCATGAACAGCAGCGGTGATAGAGGACAACCTTGCCTTAATCCTTTGTGAACCTCGACAGTTGTCGTACTCTTGATTCCTTCCCATGTTATTTCAACATTATTTTCTCGATATAGTTCCTGTAGAAAATCAATTACCTCATTACCGATACCTTCAGCTTTTAATATGTTCCACAGGAGTTCCCTGTTCACATTGTCGTATGCACCACTTATGTCCAGGAAGGCTAAATACAGAGGTCTATTTTCCGCCTTAGCTATTTCTATGCACTGGGTAAGCACGAACAGGCTATCATCTAAGCGCCTACCACTTCTGAACCCGTTCTGAAGTTCTCCAAGTATTCTATTACTTTCTACCCATGACTGCATTTTTAATTTCACCGCCTGCATCGCCAGCCTATATATAACTGATGTTATCGTAATTGGTCGGAAAGATTTTATGTTCTTCTTATCACCTTTTCCTTTATAAATCAAATTCATTTTACTCTGTTTCCAGCTGTGCGGAATTTGCTTATTTGTTATGACTGCCTCCAATGCTTTTATCAGCGTTTCCTTGCTTCTTGGGCCAAGTTCATTAATTAACTTGATTGGAATTTCGTCTACCCCGCGGACGTGCATTTCGGAACATTTGCCTCCGCCTTTTTCCAGTTAAGATTGGTCAATTCTAAGCTGTTTTCTATTATGCTATTCTGTGTTGCTCCCTCACTTGGGGCGATTACCCTATCGTCTTTCCTAAATGACTTTGCTATAACTGAACAAATGTAGTTCACAGCGTCATCTCCCTCTAAACAATTTCCTTCGGCATCGTGAATCGGTTCCTCTTTTCTGTGATTAGCTTTACCCAGCCAGCTTATATGGTTCCAGAATTTTCTTGACCCCCCTTTAGTTGCATCGCGAGTTTCAGCCAGCCAGCGATCACAGGACTGCTTTATTTTAGCCTGGACGAGGACCTGCACTTGTTGTTTCTTTTGTCGATAATATTCCCATTTTTGGCCTATTTCCTCTTCAGATAACTGCGCCCTCTTTGCTTCTCTGTGTTCCCGAGATGCCCACCGTCGTTGTTCGATGGCCTCTCTAATTTCCTTATTCCACCAACTTCGTGGCTTCCCCTTTCCTCTCCAGCGGTTTACTCCTTTTACCTCTTTTATTTTTGTACTAATGAGTAGTTCTAACTGATTATAATCCCACCTTTCCATGGGATGTTTCATTATTGCTTCCTCTATGCCAGCCGCTATTTGCGCTATTTGCGCGTCATTTAATTTTGCGTACTCTTTTTGGCTTCCCTGTATTTCTCTTTTGAGTAGGGCTCCCAACTGTAGACTAATACGCTTATGATCACTTCCGAGGCTGTACTTCCCCTCTTCGTCTATTTCCATTATTGCTAGCTTGCTATACAATCCCTGCGACATTAAGCAGTAGTCAATGGTCGTTTGTCTGTTACGGGACTCCCACGTGATTTGTCCCTCACACTTAGTTTCTCTATTTACTATAACTAGGTTGTGTCGTTCACAGAAGTCTAGCATCAACTTCCCATTACAATCTGTGTATCCATCCAGATCCTCGATGTGGCCATTCATGTCACCCAGCAGACAAATATCGGCACCTTCTCCAAACTGCTTTATATCGTCATCGAGACACTTCACTAGATCTTTGTTCTCTTGCCTGTATTTGTCCCCTGTCCCTAAATAAACTACTCCTAGCCATGCCTTTTTACCGGCAATTGTACCTGATACCCAGACATGTTCTTTGCAAGTTAACTTTATTCTTTGCCAATTTGTTCCTTGGTGTATGAGCATACCTACTCCTCCTCCCTTCCTCTCCGTTGTTGTCCTATTGCTCCCTTCCCAGACGTAGCCTTCAATAAGCGGTGGGTCTTCTAGATCCCTGAGGTGTGTTTCGCATAGCGCGTATACACCTACTTCTTCGTCCTTTAACTGCTGTTCTATTTCTAACCACCTCGCTCTCTTTCTACCGCCTTGCATGTTTATGTACCTGATCCTGGTGTTAAATTTATTTGTAGTTTTCTTCCTGGACCTCCTAGTGGCCATTTTATTGGCGTCAGCCTCTATTGCACTTTCTACACTGTTTCTACCTACCCCTATGCCCTGAGGCGCAGCGGACCCCCTAAAAAAGCTACTGCCCGACCTGCCAGGCGCCAGCCGATCTCGGCTCCTAGCCTTCCATTAAAGTGGATGCCATCTCGTGTAAAGCCTCCGCCAAAGCCTGCTCTATGCACTTCTCTGTTTATGTCTGCCACTTCAAATCCTTTCTCCTGGCTTAGCTTTCTTATTTCACAATTTACAGCCACAACTTCCTTGGCAATTGCTCCGTTCCTTCCTTGCACCTCCGGCACTGTGCATACCACGATCTGGACTTGCTGTGCTATCGCCCTTAAATCGTCCACTCCCTCCGCTAATCTTTCCACTACTTTTGCAGCTTCACCATTCAACACATCATTTAGCCCCGCCGCTACCACTACCAAATTGCGCTCTGCAACATTCTCAGAAAGCTCGCTTTTTGTTTCTTTCAGTACTGCGTCCATTGTCCTGCCTGGGAACGTCCCGACTGCTACCCGCCTATCTCCCTTTGCACGCTCCATTATAGCTCTTTTGCACCTCCTCATATTTGAATCACCACCGATAAGTACTAGGGCATTCTTTCCCTCCCTCCTAACTTCCAGGTTGTGCTTATCATTGGCTATAAGGTCATTCCTTGGGGTTAGCTTGTTCCCCTCCTCTCCTCGCGCTCGCTGGCGCCCCTGTGGCTGCAGCGTCGCCTCCCGCGGGCCGTGTTGCGCTGCTTCGCTATAACTACGCCGACTCACCGGCGGCGAGCTGACTACCGCTTGCTCTGCCACCATGCCCCCGACTTCGCATGCAGGGTCTACCCTACTTTCTGTGTTTTTGCCCCCGGCTTGGTGTCCCGACCCATCATTCTCCGCTGCGCGCGTCTCAAGCGCATCGAGCCGCCTATGCAGTTCTGCTCTCCTTTCCTTCTCTTCTCCAAGCTCGGCCACCGCTTCCACCTTGACCAACTCGGCAACTTTCGCCTGCAAAGCTAACCGCCTCTCCCGCTCCTCCCTCAGGTCTGCTTTCAGCTCCTCGAACTTGGCTGTCCAATTTCCTTCCAGTTTTTGTACTGCTTCCCTGACCCCTTCGCACAGCCTGCACGTAAAGCTAGACTCCTCCGCGTCTGCTAAGCTCTGGAAACTGGTCTCGTCGAGGGAGCACCAGCGCAGGCACTCGTCGCACGGCACTTGCTCCGCGTCCCCCGCGGCCTTCCCTTTCTTTGGTCTCATCGTTAGGCCTACGTCCTTAGGCTCAACGAGCACGTCCGCAAAATCACTTCGAAGAGCTAGCTGAGATAGTTAAATAGGCCTATCAAACAGGTCCCGCCTAGCACCTAGGCCTAACGAAGGAAACCGCCAGACCTAGACAAAGCCGGTACGTTTACCACGCTTACCGCGAATTCAAAATTTGCGCTCCTGTTCCATGCAAAATAAAACACTTCAAAAACATCAGCTAATAAGAAGAAAAAAAAAAGACTATTTAGCTACGAACGAAGTCGCTGAAGCCTCGACACAGGAGCGTCCGCACGCCCAATTACTATTTAAATGCAAAAAAAAACCAGCATATAAAAACAGAAGCAAGCTCAAAGCATGCACAAAAACTTATGATTTCGTCGTCGCCACGGAGCCCCGAAAAGCACGTCCATCCGCCACAAAATCCAAATCCATATGGCACGACCATATGGCTACGCAGTGGCGCCATCTATGGGCAGTCGGCACGCTGGCTTGGGCGAGCGCTCTGTTTTGCATGGCAGGTATACTCTGGTGTTTGTTTTCGCGCTCGCGGTCTATTTAGCATGACGTGCGTTTTCTACGCGCTAAACGGTTCTGTGAGACTTGCTTAAGTGTTATAAGTCGGTATAGCCGGACTTTCTGCTGGCATGGAGGTGGACGGAGCCCGCTGCGCGATGTGTGCCCGCATGTATTGAAGCCTATACAATCCGCCTCGGGGATAAATTGTGTATTTCTGAATGTTCCATTCACTAATGTGACCTTATCGCAGTATTATTCTCCAGTTCTAAGCTGCGGTTTAAGAGAAATGAAACATACGCGACAATCGTAACAGCGTGGGTACCGTTCAGCTACGATAGGAGCTGTGCTGTTATACTTAGACAAGCCTTCAAACTGTTCGCTCGAGGTTACATTGCGTGACTACTTGGTTCAATGGATGAGGTTTCCACCCATGAATAAAATAGTTTTGGCTAGTAATAGCAGCACACCTTACAGTCAGAATTAGGCTTGTCCAGCAAAGCGACCGTTTACGAACTGCGCGAGCGTCCTAAGCAGTGATAAGTGCTGGATTACAGATATATTTGTTCTATGTAGCGCATTGTCCAAGTATACGGCATCAGCGGTTATATATCGTTGTACATAACAGCGGTTATAATTATGAACTTTGTGCGGCGTGACTATGCGAGGTCGTATTGCGACGCTAGCCCGTTTTCTCTTGCTTTTTCGAGAAAGAGGATGACAACCGATTTTTTTTTCCGGTTGTGTTCGTTCCGTTCTCTACAACGCACTCACACGTATTACGGAAATGCTGTCCTCAAAAATAGCCATGGCATTCCTTTGATGCGATCCCTCTCATACATCATGGGTGTATACAGGCCAAAAAAGCAATGCCGAAGCACACAGCTTATACATGTATCATGCTGGTTCACCAACCGCAGTGATCGCTGTGTTGAGTAGCGCCACCGGCCTCATGCTAGCGTAGACATATAGTAATTTCAAGCCTATTAGACTTGAAATGCGTGAGAACGATGCCGGTGTATCACAATTGATATCATTTGATAGCGTCTGCCGCTTAGAGGTTTCGTGGTTGCCTTAGATTGGCCATGCATGACCATGCGCTCTTATGTTTTATGTTTTGCTCCCTACGCAAAGCGATCAGACAGTGAGCTGATTTACCATTTAATGTTCGTAATACAGAGACTCCAGTTTTATTCCTTGAATTAAAACCGATATAAGCAAAATAGTTCACAACACATACAAACACCGCGACAAATAATGCGCGTACACGGCGGCTGATTACGCGCGTCACATTTCTGTGCCCCCAAGACATGTTTCTGCCTACTGTAGTTACCGATGCACCGAAAGGCTTTCCTGACGACCTTATATGAACGGACATTGCGTAAATTTCACAAAGTACGATCTGAAACATCTCGAAGTCGTTCCGCAGCCCACGACAGCAATGCTTTCAAGCAGCGCCGCGCCGGATCGCACAAGCCAGAGAGGAGGAAAGGCTCGCCGCGCGCCCTTTGCTCCTCCCCCGATGAAAAGGTCTAGACGAAGTAAGAATAGCAGCTTTATTGGCCGTGTAAACTCATAAACGTTCGCTTACAAATCAAATTAACAAACATATGGTACCACGCGTACAAGCGAATCTCACACGATCAGCGTGTACGTTCGCGGTGAAAACGCTGGCGTGAGAAAAGAACGCCAGCAGTGGGCGAGCGAATGGACCATCGTGCTGCACCTGCCTTCAACGCGAGCTAAGCGACAAGAACAGATCGCACACGACTACGGCACGCACACACTGTACTCATCACAGATCACTTTAAAGATATAGCGCTCGCGTGGCCGAGCCATTCACAGCTGATGTAGGAGTAGAAGGCCCCCTTCCCTCCCGTCTCGCCGGTGGCCTGCGCGTGACGGAAGACCGCGCGCTTCCTCCCCGTTTTCCTTCCTTGTGCGCGCGAGATCGAGCCGCCATTGTGTGGTCCCACTCGCCTGCTTTCACTCGTACTACAGCATACCACGCGCGGCGACGATGTTACCGCCCTTCGACTTTACACGGAACATCTCAGCAACGCCGACGGCGACGGCAGAAGTGCGCCTGGAATGTACATATCATAGCGACTTCAGGCCCGCACAACTAAAGGCCAATTCACGCTTGCGAGTTGCAGAGATCGTGCGACCGTTCTGGTCGAAAAGCGACGGTCACAGACCAGTCGCACGCTGCTCGAATTTCCAGCCTTGCGATTGCGAGTCGCAAACCGCTAAACCAATCAGCGAGGCCCTGGAAGCAGTGCGCAATACTTTGTGTATCCGGCTGTCATTGCCGGCGGCAAACACTAAACTGGTGGGACGAGGATGAACGTCCCCCAGGTCCCCCTGAATGCGATCAAGCAGTATACTCGTTCCTCTATGAAAAGAGACGTGTGGACTTCAAAAACAGATCCTAGAAAGAGCTGGCATAGCTGGAGATTGGGAAGCTATGCGTCTTATCTCGTAAGTACCACGTACTTTTCAAAAATGCATTTTGACAGACTGGCAAGAGCAGGACTTGTGTAGTGCACGCAGAAATATTTTTCAACTAATTTCACTGCTCGGAATTAGTTTTAGAGCAAGCGCATTATTGTAACGAATAAGGAAATAGCGAAAGCCCTTTCGATAGTAATTTGTATGGACAGCGCCCTGCTGTTGTCCACACAAGAGCGCCTGCTCATATTATGTACCGCCGTCCGCAGACGTCCACACGAACGCTCGAGCGCCGCTGAGCGCTGGCTGCTGGGTCCAAGACTGCCAGGGCCATGTTGCACGGTGTTTATGGCGGCTGTTGCCAGCGGCTGGCTAAAATGGTCTCGGATCTACCGAACACCGGGCGATTATGCCAGTCCAAGCTTCGCGCTCGAGCGCTCGTGGTACGTCTGCGGGTGGTGGTACTGCAAAGCAAACGGTTCTGCAAACTTTGGTTTTGCAATTGTCCTGTCGCTCCTCATCACCCGAACCCGATACTTCGGCGCTGGAGCGCGCATTGTGCAACCGAGTTTTAAGAAAGCACGCGTACGCGTTATTACCTATCTTCGTCAATTCCCGACAAAAACTTTAAAAGAAAGAAAAAAACGCTTATAGTCCTTTAATGAGCAGCTCTTGCAGCATAGCTGTCAGATAAAACAAGCTGAATGCGCAGCCTTCTTCGAAGGATCGTTATTGGCTTTTCTTTAGCTTCGAGGGACTGAAGTAGAAAAAAAATTAAGAGTAGCACAGCTGTCTATATGCGCAAGAGGCCAGAAATTAGGAAGAAACAAGAGAGCAGTGTAAGGGCTGCTGTTATCCGCACCATCAAATGGCCCCACTTGGCAGCCATGGTAGAGTTGATGGAGACTGCACCACAACTTGCACTGTCAGTTTAATGTGTCAGCATACTGAAAACACGTGCGCTGAATCATGCACACAATTTCATAGATGCAAGTGAAAAAAAAAGTGAACTTTAACGTGGCATAAGTTCTACAATGTGGAAGTGGAAATTTTATTCAATGAACAGCATAGGAGCCCCATAATGATATACTGATAGCTGAAACAGTACAAGTATGACTGAGGGGAAGCCAGTTTACTGGCAATAAAACCATGTACTCGGTGGTTTGCACTGTATTCTTCCGGCGTAAGTGCACGGCTAAGAGCTGTGAAGTACACACTATGTTTTCACTTTTGTAGTCGTGAATGTTCTGAGAGGTTGTTTTCAGTTGCAATTCACCCTATTTTACTGCGTGCTATGGTGAAATGAAGAATCTACAGAATGTGTGTGCAATTACACGCCTGTATTGGCTCTCATCAACAAATTCTTCTATGTTGGGGAACTTAGGTTTAGGTGCGAAATGCTGAACCACGTAAAGCTATTGCAAACTTTTCTTTTCCAATTCTGCAATCAGTCGTCCTTGATTGGTCAAAAAATTTTCGGGCCACCTCCACTTCTCCTGTCTCTCGCGCTACCTTGCGAAAAGAGTGAAAACGCCCCATCTGATATGACGTGTGCCCACTGATTATGCATGATTACACCAAACGAAAGAAAAATAATTATTTATGATTCGACGCCTTTTTTGCCATAGTACTGTGACATTGGTCAAACGTTTTCGGGCGGCGCCAACCTCGCCTGTCTGCCACGCGACGTTACAGAACCGCGAAAACTCACCGCGTCAATGTGACGTGTACGCGTTGAAGACGCATTAATATGCCCAACAAAACTGAATGTTGTTCTGAATAGCCGGAGGCTGCCCCGTTCCGAAAGGAATAGAAGATGGCTGCCGGCCGATTGCTCTGGCACTAGCTACTCGGAGCGGCCTGAGAGCATGAATTTATTTGTGTAAAATAAATGTTTTTCCGTGGTAGGCACGCTATAACGTAAAGCTAGGGCCCTATAACGAAAGACTATTCCAATCTGTTTTTATTGCAATTTCCTGACGTCAAATTTACGTAGCCACCGACGCAACCACCGGGCGGTAACCCGCGGCGTTGTTTGTAAAGCCCAATCAAACGCGCTCCACGTTTATAAGAAGTCACTTTTTTTTCTTTAAAAGAGAATAGCATCGCCCACATTGCGCGGATTTTTTTGTAGAATTGACTGAAAATAGGCGAGGAGCGTGCTCAAGTGGAGAGGGTTTCGACAGGGCCGATCCAGCCCAGTGAAAGTAGATAACCAAAAGGGGAGGGTGGCACCGGCTTCTGCGATTTGCGCGCTTTCCCTAGCTTGCGGTGGCTGATAGAAAGTCCCAGTGGCGAGCAACGGAACGTTAAAAATGGCGCTTGAACGGATCCTCAGCAAAGAAGAGTTGGCAAAGTGACCTAGCATACGTACCGAAAGGGCTCGATAACGTTATACTGTTACGGAAAAATGCTTATTATACGCAAATCAATCCATGCTCCCCAGCCGCTCCGAGTAGCTAGAGCCAGAGTGATAGGCGGGCCGCCATTTTCTATTCCTTTCGGAACGGGACAGTGCCCGGCTGCTCAGAAAAAAAAAGCTAAGTTTTGTTCGGCATATTATTGCGTCTTTAACGCGTACACGTCACATTGATGCAGTCAGTTTTCGCGGTTTCGTGACGTCGCGTAACAGACAGGGGAAGCGGGAGATGCCCCAAAATATTTGATCAATGGCAGAGTATGGCCGAAAAGGTGTCGAATCAGAAATAATTATTTTTCTTTCGGGCGGTCTAATCATGCATAATCAGTGTGCCCGCATCATATCAGATGGGGATTTTTGGCGGTTTTCGTGGCGTCGCGTGAGACAGGAGATGTGGGGGTGGTCCGGAAATTTTTTGACCAATCATGGCGCACTGATTGCAGAATTGGAACAGCTTTACGTCAGAGCGCCCCTATTCCAATGTTTTCTATTCCAATTCTGCAATCAGCGCTCCACGATTCGTTAAAACATTTACGGACCACCTCCACTTCGCCCGTCTTTCACGCGGCGTCACGAAAAAGCGGAAGACGCCCCATCGGATATTATATGTGTAGACTGATTATGCGAGATGAGAACAAAGAAAAAAATTCTGATTCGACACCCCATTCATCATTAGCCTTCTGCTAATGATCAAACATTTTCGGGCTGCGCGCACTTCGCCTGTCTATCACGCGACGTCATAAAACCGCGAAACCTCATCGCGTCAACGTGACGTGTACGCGTCAAAGACGCATTAACATGCCGAACAAAACTGAACTTTTTTTATGAATAGCTTGGCGCTGTCCCGTTCCGAAAGGAATAGAAGATGGCTATCTTCTGATTACTATGGCACTCGCAACTTGAAGCTGCAGGGGAGCATGTATTTATTTGCGTGTATTAGCATTTCTTGCGAGGCACTATAACTTTATCGAGCCCTTTCGGCACTTATACGACATTGCTGTGCGAACTGTTCTTTGCTGAGGATCCTTTTTAGAGGCTTTTCTAACCTTCCGTTGCACGCCGCTGCGATTTTTGTCCACCCATAGCACGCTAAGTAAGGTACGGCTGCATTAAAAAGGGCCTTTCTTATCCAGCGGCCATGGTAGGCGACATATGAATAATCGCAGAAGCCGGCACCACCCTCCTCATCGGATTGCCTGCTTTCACTGTGCTGGCTCGGCCCCATCGAAGCCTTTTCCACTTGAGTGTGCTCCTCTCCTCGTGTCATCAAATTAGATTGAAAAAACCGCTATGTAGGCAATGCTATTCTCTTTGAAAGCAAACGAAAGTGACCTACAAACGAGGAGGGCGTTTTATTGGGCTTTTCAAACAACGCTGCGGGTTACCGCCCGATGCTTGCGTCAGTGGTTACGTAAATTTGACGTCAGGAGATTGGAATAAAAACACATCGGAATAGTTTTACGTTACAGGCCCCAAAGTTAGACCCACTTTATTGATAGAATGGTGTGGCAATATAACCCGCATATACCGCATGTCATATTCCAAGGCGTGGCATATACATAGTTACGGGGTTTACAGCATGTTTACAATAATTGTAGCAGCTCACAAGACATCGCGCGAAGTCCAGAGCATCGTCTTCTTCCGACCAAGTTTAAAACGTCTTCTTCGTCAGCGTGTCACGTGACTCCCGGCGTCTGAAGCACCGGCTCGGTGCTGGTTAGGAGGCGGGCGAGTGATACAACTTAAGACGCGCGACGTGGACCACGTCGGAGCGATGTTAAGCCACGGTTGGCTCAAGAGGGGCGATTTCATACGTGGCGTCAGTTACTGGACGCAAGACAGGATAAGGGCCAGAGTAGCGTGAAAGTACCTTCTCCGAGAGGCCAACGCGTCACGACGGTGACCAAAGGAGAACCAAGGCGCCCGGTGTGTAATAGACGTCACGATGGCGGACGTCGTGTAAGCGCCGCTGATTTTCCTGCGACTCCACAAGTCGACGTCTGGCAATATGGCGCGCTTCTTGTGCTCTGAGTATGGCTTCACGGGTGTACTCAGATATGAAATTCAGACTAGCAGGCGGAACGGTGTCGAAAGGTAGCGTAGGGTCGCGGCCAAACAAGAGGAAGAATGGAGAGAAGCCTGCGGTGTCATGGCGAGAGGAATTATAGGCGAAATTAACGAACGGCAACGTAACGTCCCAGTCGCGATGGTCAGCGGAGACATACATGGACAGTATGTCAGTAAGGGTTCGATTAAGACGCTCGGTTAGACTGTTCGTTTGTGGATGATAAGCAGTGGCAAGTTTGTGTTTAGACGCGCACGAGTGTAGAATGTCATTGAGAACTTTAGAAAGAAAGTAGCGGCCTCGGTCGGCGAGAAGCTGCCGAGGGGCACCGTGGTGAACGATGACGTTTTCTAGGAGGAAGTCAGCGACATCGGTTGCACAGCTTGTCGGAAGAGCTCGTGTGATTGCATATCGGGTAGCGTAGTCTGCTGCTACAGCAGTCCACTTCTTTCCCGAAGTAGACGCAGGAAAAGGGCCTGAAAGATCAACACCTACACGGAAGAAGGGTTCGAATGATAGGTGAAGTGGTTGAAGGCGGCCAGCAGGATGTGTGGTCGGCTTTTTGCGTCGTTGACAAAGGTCACACGCAGCGATATAACGGCAGACGTCATGGTATAGACCAGGTCAAAAGAAGCGTCGACGAACGGGGTCATAAGTCTGTGACATGCCAAGGTGACCAACAGTCGGTACATCGTGAAGCTGGGCGAGAACAGTCTGACGCACATGCTCAGGTACAAAGAAGAGTCGGTCAGGGCTGTCCGGGCGCATGTTAGAGCGGTAAAATATGACATCGTGAAGTTCAAACATGTGAAGGAAAGGATCGGACGTCATTGAAGTGAGCCGTTGAGTAAGGTCTTGTAAGGAGGCCTCCCTGCGTTGTTCCGCTCCAATATCGCTAAAAGCAGCCAGGGAAAGAACGGTGACAGGGATGCCTGTCACAGAAATGTCAGATAGGTCGACAGGATGGTGCGACAAGCAGTCCGCATTCTTACGACGGAATGGATCAATGAGACGGTCGCCTCGCAATTGTCGGGGCCATGGGTTGGGGTCGTTACAGGAGATGCGGCTCCTATTTCACCTCAGATGATATGTACGATGTCATCACAGCGATTGGGCGTGGGGGGACTGCGGAGGTCTTCGCAGGTGGACGTAGCCACCGTGTTGGGAAGGCGGGGAAATGGGTGGGCAATGCGGCGACTCTTGGCTTCTTCAAACCACCGGCATTCGGTAATAACGACTTGCACAGTGGAAGCATTCTTGAACACAAGGAGGTGGAAAGCATAATCTTCTATGCCCTTAATGACATGTGCCACTTTATCAGGTTCGGACATCTTCGGATCCATTTTGCGGCGCAGAGCGAGCACGTTCTTGATGTACGTGAGGCAGGATTCAGCGCCCGTCTGGACACGCGAAGCGAGGTCTCACACACGACGTCCCACAGGCTTGCGAAACAAATCCTTGAGCTTCTGCTTACAAATGTCGCGGCTAGTAAGTTCCTCCACGTGAGTCTGAAACCAGACGCGTGCCGTGCTCGCGAGGCAAAACATCAAATTAGCGAGCATGATGGTCCGGCCCCAGTGGTTGCTGGCGCTGACCCGCTCATATAGTCGAAGCCAGTCTTCAACATCAGTGTCGTCAGTGCCAGAAAAGGTTCCTGGGTCGCGGGGTTGTGCTAAAATGACGGTGGGCGTGGGTGCCGACGTGCCCAAAGCATCCTCGCCTTGAGGTGGCACTGTAGATGCAGACAACGAGCGCCCGCTGCATAACTACGTCTTGATAATGGTACCGCAACGTTCACCAAAAATGTTACAGTGTTAAAAGTAGTCAGAAGTATATTTGCAGGATATTTACAATAATTGTAGCAGCTGACAAGATGGTAGACAGCGCGCGAAATTCAGAGCGTCGTCTTCTTCCGACCAAGCATAAAACGTCTTCGCCAGCGTGTCACAATACTGACACGTGTACTTGTTTATGTTTCTCCGGTGACCCCTTTTCACCGGCTAGAAAATTTTAAACGTTATGGCTCAGCGCAAGAAGCGCCTTCATGATTTGTAATTTACGGGAAGGTTATCGTTCATTCTATCCGTTGTGTATGTCCTCGCCGAACCATGTATTATCAGGTTGCATGCGCGACACGAATTGTGTAATAGTTTCTTGAAACCATGCGTGCACCAGCGATTACACTAGAACCTTTGACGAGTGACGCATGAAAGCCGGCGCGCTTGTCCCGCTGATCAGATTCCTACGATCGTCGACTGTGTTCGCCGCTATTCTTATGCTTCGAGCGTAACTCGCTTTTGTGGGCACACGTTCGTTCAAAAAAAGTTGTTCACAGTTCCGCTGCTGTGTTCTTCTCCGTGAATACTACGTGACAATATACTTAAATACATATGGAAATTTTCGCTTACGGACGAATCCGCTGACGCCGAAACCAGATTTTCTGCGACATGTGGCCCTTAACGAGATCGCGTTAATATTCGCGTATATACGTCCTACAGCACATGTGCAATGTGGGGCAAAGCAAGCGTGAAATAAAAGTACTAGCAATCGCTGTCCCAAGAAAAAAGACACAATACGACTGCGATCGATAGGCCACAAATCAAGAAGTGGTTAGTATCAATCAAAAGCAATAATTAGGTTAAAAAATGGGATTATAAACAATTGGGGCGCAAATGTGCAGACACGCGGTTCTTTTTTTGTTGTTAAGGTGCAGACATGGTAAGGAAACGCTTCCCTCTCATCACGTGGCTTAGTTTAACAAGCAATCAACTTGTCGGCATCGGCAATTGCACACACACATGATATGTTGGAGTTGACGGTGGTGCGATACTATTGTAAGGCCACGACGTTTACATACAAATACTGTATTCCCCAGCTGGCATGGTTGTTTGTTAGCTCGTTGCGCTTGTTTCAATTCTCTGCTGCGGTGGTTGCATTTTTATACATTTCAAAACACTCCTTTGTCGATGTTTGAGTGCATGGCAAAGAAGGTACGCGCGAAGTGTAATGTGAGCAATTTTGACCAATGAATGAATGAATGAATGAATGAATGAATGAATGAATGAATCTTAACGAAAAATAACTAATAGAACGTTGATTTCATTGTTCTGAGTACAATGTGCTTATTCGACCTATCAGACACTACAAAAACATAAATAACTACATCGAGAAATGTAACAATGAGAATGTCACAAAATCAGGTGCCACAGGAAATTTCAAGCAATAAACAAATATCACAACTACCAAATAAAAGTATCCCTTTAGCTCTAGATTATGCGTGTGGGGACAAAGCTCCAGGTGAAATTGGCCACCTGGGGTTCTTTAATTTATATCCTAACCTTTAAAATAAGCGTTTTTCTGTCTATTGCAATGGAGCCACCACTACCACTGTGTGCAGCACTAACCGTGTTCTTTTTTAATCTCTCTTAGCAATATACTGTCGCCGTCCTGTGCAACCCGAATGTGGCAGCGAGTGGTCCACGTGGCCGTTAGTGCCAGGAAGCAACAAATGCTTGAATCGCGTTGAGTGATGATGATGATGACGTCCCCTTGGAAACGTGGCGGTGATGCATGGCCCCCTAGCCTCCTTGAGTTCTTCGGGTATGCGATACATGCTTTTCATTCTAGCATTCTTGTATGCATCTCTTTAATCTTTTTCCTCTTCCTCAAAACTACTGTATGTACTTTGTACCGCTGCCTAATGCCTGTTACGGACCCGCTCGTATCAATTTCTTCCCCGGCTTTTTTCCAACTTATACTCTGAACGTCCCTTGATTACCTCGACTGCTGACTGGTTGCCACTTCCATCCACTTTAAATCCAAGCGCTTCTGGAAAGTGTACGTTACTTCAGTGGGTGAATCCCTTCGCATTCCATTGGGATGTGTTGAGTGCTCTCCGGATTTATGCTGAATCACACACCTGCCTTATCTTGTTGCAGGTCTCTGGTAAGTATTTGTCCTCAGGCAACCTGCTCGAACCTCAAATAACAAAGTACTGCCCTGTGTGTTATCGTACAGATTTTTCCTCTACACTCTTTCTTGTCATGCTTCTAAACGGACATGGTCATTTTTTTCCCACTCTTTACAACCAATTCACTGTCTGTTTCTCTGACATCCTTTTTTGATGACTAATCTTTGCCTATTTACGGTTTCAATTACGCGGTACTTTGTTGCCGATTTTTTTTAACTTTTTCCTTCAATCTCTGTCGGCGCTTTCCAGGCACACATAATCGTGCAATTTAGCCGTTCATTTATCTTGATACATATTCCCGAGTCTTTCTTCAAAACTAATTTTCAAAACTGTAATGCCTAAATGGCGCTGTGGGTATGAGAGTAAATAAATAAAAAAATAATTTTGATCTGCGCTTCTATGGCTTCAGAAGAGGCCCAACCAATGCCAGCCTGGGCCGCCTCACTTGTAGTTTTACTGTGGACTCCCAAAGCCAACCGGTCTGCCGATCTTCGCTTAAGTTCCAACCCCGACAAGGTATCTGATTTTAAGTACAAAATGGCATTTGTGAACACCAATGCCGGCACCATGACTCCTTTTCCACATTCCATGCACCACCTCATACATATTGTGGCGCCAAAGTGGCCTGTGTTTCATTATTGTTGCGTTCTGCTTCCGTTTTATTTTCAGGTTATCTTGGTGGATGATTGAGTAAGTCTTTCCTTCTTTTATGTACACGCAGAGTTATTTATATTGCTTGGCGATTGTTTTCCCTTGCTGTTGAATTGACACAACGTAGTTACTCGTCCATTCGTAGAAGATCATAATTACTGATTTCTCTGTGCTAAACATAATGGCTTGATTTGTCGCCGCGCTTATACACATATTCGCAAGTGTCTGCAAAGCTTTTGCATTGTCCACTTGTAGCACTTTGTAGTCCACATGCACATCAGTTGGGGGACTTTCTGTTGCACCATTTGTGCATTACGCATTCCACATAAATCAAACCCTAATTCGCTGTTTTCCAGCCGTCTTTCACTGCTCTTAACATAAAGCGTGAACGACAATGGAGACAGAGGGTGTCCTTGCTTCAGTCCGTGGTGAATTTCCACCACTTCATTACATTTTCAGCCATTCCATACAATTTGTAGTCGATTGTCTCTAGTTATCTCCCTGAGAAGCTCCACGAAATCGTCATCAATGTCTTCGTGCTTGAGAATATCGAATAAAAATTGCCTGTGTACATTGCCATTGACTGCTTCAATATCAAGAAATGTTATGAATAAAGATTCACCCTGAGCTACTGAAATGTCTATGCACTGAGTTAGTACAAACATATTGTCATTTGAGCGTCTGCTGAGTATGAACCCATTCTTTAGTTACCTCAGTACATCATTTTTGTGCACCCACTTCGGCAGTTCTTATTTTACGGCTTGCATTGCCATTACATGTATATCACCGACGTGTCTGTAACTGACATGTATGAGCTCGTCTTAACCTTATCACCTTTGCCTTCGTAGAGAGGTTCATCTTGCTTTAACGCCATCCAACCAGAGTTTGTTTCGTTTTATACACTTGTGCTATGGCATTAGTCAGCTCTTTGGAGCTAGGTTTGTGATTAGCTATATGGGGATTTCGTCGGGTCTTGCTGCGGCGCCATTAGGAATACTTTCTTATGATTTGATTTCCAGTAAAGGATTTCTATGCTAAATTTTGATCTCTCAGGCTTCTCTGTTGCTGGATCTGTTTGAGCCGGACCTACACTTTCTTTTGTGCCGACGCTATCCCAAATAACATCTCTTATACACTTCAGCGCATCGTCTCCTCCGAAGATGTAACCGTATTCATCCCTTACAGCTGTTAGCGAATTTTTAGTTCGAGCTCCGAGTGCTCTTACATTGTTCCAGAATCTTCGTTGTGCGCATTTATCTATGCTCTGGATATTATGCAGCCAACGTTCACTTGCGCATTTAATTTTCCTTTGCGCGAGCTCACTTGCCACCATTTTCTTTTCACGTTATTTCATCTAAAGAGCACCTCTTTTTCGAGTAGTCCCAACTTTTTGCTTTCTCTATGATCCCTAGACACCTGCTTACGCTCTCTCTTCTATAGGTTGCTTTATTTTCTTATTCCGCCACTTACGGTTTTTTTTTCTAATGCAACAATTGCTTTGCCGTGTCTCATTTATTTATTTATTGGTACCTCAAATTCCCCATTTGGGGTTTTACATGAGGGGTGGGAATATTTAGATCATATTCTGAATGAATGCCTTGAACGATGAATGGCTGGAGTGGTGCACCGCTTCAGCAGGTAGATAATTCCAGTCTTTCGCTGTTTGAACGAAGAAAGAGTTAAGATGAGCGGAGGTGCGAGCTGGAGGTTGATAAGCAGCCTTTGAATGGCTATGACGGGATGAAGTGCGATGCGCAGGAGTGATGTCGGTCTGATGAAGTAGTGAGTGATAATATCTGTAAAAGAGGCACAGTCTTGCTGTTTTGCGGCGCTGCTCGAGGGTTGCATGGTTCAGAAATGACTTAAGTTTAGTAACGCTAATGTAGTAAGAGTAGTCAGAATGAACGAGCCTTGCTGCACGATTCTGTATGGATTCTAGTGATGTTGCCAGGTTAGATTGGTGTGGGTCCCACACTGAGCATGCGTATTCCAGTTTGGGTCGAACGATTGTTAAAGGGACACTAAAGCGAAACAATAAATTAGCTTAGACTAATGAAGCATTGTTTGAGAACCCTGCAGGCAGTCATTTCAAAAAGATAGTTTGATTATTAGATGAGAAAATGATGGTCCAAGTATCAGTATTTGAATTTCGCGCCGAAACCCCAGCGCCGGTACGTCAGCCCAACGTCAGGGACTCCGAAGTATGTTTTCGCATTTGGGCCGCGTTGGTTGAATAAAGGTTCCCGAAACTTGCCATGTTTAATATTTGGTTCCTTTAGAACGCAATGTAATCAATCTGTACCGCTATATGTAATTAGTAGGCCCTAGACGATTCCATCAAAATTCAAGACATCACAGCCCCCAGGTGCGGCAACTTAAGTAGGCGTCGCCACCCGTATTTCGTTCTTGCGCTTTTTCTGGCTTACCAAACGTCTTATCGTTGTAAGAGTGGTGTTTTTGGTGTTGTTGAACGGTAATTTACTGATGCAGAAGAAATCATTTTTCACTTTAGTGTCCCTTTAAATATGCGAGTAGTTTTACTGAGGGCGGAACAAGACGTGGAATACGGCGCAGGTAGCATAGTACACGATTGGCATCATTGCTAATGTTGCAAATGTGTGAGGACCAACCGAGGTTATTGAAGAAGCTAATACCTAGGTACTTATAAGAAGTCACAACACATATTTCCGAACCGGTGATAATGTAATTAGCTGAAATAAATTATTGACAACAATGGAAAGTAAGTAGCGACATTTTTTTGACGTTGAGGGACATTAGCTATTTATTACACCAAGTTTCAATGTCGTTAAGGTCAGACTAAAGAGCGCGAGAATCAGCGTCGTTAGTAATAGTACGATAGATTACACAATCATTAGCAAATAAACGAATTTTGGAAGAACCACCTATCGGTAAGTCGTTAATGTATATTAAGAACAGTAGTGGCTCCAGGACTGTGCCTCGTGGCGCGCCGGAGATAACGGGTGATAAATTAGACGAGCATTAGTTACCGTAAACGAATTGTTGATGGTTAGTCAGAAAGTTGCGTATCTATTGGAGAACACAAGGGTTAAGATTAAGACGTGATAGTTCTAGGAAGAGCCGTTCATGAGGAACCTTGTCGAAAGCCTTTTAGAAATCTAGGAAGAGGGCGTCTATGGGTATGTTTTGATTAAGATGCGAGCTGATGTCATTAACCAATAGAGCTAGTTGAGTCTCGCAGGACATTCATTTCTGAAAGCCGTGTTGATTAGGATTAAAGAAATTAGCGGATGTTAGGTAGTTTACAATATAAGAATAAATTATATGCTCCATTAGTTTTGGGCGGTAATTGTGGCACGATGACGATGATCCTTTTTTTGGTACTGGAATTATCTTAGCTATTTTCCAGTCTTGCGAGACCACTCCAGATGATAATGATTGCTGAAAGATATGGCATAAAAATACAATAGAGATGTGCGCAGTGTTCTTAAGCATTTTAGAATTGATTCCATCGATGCCGGCCGAGGATGTTAATTTGAGGGATTCAATTAGCTTGGTGATACCATATGCCTGGATTGTTATATCTGGCATCGTTGGGTTGTTGAGGTAAGGACAGACTGGGAGGTCAGTGTTAAGTTACGAAGTGAATACGGAAGAGAAGACAGAGTTTAGTACTTCAGATACTTTATGGTCAGGAACAGGGCTATTGTCGCTATCATATAATAATAAGGGTTTACGGTTATTTGGGCTAATGTATTTCCAGAATTGTTTGGGATTGTTTTGCAGCATGTTAGGGAGTGTTTTTGAGTAGAAGGTTCGTTTAGCTGTTGCGGCCAAAGAATCAAACTCCTTTTCTCTGAGGTAATATTTTTCCCAGGAAGGAGCGGTATTGGAATGCTTGGCTTTAAGAAACAATCTTCTTTTTATTGTTTAGTCGTTTTAATGTGTCGTTGAACCATGGGGACGAAGGTCGCTCTGTTAAAATGATAGTTGGTATGTAAGTCTCAGTGAGTTCGATCATTTTCTTTTTAAAAAGTGTCCAGTTGGTGTCTACTGTGCGCTTCGGGAAATCTATAATGTACCACTTGTAAAACTCGGTTAGTGCATTGTTGATGCTGATGTAATAACCTTTATCTTAAAGTGTTATTTTCTTTTTTGATTTTTCTGCACTGAGGTAGCTGCCAGGATAATTCTGTATGCAGTACTGAGTGATCACGTAGCTCTGGTAGATGTGTTACAGAATAAACACTGTCGGGATGGGATGTTAAGATAAGGTCGAGTATGTTAGAGCACTGTTCGTTTTTTCGCGTTGGGGTAGATACTAGCTGCGTCAAACCAAAGGTGAGGCATGTGTTAAGAAAATCACATTCAAGGTTATTCTTAGACAGTGTTATGGCTGGTTCGGACCATGTTATATCAGGAAAGTTAGAGTCACCTAAGAGGAGTAGTTGCGCATGATTAAATGACGTCGCAACAGTTTGCAGTGCCTCGTGGAAGTGAATAGTGAAGGAAGCATCTGCGTCGGGGGGTCGATAGCATACACCGATACTCCCAACTAGAAGAATTTTTTTGCCAAGTGCTACTACCTTCTTTTAATTGTCGATCCGTAAACGACAACTGAGTGCTCTTCAGGGAAGAATTAACTGCATTAGTAGACCGTTACATCCCGATAGTCCCCATAACTAACGACAAATCGAGCCCTTGGTTCAACAAGTCTCTTCGCAAACTGAGGAATAAAAAGAAGTGTTATTATAACAGGGCTAAGCGCGTGCGCACTGCTGAGGCTTGGCAGATATACAAAGCATGATTACACAATTACTGCTCAGCGATATCTTTCGCCAAAGATAAATACTAGTCGCAAGACCTACCATCGCTGCTAATTTCCAATCCTAAAAAAAATGTTGGCAAACCCTATCTTCGACATGAGATACTAACGCCATAACTTTACACGGAACAGAAAACATACCTATTTCTAGCGCCGATTGCCCCACCGCATTCAACACGTTTTTTTCATGTTTTCACTCAGGAGGGCATTTCCCATGTTCCAACTGTTCCCGAACTTGATGCCGCATACATGGAACCAATTGTTATCACTGTTGAAGGCGTTCTATTACTCGTTATTAATCTCAAAACATCTACTTCCACCGGTATTGACAACATTAATGCGAAGATTTTAAAGAACACCATCGCTGCCTCAAGCAAGATCTTATGCCATATTTTTCAAGAATCCCTAGCATCTGGAAAGTTACCCACTGAATGGTTAATAGGAAAAATAATACCAATTCACAAGTCTGGAGATGTTCATACGCCTGACAACTACCGGCCCATATCTTTAACCTGCATCTGTTGGAAAATGCTCGAGCACAAAATCATTTCACACGTGTACAGCAACCTAGAAGCTCACAATTTCGTTTTTTCTAATCAGCATGGTTTTAGGAAGGGATTTTCCTGTGACACAGAATTATTTGAACTAACTGCTGACTTGCACTTTAACATAGACTGCAACCTTCAAACTGACTGTATCTTTCGTGACTTTTCTAAAGCTTTTGACCGCGTGTCCCACTGTCGCCTAATTTCTAAATTATCTGCCCTACGACTTGACTCTTTAACATTATCCTGGATTCGTAATTTTCTTCCTGTTCGAGAACAGTTCACTGTTGTTAACAATTTCTCTTCCCCGCCTTCTTCTGTTAGCTCTCGTGTGCCACAAGGCAGCATCCTCGGCCCCTCACTCTTCTAAATCTACATTAACAACTTACCCACCCAGAGTACTTCCTGTATGCGCCTTTTTTCCTATGACTGCATAATCTACCGTCCTGTTCACATGACTGACGATCACTTGGCACTTGAAGTAGATGTTAACCTTATCGCTAACTGGTGTAACAAACGGCTCATGACACTAAACTTTACAAAGTGCGAGGTGATGGGCTTCAGCCGAAAATGTGTAAATTCTAAATTTCCGTATCATCTTAATAACACCGTGCTTTCCCACACTTCATCATATATGTACCTTGGTGTCGTTCTTAAAGAGAATCGTTCATGGGTCCCACACATCACTTCTACATGCGCGAAAGCATCACGTTGTCTTGGCTATCTACGGCGCAACTTGCCAATTGCCCCGCCAAACATTCGAAAACTCGCTTCTCAAACATTAATTTTGCCACAGTCAGAATTCGCCTCCCTAATTTGGTCCCCTCATCAAAATTACCTTATAAATATGACGGAAATGATACAAAATAGAGCAGCCCGTTTCATATCCCGTAACTACGGGATGAACTAAAGCATTACACAAATTAAACTCGACCTTCTGTTGCCGCCATTAGATATCAGCAGCAACATCGCTCTTCTGTGCTTATTCCACAAATATATAAACAAATATTCCACACTAATAAACGAACCCGGTTAAACTGCAAATACCCCGCTCTTTTTCACTCAGATTACATGGTCAGTTCAGTTTCATGCAGATATACGATAAAACAAATGCATTTAATTCATCTGCACTACCTCTTGGCATTCGTTTCTGGAATGACCTCCCTGATGACATAGCCTCCATATCTAATTCCGACACGTTCCGCTCTCAGTTACTCACGCGTTTCCCATTTAATACCGTTCACGAGTGCCCAATCTAGTGTATATTATCGCGCATTTTTGCCATGTTCTATATCATTTCCATAAACAGTATTCCTTTTGCTCTGTTAACAGTAACAAGTGCTCGTGTGCCTTCTGATATTGCTTGGTATTCCTTGTTCTTCCAATATTGTGTAACACAGGAATCTTTCTATCGCACTGTTCCTGTTGGAAATTTGTACTTTTTATTCCTTTACTGTTTACTAAGTCCCTCTTAGTTTATGACCTGCCATAGGGCCTGTAAGGTTCTTTTGAATGAATAAATAACTAGTTTGTAGGTATAAAGAACTGCACAATACGAATAAAATGTCTAGAGGTGAAGTGATATTGACAATGGAGCACCAAAGGCTGCGATGGGCAGCCATTCGAACACCTCCTCCGCGTTTGCCTACACGATCCCGCCTAAAAATGTCAAAATCAGGGAGGAAAGAATTAAGCTCTTTGTTATCGACGGTGGAATTCAGCTACGTTTCTGTTAGTACAAGAAGCTTACAACCAGAAGAATCGATAAGGCTACAGATTGCTTCGCGTTTTGGCAACAAGCTTCTAATGTTAGTATAAACGAATGATACAGGGATGCTATCTGGTTTTGCGGTAGTGCGTGATGGTAGCTATGAAGTTGATATAACTCTATTTGTAGTGTTATCATACTTGTAAGTTCTGTTATCCATGATTAGTTCATCCTACCAGAGATTAAAAGGTTTGTGTTGCGACTTGCCGAACTCGATTAGTTGTTTACGTGCATGCCGAGTGTTAGCTGAGTAGTCTTCTGATATGCTGTGGTTAATAATTTAATTATGGGGTTTAACGTGCCAAAACCACTTTCTGATTATGAGGCACGCCGTAGTGGAGGACTCCGGAAATTTCGACCACCTGGGGTTCTTTAACGTGCACCTAAATCTAAGTACACGGGTGTTTTCGCATTTCGCCCCCATCGAAATGCCGCCGCCGTGGCCAGGATTCGATCCCGCGACCTCGTGCTCAGCAGCCCAACACCATAGCCACTGAGCAACCACGTCGGGTATGCTGTGGTTGGACCCTGTTAGTTGTTTAGGATTTGAAAGAATACGTTGTTTTACTTTGAAATGTGCTAATTGGATAATTATAGGTCTGTTTCTATTAGAGCTGCATTTGCCAATTGTATGAGCGCGCTCGATATCAAAGGGGTATAACTTGATATTAAGGTTAGAAGTACAGAGTTCCACAATCTTGTTCTCCGATTCTTGCCACGTTTTACGCTCAGTATCAAATACCCCAAGAACACAAGGTTGGAACGACGAGCCTTATCTTCTGAATCGTTTAGTCTTGATGAAATGTCGGAAATTGCTTTTGCGTTTGTATCGACCACTGTCCTGATGCAACCAACTTCGGTTTTTAGTGCAGTTATGGAGGAAACATCATCTTCAGTTTTTGTTAGTTGCCTCTTAATGTCATCAAAAAGCTTATCGTTCTGCGATATTTTATTACGAGTTGATTTCATTTCACTTAGAAGAGTTGTCTGACCTGAGTTTATTTCCTCCAGTGCAGCAATTGTCACAGGATGCTTGCGTAGAACTGGAACGGGTGTTAGGGCCGGGATTCGATTCTATGTCGCCAGAGAGAGCAAGAATTTGTAGGATGACAGACGTGCAGTCGCGAACAATGGTAATGCAGCAGCCTGGGCTTGGCAGCACAAGCAAAGCGGCATAGCGGGAACGACGCGCATAAATAGTGTAATTGGTTGTTACCTGAAATGCGAAAACGCGTCTGGCGTCAGTGAACCGCATTGTCGGAGTGCTGCCAAGCCCACTGATGAGAGCGAGGGGGTGACGTATTTCATGCCTGAAGGTTGATGTCTATGTCGATGCGTCGGCAGGGGCAGGGTTGTATGAAGACGATAAATACGGTGAATTTCCGTTCAGGGCGGTTCAGTCAACGGCGCCTGCGTCGTTTTCGGAGCATTGGAGGGTAGACGAGGTTGGCCCGTCCGTAGCACCAGCGCGCTGAGGGTAGAGCGAGCCTGCACCACGCACGAAGGCATACATCAGACTGTAGACGTCAGGCGGCTCTGAGCGTCGGTCAGCATTGGCATTCCCGGGCAGACGATAGAGGATGCTCCGCCAGGTAAGTGCATACCGCAAGCCAAGACACAGTAAGCTGGGCGTGCCCGCAGGCTTCGTGGCGACGCTGGGAGAACAGCAGGTGCCAACGGGAAAGCAGACGCCTGTGAGCACCTGAAATGCGAAAGGGCAGCGGGCGTCAGTGAACCGCATTGTCGGAGTGCTGCCAAGCCCACTCTCTTGCTGCATGACGTCCACCAGTTCCTTATATTTCCAGACTGCTGTAAGAAACACCTTTATTTTCTGTTCATGCATGTTTACAACTTCTGACGTTATTGGTTTGTGTTTCGCGTTATCTCTCCCAAATTCTAAGGTGAAAGGCTTATGATCGCTACCAAGGCTATCTTTTCCATGTTGATCTATCTTCATTTGGCCTACTCGTTCGTAGACAGTTTCCAGTAACAGGTGCTGCTCCAAATCTCGTATTTACGCTTCGTCCAAGGCGTACACGCTAATAGCTTCGTCATTTACCTGTGTTCGGGCCATCATGCATGCAACCGGTCGCCGCTCCAATGATCCATAAATGAGCGGTAGGTACGCATTCCCTTTTCTGAGTCACATTCGACAGCGGCAGCGTGATCAGTTCATCGGCGCGAAATAAAAGTTGATTGTATTATCAGTACGAAAACACTGCTTCGTGCTTGGAAAGGGAAGCCACGAAGTTTAGTGAAAACCTTCAGTTTTAATCGCGCAGACAATGCAAGAGTGCCACTGGGCAGACAACTCGCTAACATAGCAATGGCACGCACAGAAACATCGCAACGCAAAATAGCGACTCCGAAATGTGAATGCGCACCCACCCACCGTCTATGGGTCTGCCTAGTAAGAAGGGGTTACATATACCGTCGACAACATCGCATGCCCGGTCGCACTCTCGTCTCGATTCCAGCCGGTGCCGCTTTTTGGCACTGACAGTCACGCGGGCATGCTCCGGTATTCACGCTAGGCGTGGCGGCGTCAGTATGTGATCGGTCTCTCTTTGCTGAGCAACTGTACAAGCTCAAAGAAAAGCAGGCGCCGAAACCAAAATTTGAGATGAAGCCGAGAAGGGTGACCCAGTCGCAGATGCTACGAGGAAATTTAACGCCGTGGTCGCGCGGAGATGAAACTGCAATGAAAGGGCGATGCGTTGAAGGTCACAAAGCAGTCTAGTGGAGCACTCAATGTCAATTTAACGCCATCTGCGTGTCGTGCCTCGGAGTGCAGCGCCCGTGAGCCGGCTCAAAGGAAGGCCATCGCGGATATCACCATTTACACCGACGCCGAGAAGTTCATCGCAGAGGCTGCGAGCAAGACTGACGGCACAGATTCGGTGGTATCAAGCTGCTCAAAAAGGACAATACATGGAAACGCCGAGCTGATGTTGGTTGGAAGAATGAATGTGCTCTAGCGCTCTAACCATGTTCTTTCCTTGCTTTTAGGTAAGACATTGTTTTAATATTAGCATTATTTGCTCGACTAAACAGAATCCTTGGCTGCTGTAATGTAAGTATTCCATTCACTTGATTCTGCTCCTTCCTCGTCATCTGCCGCTTAAGAAAAGCCTATGCCGGTGATAAGGCAAACGGAGCGCCGCTCGGACCATTTACGATGCATGACAAGGAAAAAGAATTGGCCACGAATTATTACATTTTACCGGACCTATTTCATTTTGTGACAGTTTGAGTTCTAGGTAATGTATAATACATAACATACTGCAGCCAAGACAGCTTGGAGATATTCCTTCAAATGTGTTGTTTTGTCAAGCGAAAAAACTCACAACAGCCCCATTCCAATGCTGATATACACCTACGAAAAAACAAAAAAGAAGAAAGATTGGTTGAGGCACATGCAAATAGCCGAAAGTATTTAGGTGTGAAGTTGGTGGCCATGGACAGTGGCCATCACCGCACAGAGCCACCAACTCGGCATGCATATTTTAGCATTGTCTCCCTTGAAAAGCAGAAAACGGATCACTGCTCGTGCTTCAACCAACGTTCCCTATGTACGGTACCATTATTGCTTCGATGCCTTAAATGTGTTCCCGGTAGGTATATCGAACACAATTTTTATATTTTGCGAAAGCTTGCGAGGTTTGCGCTCACTCTAAGATCTATACTGCACGCGTGTTCCAAATTCATACTACCGATAATACGAACTTTATCGACGCCCCTCGTAAAGCATCTGCTGTGTACGGCAGGACGGCAGAAATAACGCGTGACATCATCCTCAATCTCTCCTGCCCACAATTTGTTTTGTGCTTGTTGGTGTGGCGCGGAGGCTGCACAATAACAGAAGGGCTAAGGTCACTTCGAGTACAAAGCATGATGCATTAGTGCGGAGAGAACGTGGAAACACTCGCATGCACAACGCTCCTCGGAAGTGTGGAATCGTGGACAAACAGGGCCGATGTCGAAGGCGGTGCAATGTACAGGGCATCTCGAAATGTTAGCCGCCTCAATAGAAAATAACTGGTAAGCTGGTCATTGTGTAAATTTTCGCGTGTTTCCATAGCGTACGGATAGACAACCGTGCAGCCACACTCGGTGGCTTCAGTCATAACCGCCGTCGAGCACATGATATTTTGTTGTTAGTATAATGGTGTGGAAATATCTTTATTTCGAATGAAATACAATACGAATATTTGAGGGAAGTGACCTTTGAATACCGAATTGAATATCGAATATTCATAATTTATAAAAAATTATTCATGAGCCATTCCACTCCGTGAATGTGGGGGACCAGCGAGGATGTTTAACGCACGACACAGAGGTGATAGAATTTTGAACAACGGCACGAACGTATTTACTGTCCTGATCTGTGGTCATCGTGATGATATAGGTACACAGAACACATTCACGTATCATTTCTCCTATTAAATGTGCCCGTCACGAAAGATAATGAATGTCTCATACCCTCTTAAGCAGTGGCTCCCAATACGATAACAGGAGAGAAGTGAAATTGTACGCTGGAAAGATGAGTGGCAACGAAGACAGCTGTGGAAGAAGACGAGGGCGCTCGAGCCTCTGCTGATGATGATAGTTTTTTTCACAGCGGAGCCAGCTGTGCAAGACAACGACAATGCGAACGCGCGAGCAGTGGCACGATCGCGTTCGCGCGGTTGGCGCCAATAATTTTTAACAGTTCTTTTTGAAAAAATTGTAGAGAACAGTTTTTCAAAAACATCTGTTCGTACCACGTGGGACGTCTTTAGGTACCAGGTGTGACAACGGTAGTTCCACGGCGCGTTACAGGTCCCCGTACCCACAGGGTTATGTGCCATTTAGCTTGGACCCTTTCTGCACTATCACGAGGATCGGCCCACATGATGATAGCTTCTGCACACAGACGCCACGAAACCGTGAATATGAGCCAGATACAGCTTCGCTGTAAATGAAGTGAAAATATGTGCCGTGCTGTGGAGCTTGTTTACCACAGAATTTATATTTACGTTATTGTATACATCGAATAAGGTTAACAACTAACTTTTAAGTAAACTCAGATGCGTGTATATACGAGATAAATAAAAATACGATAATTTCTGGTGCACCATGACAATGAAAGTAATGAAATATAGAAACAACACGTCCCCAGAAGCATGTAGTAGTGTGTAGTACTCCTTGAAGCAGCTAAGGACAATATTATAGCACCAGGCATCGTTTGAAAGCAATCCGAATGCCAAATAACAAATTTTATTTTGCTTAAGAAAGACAGCAAATTGGTAGGCAGGATAATGCCTGCTTAATTTGTTTGTTCAGAAACTGCTTCGCAAGCGAAACAGGCGCGGTTCTCCTGTCGTAGAACCGTTCAGAAGAGTTTACATTTGCATCAGTCTTTCTCCCTATGGTGGGCAAAACCTGTTGTTGTCCCTTACAGCATTCAAACGAAACGAATATTCGACAACTTCGAATAGTGCCTGCTCTAATCGACTAGATATAAAAAAGCAAGGATTATTCGATTTGTATGCAACATGTTGAATAACAGCGCACTCCTAGTTATTACGAATAAGAGTGTAATTGATGCTATACCGGGCCGGACGTACCAAGAAGCCCGGGGATCGAGTTTAATAATGCTATGAGTGAACTCAAATGAGTCTTCCAGTTATGTTCCACTCAAACGTTAAGAGAATGCTTTATGTTTCTGCATATATCGAGCTATTTGTCTCCAGATGCTTCAGAACATAGCAGGACTTACTGAGGGTTGTCTGCAGCAAATGAAAGCACGTTTGCTGCTTCCCATAACGTTCCTTTATCTTTTCGGAAGTGTCGAGGCGATCGCTCCTTGATATTATTTCAAGTGAGTTCTAAGGTTGACGACCGATATTTTTGCACATGGTGGTTCAAAATGTCGAAAACAGTATAAATATCAGTCAGAGGCACGTTTACGTTTGGCTAGCGAGGAAACCGGCAAATAAGTGCCGTTGTTTGCTGTCCACCATCTGCTGGTTGTCGAAACGCCCAATGGCAGGCACTGTATGCCAATTTTGCCAAAGACAGAATTCTGCTGAAAGGAAACGTCGGTCTAACAATCACAATCGCCGGAAACGCTCTGACGCTACCGTGTGCTACAACATGCCCTGCGGTTGAGAGGTCACTGCCTCACGTGCGGCTCCAGGATTCTCTACAAGGTACACAAAATTTTACAACTCTCGAGCTGATTTATACTTCTCTGTGTCGCCATCGCTACTACGGAATTGACTTGCCGTCCTTAGGCTGAGATGAATGCCCTGTTTGGTTACTTCGGTCATTGAAGATGCCATCACATCCTAATGCTACTTATATATTTTTTTACATAAGCTGCTTTGTGAATTTCATTTTGACAGTGCAATCATTTGTTCTATTTTTTGAGGTAGTAACAGAATCAGAATTCTCTTGGCAAGAGGTATTATTGGTATGGATATT
This sequence comes from Dermacentor andersoni, assembly GCF_023375885.2. Classification (NCBI taxonomy): domain Eukaryota; kingdom Metazoa; phylum Arthropoda; class Arachnida; order Ixodida; family Ixodidae; genus Dermacentor; species Dermacentor andersoni. The sequence continues at coordinate 151,297,125 of NC_092819.1, read as the reverse complement.
TCAGTTGTCCTTTTCGCATAACATTCAAAGATTTTGTCTAGCTAACGTAGATCTATCAACATCTCATGGCCGCAAAATAAACACCATTAAAACATTATTGAGGGGACATTTTCGTGCCTCACTTGAAGAAATTGGTTGCTCTCCACGCAAATCTGGGCACTTATTAAGGGCTGAGAAGCCTCACGTCGGCGTTGGCATGACCTTCACAATGAAATGCTATGGTTGAGCCTTTTCTGCCAACTTATTAGGGGCTGAGAAGACCAGAGGAGCGTCACGTCGGTGTTGGCATGGCCTTCACAATCAAATGCTATGGTTCAGCCTTTTTCTGCCTTGCTCTCCAATAACGTACTCTCTGCAAGAAAGACAAGCCCATGGCATCGACTGACGTGGGCAAGCCCGATGCCAGAAACACCTATTCATATCAGTAACGCATTAAATGCGGGCACAATTATACGAGCGCAGATTAAACTCAATACCAAGTAACGTCCCTTTTCACTATCTCACATAGTACATACGCTGCCTAGACACGTGCTCAGCAGTAGTGGCATTGAACGCACCGTCGCTAAAACGATCGCTGTCTGCTAAAATGATCAGCTGATCACGCGGGAATTGCTGGACCACCCGGAAGATGGCTGCCACCATACAGTGGAATATAATACCAGGCTGACCATTGGCCAACTTCGATCCTACGTCCCTCCCCGTCTCTACAGAAGACTGCTTTACCGGGGAGCGACTGACACATGCTCAGCAGCAGTGGCATTGAACACAGCTTTCTCCGTGTGCTAAAATGATGAACTGATTGCGAAGGTTAGTTTCTGGCTTTTCCGCACACTTTCTTAAGCTTTGAAACTTGGACGTGGACTCGAATGCCGCTGCTGCTGAGTTATTCCAAAACGTATTTCTTGAAACTCTCACTCATAAGCGAAAGAGCTTTTGCAAATGGCTGACACGTAGTTTGCCTGTAATGATATGCTTTCCGACGTAGGAATGCACATCCATTGCTGCGAGTGCTATTTTAGTCATCACTTGGGCACCTGCTCAGGAAGAAATGACTCTACGTACAAAAAGAAATCTGATGCCGCAAAAAACAACAACAACAGTTTCAAAATACCCTATTTGCCGAACAATCAGGGTTCGTAGCAATCCTAACACATCAAAAGAATTTCAGAAAACAGAGTTCAACGTGGCGGACGAAATTCCAGACATTAATCATAAAATAGGTTTGCTGATAACAATTAAACTATAAACAGACACCATTCATGGCATCAAGCGTAATGTTGACTGCATTGAGAATTCAATGCAGGTGTTGTAAAAAAAAAGTACGATGAGGTCATTGAAATGAAGAAGCAAGGCGCCCATATGCCCGATCTGAATTGGTGTGTGGAGAGGCTGGACGGTCAAGAAGCAAGTCGAGCAACTGAAGCAGGAGACCAACATATTGAACCAATATAGCAGGAGGTTATATTGATAGGTTTAACAATACGGGACAGGAAGAGAGCGGTGTGGATCAGAGAGCAATTGGGCATAGCCGATATTCTAACTGGCACTATGAGAAAAAATCGAGCTGGGCAGGCCATGTAATACGTAGGTTAGATAACCGGTGGACCATTAGGGTTACACAACAGGCGCCATGAGAAAGGAAGCGCAGTCGAGGACAACAGAAGGCTAGTTGGGGTGCTGAAATGAGAAAATTCGCAGGCGCAAGTTGGAATCGGTTGGGGCAGGACAGAGGTAATTCGAAATCGCAGGGAGAGACCTTCGTCTTGCAGAGGACATTCAATAAGCTGATGATGATGATGATGACCAGGCGGTTCAATATGGATATCCATAGGCTACCACATCATGCGGACATGAATTTGGTTCACAAACTTGATTGCCTAGCAAACAGCCTCAATCTGCCTCAGCTTTCAGCGGTGGATATTGACGCTGCCTACGGTCTGAGTTTTGTGCATTCGCCTGATAAGGGTGGCGGCAGGAAACTGACAAAACTGTTCTTGTGCTTGTTCGTTCTTCATTCCGCCGTACCAGGGACGCTTGGTAGGGCACTAAACCGGAACTACGGAAAGCAAGAACGAAAGCCTTCGTTAACAGAGACCTTACTGCGAAGAACAAAAAGCTTTTCTAGATGATGCGATGGAAAGCCATAGAAAAAAAAAAAAGAGAACTAGTTTTTATGTGCAAAAAGCGGAAAAATGTTCGTACGTCGCCGCTCCTGTGACCGCGTCTTTAGAATCAACACGATGGACGATCTTGAGAAAATTCGGCAAGATGAATCTTTACTCACGCTTTTTTGAGCCTGGAAGTTCTTATGGAAGCTGATGGAACCTTGATTTTTTCAAGCGTTGAAAGATGCGATACAATAACAAGAATATTTCCTTATTTCATTTAAATGCGCAAAGTTTAGAGCACAAGAGGTATATCATCGAAATGTCCATTGATTCAGTAGAGCACCGGTTTCATATTCTGGCTTCTACTTAAACGTGATTTTCGGAAAATTGCTAACCTCTAAATTTCACTGCATACAACTGCACTATGTACTTAAAATAGACATGAAAGGAGGTGGTATTGCCATTTACGACAGAAGTAATGTACACTGCAACGTAATTGCAGGACACTCTTTGATAAATGCTCATTACCAATCCACCATTATTTAACGTGCCTGCACTATAACAGTAGTCGTGTGCCAGCCTCCATCCGGTGCAGTTAGCGCCTTTACTGAATTCCTAGAAAGTGTGCTATAATACTGCACGCTACTTCACATGCCTGTTGTTCCCTTTGGTGAGCTCAATATCGACTTGATAGCATTGAGCCCCGGCAAACAAAAGCTTCTTGACCTTTTTACCTTCAAATGGCTACGAAAATGTAATACACGTAACCCCAAGAACCACAACAACATATCAATTTTTGCTTGACCCCTGTTTCTAAGTTCTTATATAAACGCATTACAAGGGGGTGTCTTAGTGTCCTCTATAAATGACAATTTGCCCCTATTTATTATTTTTTAAACATGCTAGTTGCAGCCGAGGTCACCCCACGTACGACTATTACGTGCAAGAAAATCAATAACGCTAGCATTGCAGTATTTCAGATTTTAGCTGCTGTTTTCGAATGGAACGAGGTACCGCAAACCGATGACTTCACGACTACACACAGCTTATTCATAAAAAAGAATTAAATTAATTTAGCCGTATTCCCTATCGCTAAAGTAAAAAGTAGGAAATCGCGGGAACCGTGGATTGACAGCACACTTTTAGAAATAATACAACAGCAGGACAAGCTCTTCGCCCTATTCATCGAAACTAGGCGTATGAAATATTTAGAACAATTTAATGTTAGGGAAAAAACAAGGATCTGACATTAAGGGGGCACGCGCCACATATTCTGAGCTAAAATTTTCTAATAGGAACGACTCGAAAAAAAGGTTGCAAACATTTAATCAACTGGTTTCAAACAACAAAGAAATAACTTTCTCAAAACAAATGGTACGCGATGTACAGGAATTCAAGTTGCTAACAATTTTACCCAGCACTTTTTAAATGCTGCACACTGATGCTTTTGCTAAAAATGACAATGGCTAAAACTTACCATCTGTACAGAAGTTCGCAGATCCAATACTTTTACTTGCCACTACAGAAACGGAAGTGTACAACCTGCTACAGAAATCAAAGAACGGAAGCGTGTACGGCAACGATGAGGTAAAGGTAGGGTGTAGCCAGAGAGTGCCGGGTAGGGCTACACCCTACCCGGCACCAGCAGGTAGGGTGTAGCCAGAGAGCGAACTAGGTACGAACCACGCGATGGCAACGGGGCTTTTCATCGTGCCGATGGTCTTCCCACATTACGGAAGAGTAGCCATCCTGACGACCAAGGGAGAGGTCAGCGGATTGTTATACAGCTTAAGCCGGTCGGTGTGCACAGTCTATCACCCGCGACGGCAGAGATCGGAAGATGGCGATACGGGTTCGACCACGTAATTAACTGGTATTAGATACGGACCACTCTCAGCATCGGCCAAGTTGTCCGAGCGCAAACACTCACCGTCGCATTCTAATTATGATGCGCTGGTGCGAGTCGACCAGGCTAGCTGACCCGCCAGGCAGGCTGGCTATCCCGCCCTCGTGTGACGCTTCCCGAAAGTGTTTGCCAAGAAGGGGTGCTACTACTTTTCTCACCGTGTAACGAGCGGCGCTCGCTCTTGCCGATGCCCTGGGATTGAGATCGTTTCTTTAGAGGCTATCGATACATTGTTAATAATAAATTCTAAATATACTCAGAAGGCTCAACGACTACGCTGAGACGGAGGGGCTGTTCTCTCACATCATTGCAGGTTTCAGGCCCAATATTTCCACACAGCACATAATGTGGCATTTGGAACACGGCATCCGGCAGCCAGGCCCTATCAGAGCCATACGAACCATACTAGCACTAGACATAAGCAAGGCCTTTGACGGTGTTACGCATCATTCAATCCTAACTAATCTGAACCAGATGAAAGTGAAGAAGCGCAGTTCCACATACATCTCAAACTTCCTCAGAGAGAGAACTGCAGAAATTCATCTGCGCAACCTCGAGAGCGCAAAGAGCAGTTCTCTCACCTTTCCATTTTAATATTACCATGAGAAACCTGCCGCTCCTCCTAGATGCAGTACCCCACGTTAGCCATTCAATATATGCAGACGACGTAACAATCTGGACGGACGCTGGCTCAGCTGGCGAAAGTTCAGAGGGACTGAAAATGGCTGCGGACACGGTCGAAGACTACATTATACAAAAAAGGCTAACATGCTCTGCCCAGACATCTGAAGTACTAATAATCAGAAGCAGAACTGACAAAACAGACAGCCAACAGCCGGCCTTCACAATAGGGGTTCGAATGGAATCTGGCCCGGTCTGGCCTGTGCTGACCCTGCGGGTGCTGGAAATGGTCATACAGCACAACACCCGCAACGCACAGGCTATAGCCGGGCTGCAATCCACGATGAGTCAAATGTCGGATCGCCTCAAATGATCGCACCAAAACACACCGGCATGTAGATGGGGGACCTATTTCGGCTGATTCTGGCCTTTCTGATCAGTCGCATAGTGTACGTCCTCCCTTACTGCCACCTAAGGCGAGCGTATAGGGACAAAATGAACGCCTTAATCTATTTAGCATGCAGTACAGCGTTGGGGCTACCCAAATATACCAAATCGGACAAACTATTGAGATTAGGAATACACAACACTATAGAAGAACTGATCGAGGCGCACCAAACGGCACAGATATTCCGTCTGCCCGATACGCGAGCCCGCGGGTAGATTTTGGACAAATTGGGCCTGAATCCCTCAGTCACCTTTGTGGGCCGAGCCCCCTTGCCGCAAATCACAAGACACCCGCCGTGGTTGCTCAGTGGCTATGGTGTTACCAAGCTGCTGAGCAACCACGCGGGATCAAATCCCGGCCACGGCGGCCGCATTTCGATGGGGGCGAAATGCGAAAACACCCGTGTACTTAGATTTAGGTGCACGTTAAAGAACCCCAGGTGGTCGAAATTTCCGGAGTCCTCCACTACGGCGTGCCTCATAATCAGAAAGTGGTTTTGGCACGTAAAACCCCATAATTTAATTTAAATCACAAGACGACAATGGATCACTAAACCTATTCCTAAAACCATGCTCCCTGTAAGGCTCGACAATCGTCGTACGGGCAGTGCAAAGCAGTTGTGGGATAAGTACAAGGACGACGACTTTGTTTCCTATGTGGATGCGGCGGCGCAGGGTTACCAAAAATACGTTGTGAGCGTAGTGGCAAAGAGCGGTCACATTTTAAACGCGGCCACGGTCGAGGCCTTCTCCCCCCTCGAGACGGAGGAGACTGCGATAGCTCTAGCTATCACGAATGACCTCGTTCATAGAATAGTGAGCGATTTAAAAAGCGCCATCCTAGATTACAGTAACGGCTCTGCTAACCAAACTATGCAGCAAATCTTCAACAATTGTCAGCAACCTTTCTATCAAGCAGACAGGCTTATCAGTCTAGTATGGGTCCCAGCCCACTCCGGAAATCCTTGGAACGAAGAGGCGCATCGCATCGCCCGTGAGTTAACAAGCCGGGAGGCGCGCCACTCCGACTCGGATTCTCCCTGTGTGGCGTTGACCACATATATAATGAAATCGCAAACTTGTATAAAGAAATGAGGCACACTTATACGGTGCCTCATCGGGATCTTACCAGAGAGCAGGCTGCCCTCCTTCGCCAGCTTCAGACTGTTTTATTAGTCCACACAAACTGGCGATTATCACCAATGGGAATTTAACTCCGTCTGTCAAAATTGTAGCATCAACGAACTGGCAACACAATAGAACATCCTTTGCGGGTGCAGGGGTTCCCCTCCCAAAAAAACGCTTTTGCCAGCCCCGTCCAAACTTACCTGAGAGGCCTTACATAGCACTGCCGCCGAGCTCGCGGAACTAAAAATCGACACTTGAGCCGAGGGACTCGCCCCCAACAGGGGCCACCCTGATACTCCGCCAAGATTTTCGATAAACATGAAACCACTACCTAGGGTTTTACGTGCCAAAACAATTTGCAGATTGTGGCGCATCTGGTAGTGGGGGACTGTAATAATTTCAACCACCTGGGATTCTTTAGTGCGCACCCAACGCATGGTCAACGATACAATGTTGACGCATGAGTGAAGTTATTTTATCCTTGAGCAAAGCCGTGCATCGCGAAAGGCCTGCAATACGGGCAGTCTCTGTGTAGCAGGGGTCCGTAAACTTAGCCACACTGATTAATTTCGTTCTTTGATATGCTAGTCACTATTCTTGCCGCTAGGTCTTTACTACACAGGTCTTTACTACACGGTTCCAGATTTTGGAGCATGAAAGGAGGTTAGTGCGTTAGGGATTACCTATCCGCATTTCCGACAGCTGATCGCACAGTGGCCGAATAGAACCAGTAGTGGTTTCGCATTCGTGCGCTTTCTCTGAGGCAACGTGCGGCGCGCCGCCGACGGCGCCGTCTCGTTTTTCTAGAGTAAATTACTCAGCGAATGGGGTCAATAGGCTCGTATTCCCTATGCCGTCATGGTCGCTGCATCGCTCTCATTCGAGCTTCGTCATCCTACTCTCGTCTGTGATTCTAGTGTGCATCTTGCGCTCGAGCCAGTTGGTGCGCGTAATGGCCCAACCAGTGGCACGCGTCGGAACGCGCGGGCACGCGCATATGCGTCGAAGGAATGAAGAAATCCGATGCTGGTGCCGGACTTTAGAGGCGGCCAGGAAGGGGTGTATGTTCACGTGATGACCAGCAAAAGATGCACAATCACGCAGTGCAACCGGCGGTGTCAGCCGAGCGGAAAATTGCAGGTTACGCTTAATGCGTTTTTCTTGGTAAGAACGTAATCAGGAACTGCAGAAATTAAAACAGTTTTTCAGCGGCCGCGTACAGCACAAGCCACCACCACCACTGCCCGATGATTTTACGTCATCTTAAACCACAACATGGCGATTGGGTAGTAGCGGCGAAACCGGCGAAAGGAAAAGGTAGAGGCCAGTCTGCTCTCTTTAGAAGCATTAAATGGATACTACATAATGAGGGCAACGATAATGACAATCAACTGCGAGTTCTTTACCGTCAGATCGACCTTCACCAGAAGTTCACTTTATCTGCTGGCGCCATGAAGTGCTCGGAACATTGCTCCCACAGGAAAATATTTACAGGCGATTTGTTAGCACTAACAAAATATTGCGGCAGAATCCATCTCACGATGACTGTCCACAGTAATGCGTTAACATTGAATCAATATAGGTGCATAACCTAATGCCGCCATCGGAACCATATATGTATGAGGCATGCATTACAGCGGGACTCCTCTTATGCACTTCCCTAAGAACAATCGGGGCCATCCAGCCGAGAAGCCTGAGCGTGGTCTCCGAACTGCATGGCGTGCCTGTGTATGCGAATGCTGAGAAACATGTCATGTGGCAACCCAGCTCCTCTCGTGCTCTTTTCTGGGAACGCTGCGCCTTCTAGTGGCGCTGCCGAGAAGTCTGCAAATGGCCTCTGAGACGACAAGCATGGCGTGCCGGTGCCTGCGAATGTTCAGAATTGTTTCCTCTCCTGCCGTACACTAAGTGGCACATACTCTGTGACGAAAGTTTCCGAGAGGTTCATTGAAGAGTAGCACATATCAAGTGCATTCATGGCGCACCACGCTAAAGCGTAGGCATGAAAGGTCTTCTTTGAAAAGCGGCACATACGCAGTCAATTTTTCAAAAAACAAAAATGCTCTCCAAAGCCTCGCCGACACCAACTGTGGCGCCAGAACCTACAACTATATCAAAAACTTCTTATCAGCAAGGCAAGCAACTATAAACTTCGGTGGAATAAAATCAGATCCCATCACTCTAGGCCCGAGAGGAACTCCGCAAGGGGCGGTACTGTCACCCCTTTTGCTCAATTTGACTATGAAAGATCTCCCAGGCTTCCTTTCCGAAGTCCCGGGTATTAAACACACATTGTATGCGGGTGATATCACTGTCTGGTGCAACTCGGGGGGTGACGCCGAGATCGAGTAGCGTCTTCAAGCAGCAGCGGACACGGTGGACCGGTACGCCAGGGAGAGAGGCCACCAGTGTGCGCCGGAAATGTCCGGCGCACACTGGACCCATTTTTAGACCCACTCTTCTGCTTTGCCTCTCCAGGTCAGTGAGCATGCATTGCAATTGGTCCGCTGAGTTTTTAAGCAAGGCAATATCATCAGCGAATCGCAAGTTACTAAGGTATTCTCCATTAACTCGTATCCCCAATTCTTCCCAATCCAGGCCTCTGCATATCTCCTGTAAACACGCTGTGAATAGCATTGGAGAGATTGTATCTCCCTGCCTTACACCTTTATTGGAATTTCGTTGCTTGCTTTGTGGAGGACTACTGTGGCTGTGGAGCCGCTATAGATATCTTCCAGTATTTTTGCATACGGCTCGTCTACACCCTGATTCCCTAATGCCTCCATGACTGCTGAGCTTTCGACTGAATCAAACGCTTCCAGACTATTCCTCTAGACTATTCTCTCTTCAATTATCGTCGTGGGTGCCACTGGTACTGTATAAATCTCTATAGAACTCCTCAGCCACTTGAACTATTTCATCCATATTAGTAATGATATTGCCGGCTTTGTCTCTTCACGCGTACATCTGATTCTTGCCAATTCCTAGTTTCTTCTCTGCTTTAAGGCTTCACCCGTTCCTGAGAGCACGTTCAATTCTATCCATATTATACTTCCTTATGTCAGTGTCTTATGCTTGTTGAATAACTTCGACTGTTCTGCCAATTCTATTCTAGCTGTAGGGTTGGAGGCTTTCATACATTGGCGTTTCTTGATCAGATCTTTCGTCTCCTGCGATAGCTTACTGGTATGCTGCCTAACGGAGTTACCACCGACTTCTATTGCACACTCCTTAAGGATGCCCATAAGATTGTCGTTCAATGTTTCAACTCTAAGGTCCTCTTCCTGAGTTAAAGCCGAATACCTGTTCTGTAGCTTGATCCGGAATTCCTCTATTTTCCATCTTATCGCCAACTCATTGAACGGCTTCTGATGTACTAGTTTCATTCGTTCCCTTCTCAAGACTTGCCTAATTCGAGTTCTTACCCTCCTATGGTCCCCGCAGCGCACTTTGCCGAGCACGTCCACATCTTGTATGCTGCCAGGGTTAGCGCAGAGTATGAAGTCTATTTCATTTCTAATCTCACCGTTCGGGCTCTTCCACGTCCACTTTCGGCTATCGCGCTTGTGGAAGAAGGTATTCATTATCCGCATATTATTCTGTTTTGCAAAGTCTACTAATAACTCTCCCCTGCTATTCCTAGTGCCTATGCCATATTCCCCCACTGACTTGTCTCCAGCCCGCTTCTTGCCTACCTTAGCATTGAAGTGGCCCCTCAGTATAGTGTATTTTGTTTTGACTTTACCCATCGCCGATTCCACGTCTTCATAGAAACTTTCGACTTCCTGGTCATCATGACTGGACGTAGGGGCGTAGACCTGTACGACCTTCAATTTGCACCTCTTTTTAAGTTTCACAACAAGACCTGCCACCCTCTCGTTAAGGCTATAAAATTTTTGTGTGTTACCAGCTATATTCTCATTAATCAGGAATCCGACTCCTAGTTCTCGTCTCTCCGCTAAGCCCCGTAGTACAGGACGCGCCCACTATTTAACATTGTATATGCTTCATTTGTCCTCCTAACGTCACTGAACGCTATTATATCCCATTTACTACCCTCTAATTCCTCCAATAGCACTGCTAGACTCGCCTCACTAGATAATCTTCTAGCGTTACACGTTGCTAGGTTCAGATTCCAACGGCGGCCTGTCCGAGTTCCCTAATTTCGTCATGTAACCCGAAAGTTTGGTTATGTTCACTGGCCGTAATGCAGACACGGCTGCATTAATCTGCCCTATACGATAAACCAAAGGGATTAGGTACCACGTGATATGAGGAGAGGCATCAACGTGTACCCCATTCCGCGGAACACTCATCCCACATATAACATCGAAAGGAGAAAAACAAGAGGGGAAGCCCTGCAGAAGAAATGGGCCGAGCAACCTAACACCCTTTACGTTGGTGCCGCATGACCAAAGAATGGAGTGATGACTATTGTGGTCTCAACGCCTTCAGGATCGATGATGAACTGCGTCTCGATGAAAACATCCAACCTCATTCACGCAGAGGAAGCAGGTATTGCATTAGCTATAGTATCGAACCTCAACGCCGATGTGCTCACTGATTCCCAGAAGGCCTTTCGCAAGTTCAATAATGGATTAATTCGCAGGGCAGGGTTATCATTGCTGATTAAACATCCACCCAGCCAAGCCTCAGTCATCTGGTTTCCCGGTCACCTGGGACTACCAAGAGGAAACGAAGCCGCTCACAGGCATGCCCGAGCTCTTCTATACCGGGCATCTCCCCTTGACGGCCTTGAAGGGTGCTGCCACCTAACTGCTTTAGCAGTGTATGCTGACAATCTCGCATCATACAGAACAGCCTGGAAGGAGTACCCAACACCACATAAATCCCTCCATAAGTTAGAACAGAGCACCCTTAGGAGACTACAATCCAATACATACACAACGCCAGCTAAGTTACGCCAGTGGTACGCTACACTATACTCCCCACAATGCCCATACTGTGGAGAGGTAGCTAACCTCTACCACATGATGTGGGCATGCCAATTTAAGCCGATAGTTTACCCCATTCCAAATCCCTCAGCAGAGCAGTGGGAGGCTATTCTGCTCATCGATGATCCTGACCGTCAGCACTGGCTGGTGGGGAGGGCCAGCGCAGCAGCAATAATCAGTGAACTACCGGACTAGGCGGCCCACCCACGAGGTCTACGAATATTCTGCAAATAAAGATGTTTTCAATCGATCGCGCAGCTTTCTGATGCTTCGGTTTGCGGTCCTTCGCGAGCCCTTGTTACGTGGTTCCATTTCCGTTCATGATAGGATAAACTTAAGGGATCATTTTTGTCATTATAGAGTGGCACACAAGTGAAAGACACCTAGTTACCCGAGTTGGCATCAAAGACATTCATTGAAGAGCGATACACACCTACTGGCGCATATCCAGTGACCAAAGTTGGTATCAAAGAGGCTCAGTAATGACCAATATAGAACGAACACTCGAAGTCGGTGTCAGAGTTTCTTCGAAAAGCGTCATCAACCCCGTCCTACATCTACAGTGACCCATGTCAGCATGAAAGAGGTTCGTTGAAGAGTGTCACATATGCACACTTTGCCACATACTCAGGGACCCAACATGGTCTGATGGCTGGTTTCCAGCCCTGTTATCTCAGCACAGCAGCCCGTTCAATCGCGGACTACGCGTGACCCAGCTAGGCGTGAAAACCGTTACATACATACATACATACATACATACATACATACATACATACATACATACATACATACATACATACATACATACATACATACATACATACATACATACATACATACATCGATAGCCCCTGGAAAGTGCATGAAGTACCCTAAGAATGCCAACGCACTCAAATATTTATCTGTGGATTGCAAATTAAACGCTATGGCAGCTGCATGTAACCATTCAGAGACGTATAGCACATGATATTAGATTAATGATCAGGTTCAGGAAGCGATACTCACAACACTGCTCACGGTATTCAACTGAGCAATCAAATTCTGCAGCATGAGATCATGATCTGTAAGTTACATTGATCACACTTGAATATATGTATTCTTTTATGCAAGAGGAAACAGTATTTCCACCTTCTCCACTCGTACCACATTACATTTTGTTTCGAGCAGCAGCTAGAAGTTGAAAAGTCACAGTTTGTCAAGTTCAATTCTGGATGGATGGGTGGATGGATGGATGTTATGAGCGTCCCCTTTGGAACGGGGCTGTGGGTTGCGCCACCAAGCTCTTGTTATTATACTGCCTAATGTCCTACTTAGGTTAAACAATGAATAAAAAACACTATGAACTCCCACAACCAAATTTTCTCATCCCCTGCCGCCAACTGTGCTTTTGCACTTCTCCGTTTTTTTTTCGTTTCCCTACTTTTCTTCAGCCAATCCTCCAGTTGCCTTTTACCAATCTCTATTGCGGACATGTTTACTTTTCCACTGCTCTCGCTGAACCCAAGGGCTTCAAGGAGGCCAGTGGTGTCTAAATCGATCGCTGGGAGCCGAGTTCCGCGGCGCCTCTACCAGCGGCTGATTTAATATGTTAGATTTCATCAATTCCTCAAATGCACAATAACGAAGTTTATTTCAGTATGTATGTATGTATGTATGTATTTATGTATGTATGTATGTATGTATGTATGTATGTATGTATGTATGTATGTATGTATGTATGTATGTATGTATGTATGTATGTATGTATTTATGTATGTATGTATGTATGTATGTATGTATGTATGTATGTATGTATGTATGTATGTATGTATGTATGTATGTATGTATGTATGTATGTATGTATGTATGTATGTATGTATGTATGTATGTATGTATGTATGTATGTTTTTGTATGTTTTGTATCTATGTATGCAGAACTTCGTTCCATGAAAGAAATATTTATATGTTCTGTTCTGATACGCAGGGAATACAAGGACCGTACTGCGAAGGCTTAAGAACGAAAGAGGTCTAAAAATACCGAACAATATCGATCCCAGCGGTGTGTAGTGAACACTGGTCATTCAAAGTGGCCTTAAAGCTTTCTTCAAACTGCTTCAAAGCAACGAAGAAATGTTGATACCCCAGTTTTCATTTCTCGCTTTGAAGTTCTTCATAATGATTCCGCTTGCAGTTATGACTGGTAAGCAGCCTATTTGTATCATTGGATATTTATTGCCTTCTGTATTTAGCTTTCACTTTCGTGCAATAAGAGTTCGAGACATGACGTAGTTATTGGGCTAGGAAAGCTTTAGCGTTTACTCCGACTGACGCGCCTCTGTCTGGTCTATTCAATGATCGTATGACGTCCTTTAACTGCTTCAGTGAGAGCCAGTAAATCCATCACGCACGATTAAATAGGCTATGTAAATGTGGTTAGCTAAACACAACAGGCTGTCAACGCCGGTGCTGTCGCTGCCAGATTAATTCGAGGAAGCAAGGTAAACTTCAACTCTAAGGTCATTTATTTATTAAAATATATCTGGCTATAGTCCAGGTAAGAAAATATAGCACAATCAGCTTGAGGGATGCTTAGAGATCAGTACACATAGCAGCTTGCATACCAGCTCAACAGATGTACACTCAGTTTTTTGTTTTGCTGCCGCAGATATTCGCGGAAATAATACTAATGTTGCTATGTAACGTTGTTATGTTATGTTATGATGGGTGTAACGTTAAGGGATAAGAAAAAAGCAGATTGGGTGAGGGAACAAACGCGAGTTAATGACATCTTAGTTGAAATCAAGAAAAAGAAATGGGCATGGGCAGGACATGTAATGAGGAGAAAAGATAACCGATGGTCATTAAGGGTTACGGATTGGATTCTAAGGGAAGGGAAGCGTAGCAGGGGGCGGCAGAAAGTTAGGTGGGCGGATGAGATTAAGTTTGCAGGGACGACATGGCCATAATTGGTACATGACCGGGGTAGTTGGAGAAGTATGGGAGAGGCCTTTGCCCTGCAGTGGGCGTAACCAGGCTGATGATGATGATGATGATGATGAAGATTCTGGGTTTCACATAAGAAAATCAAGCGAAAATAGAAAGTGTTACTACAACGAAGGTAAAAGTGGTATAAAGGTTATAGACGCGGATGGGCTGCCTCAGAAAGGCTGGTCAACGTTGCGATAGGAGGACTTTTCTTCGTCAAAGAAAGGTAAAAGAAAAACATAGCAAGAAAGAAAGATAGCATGACACTGGAGCATTTGGCCAGTCACGTTAAAGAAATATCAGCGTGACAATGCACTTCTCAGATATTGGCAAAAAAAAAATTTTAATGGAAGCCGCACGCTATCGTGCCTTGGTCAAAAAATATTCCCACGAGCATAACAGTTGGCTGTGTAGTGGGTTTGCCGCTTCTGCAGAAGCTGACACCGACGACGACGAGGAAACTTTCAGTGAAGTGGAACGTGGTTCCTGACGCGCTGACGTGGCCTGGTTCCTGAGCTCCCGAACACTGGTTCTGGTCAAGTAGCTGGCGGTTTTCTTTTAATCTGTGTATTTTACGTATTTGTTGTTTACCTTTTCTTTCAATATCTGCTAACCTTACGGAGTAATTTCCTGTTTTTTTTTTGCAATGTCACTCTCATCGCCAGGCCAGGAGGCTTCCTCCTGGTCGGCTTCTGTTCCTAACTCTGATTTGCCGGTGGAGCTTTTCTTACGCAGTGGGACGAGCAGCATACCTCTGGCTTTGGTTCCGAGTGATGGCGGTGAGATTCGCATGAAGAATCCCAAAGCAATTCAAAGCGAACTCCGGATGGCCTCGGCCAATTTTCAACAAATCACCGAGGTTCAACAGTTCGGCCGAGGGGGGATTCTTTGCTGCTCGTCAGACCAGGCTTGTGTTCAAGATTTACTGAAGTGCGATGTTTTCGCGACACATCCGGTGAGCAGTTTCATTCCTCATCACCTTGCATGTACCAAAGGCCTAGTCCGCGGTGTCGACATAAGTCTATGTCCAGCAGAAATTTTGGAAATGTTTTCAGCAGCAGGCGCGATTTCTGTGTATCGTTGCAGCCGTGTCGTTGACAATAAGCGCATGCCCACTGAAACAGTCATTGCTACTTTCGCTGGAACGAACCGCCCATCGGAAATCAAGGCATGGCCACTGATATACCGAGTTGAGCCTCTATCACCTCGCGTCCTTCAGTGTCTAAAGTGCTGGCGGTTCGGGCACTCGATAAAAGGCTGCAGATCCAACACACGATGCCGAATTTGTGGAGAAGGCCATCACTCAAATGATTGTTCTTCCCTAAATGAGTCCTGCTGCCTTTGCAGTGGTCCCCACCCCGCAAATGAACCTAATTGCCCTGCAAGGGCAAAAGAAATGCAAATCCTCGAAATAATTGACAGACGTCGATGCTCTCGTCGTGAGGCCATTGGAGAAATTCAGAGCAGATCTCAAGGGTATGCTGGTATAACGGCCCGTCAAACATTGTCTATGGAAAACTCAATCTCTGAGGCTGTGGCAGCTTCCGTAGAAAAGGCATTGGAGAAAGCAATGGAGCGTGTCATGACAAATCTCACCGACTCCCTTGTTCAGGTGCTGTCCTCCCAACTAACTCAGTGGGTTCAACTAACTAATAAAGCCAATAGTGAGGATCCGGTGTCAGATCTACCGCGGAGTCCACCAATTGGAATATCGACCGCGCAGACATCCACAATAAACGAGCCAACTAAGCCATCAACTTCTAAGAAAATCGACCAGATCTGTCTTTCTGACACAGACGGGATGGAAAATCCAGATGTAGATATGGACCCCCGATCTCTTAAACGAACAAGGTCACCGACAGAGAAAAAACCTAGCTCTCCCACCAAGTCCAAGGCAAAGAAGTACGATAGAGAGATTCCTACTAAGAAGGACTTCTTAAAAGAGAGCGTTTTAGACCAAGCAGTTTCTACTGCTCGGATTTATTCACCATAGGAACTTTAACAGTAATTCAGTGGAACTGTCGTTCCATACTTTCCGCTGCAACAGATTTGTTATATCTTATTCCTAAATATTCTCCAGATATTATTATTTTACAGGAAACTTGGCTTGTTGCAGGTCAGGCTTTTCATCTAAAAAATTTCCGATGTTTTCGATTGGATCGCCTATCCCGAGGCGGTGGTTTAGTTTTGTTTATCTCATCAAAAATCTGTCATAGAGCTACTATAACATACCAGATAATGTCCCCAGACTGTGAAATCTTAGCACTGGATATAATACTCCCTGGTTGCACACCTTTTTCTATAATTAACACGTACTTCCCCGCTGGAGTGCAAGATACCCGCTATCTGGATACCTGTATTGCACGTAGTCAGAAAAACATCCTACTAGTGGGAGATTTCAATTCTCATCATGTATCGTGGCGTTTCCGAACGGACACTTGTGGCAAACGCTTGTGGGATTGGGTCTTAACGAATCAATTCTCTTGTTTAAATTCGAGAGCACATACTTTCGTACGGGGTCAGTCGCGATCTGCCCTAGATCTTACGTTTGCTACCTCGAGCATGTCTGTCACCTCCTGGAAGACTGCAGACTCCGGAACTAACAGTGATCACCTCCCTATAATTTTTGAACTGCTTACCCCGTTAACTAGTTTAGATAGTAATGTGCGCACTTTTGTTAATTACGAAAAATTTAAAAATGCATTAAAATCAGCTTTACATGCTCAGGAGGGCATGGAGAGGGATATTAAGGCAATGAGCCTATGTTCCATTCTAAAACAGTCGTCAAAAGAAGCTCAGTTTGTTGTGCAATCCACTAAGGGTGGATCATATTGTCCCTGGTGGAATTCTGACTGCGAACGAGATTTTAGACGTAGAAAAGCAGCGTGGAAGAAACTTTTATGCAACCAAAGTCCTGTTAATTGGGCTGATTATACATATATAGCTACTACATTTAAACGAACAGTCTCAAAAGCTAAGGAGGATTATGATTCCAAGCACTACACATACCTTTCAAAGTCTTGCAATAAAAAGGCCCTGTTTAAATTTCTTAGATCTCGTAAAGTTATACCGGCGCCCGTGAATGTCGATTCTGTCGTTTTAACTACAAAAGAAGTATCGGAATCACTTGAAAAAATTGCTCAAGGACTTGCGCAACGTTTCAAACATACATTGCCCTTTAACCTAAAGAAACCTCCCTTGGCAGACGACTTTGAGGAAATAACAGCGACAGAGATTGAACGCATTATTAGTTCGATGCCAGCGTCATCCCCTGGTCCAGATGGAATTACAACAGGAATGCTAAAAGTCTTATTTGATAATGCACCTCAGGACCTCCTAAACATAATAACTTTCTCTCTCAAGAATGCATGGGTTCCAAGAGAGTGGAGAGTAGCTAAAATTATTCCACTATTAAAGAAAAAATCAGCTGGACTTGACTTAGACAACATACGACCAATTTCTCTTACTTCCAATGCCGTCAAATTAATAGAAAGAGTTCTTCACGGCCGTATAACAAATTTTATGGAGAATGACACCCTTCTCAGTCCTTGCCAAATTGGATTTCGTCCCGGCCACTCCATATGGTGCGCCCATGTAGACTTAGAGAGCCGCGTTAAACTTGCTCGCCGCAAACGAGAGTACGCAGCTTTGGTGACGCTAGATGTAGCAAAAGCATACGACTCTGTAGAACATTGTATTCTATTCGATAAACTTCAGTCTACGAATATCCCAAAATATATAACCGCTTGGATCTATGAATTTATAAGAGATAGAGAGTTTTATTGTTACCAACGCGGTATTTCGACGTCCAAACACAAGCAGACAAGAGGTGTACCACAGGGTTCCGTTCTTTCCCCTATATTATTTAATATTTTGCTAAGCACAATTCCTTTGTGTCCGGAAGTACATGTTTATGTTTACGCGGACGATATCGCATTTTTTTACGTCCGCAAACAATATACATTCACTACAACAGTCGTTGCAGAATTACTTAGGAATGCTGGAGACATGGCTAGAGGGGTTATGCATGTCGTTAAATATTAGCAAAAGTGCGGTATTGGTATTCCCATTAACTGCACAGGTGCAAATTACTTTACAATACCGACAGGAAATCATTCCTCAAGTTGACGAAGTCAAGTACCTTGGTGTCATTTACGATGGCAAACTCACCTGGCGCAGTCACATTGAACATATTAAAACAAAGGCAGAACGAGCCGTAGCTATGCTCCACCGGCTCAGCCACCGTCGCTCTGGACTACGCAGGGATACCTTACTGATGATCTATAAAATGTATGTTCGGCCCATATTAGAATTCGGCTGCGTGATACTTTCCGGTGGCCCCGCCTACAAAATTAAACCTCTCATACTTTTAGAAAGAGAAGCTCTACGGTCATGCCTCGGGCTTCCTAGATTTGTTGCCAATGCTGTTTTATATCAGGAAGCTCATATACCCACCCTAGATTGCAGATTCCGCATGCTTACGGTTCAGACATTTTTAAAAATTTATGAGTTTTCAAAAAGACGTACGCAATATGCCTTTATCACTGAACCTGCTGAGTTTTTCCAAGTATCGTGGTCGAGATTGTACAGCCCTCAGATAGTATTCGTACAAGCACAGTTACAAAAACTGGATGTATCCATACGCCAAGTTTACCATTCAAATGATGCCTTTACAGACCTCAAAATTGAGTTCGAGGACATATTTCCTAATCATGCAAAACTATTTCCAAGGCAATGTTTAATTAATATCTTACACGACCACCTGCACCAGCTAACCACTGACAACGTAGTAGCTACTGACGCTTCAGTTTGCAATGAGAAGGCAGGAGTGGGGATGTTCTCTGAATCTCTTCAATGGTCCTACTCCCTTCGCCTTCCCGACTTCACACCTATATTTCAGGCAGAACTATTAGCGATTATATTAGCATTACGAAAACTCCCCCAAAAAGACCCATTAGCTGTTATCATGACCGACTCGCTATCTGTATGCACCGCACTAACTGCATCATTAAATTCAGCAATTCAAAGAACATTTCGTTCCATGATACCTCCGTACTTACGAAAAGTATGTTTGCTTTGGGTACCGGGACATCGTGGGTTGCACTTGAATGAAATGGCAGATTCACTCGCACGAGCATCCCTTAACGGCCCTATCATATCTGTTTTGCCGACATCAGCTTGTCACCGCGGCAAGGTACAGAAATTTCGCTATATCTCAAAATTCTGCAATATCCATGCTAACACCGTGTTCTGAATTCCACCATCTTGGCTTCCCATGGAATATTAATTGGTGTCCTTCAAGGCAATTGGAAGTATCTTTTACAAAATTGATATGCCGTATACCTCCTCTAAATATTTACTTACACAGGTCTGGTCTCGCGATGTCCCCTCTATGTTCTTATTGCAGTGCACCTGAAACTATCGAACATTATTTTCTCTCATGCCGCCGCTTTCTAAGACAAAGAAGAATATTAGAATACTCATTTACCAAACTTGGCCTATCACTAACCTCGACAAACATTCTTTCTTTTGGGGCAACTTCACTGGGAACCAGCCACAGGGATGCTTTTCTTGCTGTTTACAATTTTATTAGAGAGACAAAAAGAGTACCTTGCTGATTTTCTACAATTATCCATAGTTTCTATTACTTAATTCCTTTACGTTAAATTATTTTATCAAAATTCTTACCAATACTTTCATTGCAAGTCTAAATTACAGTTCTATCGTCCCACGCTCCACTATTCAAATCTAGTTTCTCTATACTTCTAACCTTACGGAAAACCGCCTGCTTCTTGGCCAATCCCCCATAGTGGGTACGCGCCACTGTCTGGGACACAAGACAAGACAAGACAAGGTGTCGGACGGGACCTGTCTGCTTCCATTAGATTAAACTTAACATTTTTACTCTTATATATAGTAAAGCGACTGGTGGAGGTACGGCGTAAACTGTTCCATTCACTTTGACCAACAGGAAGCTTCCAATTTAGATCGCGACACCTTCGACGCTGAACTTCGGAGCAGCCGGCGACAACTAGGACTACCAACAGAAGTGGGCCCTGCCCCAATAAAGTGTGCAAGCATGATAACTAGTTCAACGAGTAGCCAGACTGGTGACCACGACTCCGCCTGCTCCGTGGATTTTCAACACGTCGCGAACCCGAAGGTCGTTTTAAGGTGACGCGCTGGATAATGTTGAAGTCTGGCTAGGTTACTACAATTGAGTTTCCAGCGTCAATGAATGGGACGACCACCGGAAACTCTGGTATGTCTGGTTCGCCCTCGAGGATTCGGCGCGCATCTGGTTTGAAAACCATGAAGCTAGTTTGGCTGCCTGGCAAGAATATTGTGGCCAGGTGCGCAATACCTACGGACGTTCAGACCGGAAGGAGCAAGCAGAATGTGCTCTAAATTCAAGGAATCAAAGACCAAATGAGAGTGCCGCCATGTTATTTGAGGATACGGCGCGGCTGTTCCGGCGCGCTGATCCCGGAACGACAGAAGAAAGTACGCTTGTTGATGCGGGGCGTGAACGAGCAGTTGTTCGCAGGTCTAGTGTGCAACTTGCCAGGTACCATAGCCAAATTCTTCAACGACGCAACAACTATAGAGCGGGCCAACAACGACGGCAGCGGTAGTCGCAATACGAGCGCTCAGGGAACTTCACATCTGTTTTAACTATGGGAACTCCTTCTGTATACCACTATTTGTATATTATTTTTATGTAATATTAAAAATTGATTGATTGATTGATTGATCTCTCTCGTCGTCCATGGCCACCCCTGATTTGGCGACCCTAAGCGAGCTCGTGCGCAATAGTGTACGCGAGGAGCTCAAAAAAATTCATACAGTGTCTCCTCAATCCCACGTGACTGCTTTAAGTGACGTGGTTGGCGAAGAGGTCAGTCAGCTGGTACAACCTTGGTCGCACCGCCAGTCGCAGCCCCTCTCCTGACGTACGCTGAAGCCTTAAGATCTCCTATGCGGGCAGTCGGCTATCCGTCCCGCCCTCCCATGCAAGACACGGCAAAGCACTCCTCGAGCCCTCAGTACTTTTTGAGCCCTCTGCCTTCCGCAAGACCAAGTTTAAACGTGCGTGAATCCAGTCTTTCCTGCACTCCAGACAATCGGACCCTCTGCTACTATTGTGGTGAAGCAGGTAACCTATACCGCGAGTGCACATACCACCAGATGGGCTTTCCTGGGTTTCGCCCAGCCGCACGTCGACCCCGTGATTGTGAGCGTCCGCGAGCTATTGCCGACTACTTGGCCAGCGAGCAGTCCCCGACTTTTACGCGGTGCCAGTCGCGCTCTTCATCTCCTCGACGCTCTACGTCATCTGACCAACATTTGCCGTTCACTCATGGCGTTGGGGGCCGATCGATTAGGTCCCCAAGGCCACGACGGGTAAACTAGGCGCAGCAACCTCCAGAGGTGGGGCCGCTGTTGACGGATCTGTAGAACATTCTCCTCGCCCGATACGCGAGCCGAGTTCCAGCGATTTCCTTTCACCGCCGCATGCCATCGGCTACAAAAATGTTTTGCAGACAACCTTATTCAAGTCGACAATTACCCGGTCACTGCCCTCGTGGACACTGGCGCCGATTATTCGGTTATGAGTGCCGAACTAGCTGCTGCACTGAGAAAAGTAACGACGCCAAGGCGCGGACCAAGCCTTCGGACAGCAGGTGGCCATTTCTTGATGCCGATTGGGAGATACACGCCAGGCTCCAGATCCTTCAGTCAACGTACGTTGCCTCGTTTATCGTTGCCTCGTTTATTTTCTTCTCAAGCGCGGTGCTGTTATCGACCTTCGGGAGCTGATTATAACGTTTACTGACCACTATGCCCGGGTACTGCAAGATAGTAACACGCGAAAGACAGCACTACGTGTTGTTGATGACACTGTGAGACTCCTGCCACGAACTAGTATGTTCGTAACTGTTGAAAGCGACTCCGTCCATAATATTAGCGGCATCGATGAAGGGAACCTGTCTGTGCTCCTGGCTCGGCAAGTCTGTGTCACCCGCGGCATTATTCAAGTGAACCGCCGAATAACTGAGTTTTTAGTGACGATCTTCAGCGGCAAGTACCAACTCCTGGCAAAGCCAACGGCCATTGCTCACTCTGAAAATATGAGAGATGAAATAAGTCCTACGCTTGCTGATCTTTCTCCAACTGCTAAGAGCGACACCGTGGTTGTCAGTACATTCGGTGTAAACCCTGAGCTGTGAATCACACAGAAAGAGCGAATACGAAGTATTATCTATATGTTCAGTGATTGTTTCGCGTTCACGTCAAAATTAACACAGACCCCCTTCGCGAAGTATCGTATTATAACGGACTTGACCGAACGTCCCGTGCGTGAGCACACCTACCACGTGTCGAAAAATGAGCAAGAGGCGATTCGTTGTCAAGTGAAGCAAATGCTAGACGACGGCGTAGTTAAACCCTCAACCAGCCCTTGGGTGTCGCCCGTTGTACTTGTCAGGAAGGACGGCACTCTTAGTTTTTGTGTGGATTACCGAAAACTGAAGATGGTGACGAAAAAAAGATGTCTACCCTCTTCCCCACGTTAATGACTCCCTAGACCGTCTTCTACACACCCGATACTTCTCCTTAATGGATTCACGCAGCGGACAATGGCAGACAGAAGTTGATGAACGCGATCACGAAAAGACTACTTCCGTAACTCCTGACGGCCTGTACGAATTTAAGGTGCTGCCCTTCGTGATATGCTCAGCTCCCGCCACCTATTGAAGGATGATAGACACCATGCTTTCAGGTCTTAAGTCTTAAGTGGGAATCAAGTCTCGTTTATTTAGACGACGCAGTTTTTCTTTCAGACACTTGAAGAACTCTTGCAGCGACTTCAGTCCGTGTTCTTGCAATTCGATCTGCAGGCCTCTCTTTAAAACCTAAGAAATGCCATTTTGGTTATCAGGAACTGAAGTTTTTCGTCCACGTTGTTAGCAGTGGTGTTTGGCTAGAAACAGAAAAGAGTATGGCTGTTGCTGCATTTCCACCACCAGCCAACAAACGTGACGTGGGCCGCCTCTTGGGCCTCTTCTCAAACTGCAAACGCTTTGTGGAGAATTTTTACAAGATTGCAGAACCCCTCACTCGTTTAACAAAGGAGGGTGTCCCATTTGTTTGGGGTCCGCAGCAGAGAGCCGCCTTCTCCGAGCTTTAGTGGCGCCTCCAGACACCACCCTAACATGGACACTTTGATGGCGATGCCGACACTGAACTGCACATTGATGCTAGCAACATCGGCCTCGGCGCAGTCCTCGCGCAGAGGCAAGATGGCGTCGAACGTGCTATTGCTTACGCTACCCGCACATTAACCTCTGCAGAAACGAACTACTCTACAACTGTAAAGGAATGCTTAGCTATCGTCTGGGCGATAGCCAAGTCTCGGCCATCTATATAGGGTCGTCTGTTCAGAGTGGTTACCGACCAACATGATCTTTGTTGGCTAGCCAACCTCAGAGGCCCTTCAGGACTGGCTGCCAGATGGAGCCTTCGTCTTCAAGAATTTGAGGTAAGAATCGTCTACAAGTCTGGACAGAGGCACAGTGACGCTGTCTTTCGCGCGTTCCACTTGCAACGGTGTCGAGTGATGCTGATGATGATGGTCGTATCCTTTGCGCTGTCCATATATCTTACTTGGCTCTGCAACAGCGGGACGATTTAGAATTCGGGGAACTTATCGACTATCTTGAAGGCCAAAGTTCGCATCCTCCACGAACTTCCCCATCTTCGTTCCGTCTCCGCAACAATGTCTTGTATAAAAAGAATTTCTACCGGCCAGCGACTGGACATCTCCTTGTCATTCCATCCGCGCTGCGTGCCATGATGAGCCAGGGCATTTGGGATTCACGCGCACCTTGGCCCGAATGCGCCCAGCTGGTTTCCTGATGCCTGTTACACCATTAACACAACCATTTCAACAAATTGTCATGGACTTCTCGGGCCCTTCTCTAAGTCTTTGCTGGCAACCGCCGGATCGTGGTTGCGACTGATCTGTTGCGATCCCGCGAAACTGGAGCCTTCTAGCCAGCCAGTGACGTTGCGCACTTTTTCGTGCAGAACATAGTCCTCCGGCATGGCGCACCAGCAGTAGTAAAACAGATCGTTGTACAGCTTTCACAGCTCAGATGATGCGAGACGTCATGATGCTTAGTGGTACAGCTCATCGCCGAGCCACTACATATCATCCTCAAACCAACGTATGCTGTAGGTCGACAGCGAACACAAGAACTGGAACGATGTTTTTGCCGTACGTTACATTCGCATACAACACTGCTGTTCAAGAAACTACTGGGCTCACTACTTTCCGTGTGCTCAACGGCCGTGAGGCAACCACCATTCTGAGAGCCATGTTCCTCCCCGAACAATGCGACGTTACTATTGACGCGGAGGAATTCACCCGGCTCGTAGCTCGCAAGCTTGCACGTGAGCGAATCCAGAATAAGCAGTCCATAGACCCCGATTTGCTAACGCGGCTGGTCGGAAAGATTACTGCACTGCCACTACAGAGTCCTCCGTCACCTCAGCGAGCTGAACTACGAAGTTCTCCCCGGAAACACGAGTCGGCGATCCCGTCGAGTGCAGCCTACGGATGTTGTTCATGTTTCCAGCATGAAACTGTACCACTCACGTTGACGAGGCCATTCTGACTCCCCCTCGCATTCATCCCGGGTGTGTGACACTTTCTTCTTCACAATCTTCATCAGTGTTGCCGTGTGTGTGTGCTTCGTTTCTTTTCCACTGTTTCGCATTTGAAGCAGCGAGACGATGCTTTCTGGAAGAGGGGTAATACCACGAGCGTAACAGTTGGCTGTGTATTGGATTTTCCGATTCTTCAGAAGCTGAGGCCGACGACGACGAAAACGCACTCTCAGTGAAGGTCTCGGACGGGAGCTGTCTGCTTCCATTAGATTAAACTTAATAGTTTTGGTCATATATATAGTAACTATATTTTATTTCACATAGAGAAAAGATGTAAATCGCGTCGTTTTTCAGGCGTATGTGTAAAGAAAGGTGTGCGAAAGGGTGCGCCCGCTGCATCATGCGGTCGGAGCGTTACCAGTGGATTAGCTGTTGATTATTGCCCCTTGTCCTAGAATTGCTTCTGAGCTAAATGAGTCCCGAGGAATTGTGTAATGAGGGTTTAGTGCGCTCTCTCGAGAATAAAATCAGTAAAGCAAACGAAGTCCGCATTTCATTGTGCCCACAATTTTGTTCAATATGCGTACGGTCCATTAGCAACAATTGGTATTTCCTGATTTCTCAATTCCTCGGACAAGCGTGCAGTAATTTACGTGGGAAAAAAATGTCTGCAGAACCCATCTCCCGGCGTCTGTCGACGGTAATACGTTAGCATGGAAATGCCACCGTCACAACGAGTTATGTATGCAGCGTGTACTGCAGTAGGACTCTCTTTGGCGCTCCCTTAAGAACACTCGGTGCCATGTGGCACAGCCGCCGCGAAGCCTAAGCGTGACCAACAAAATGCATGGCCCGCCGGTGTGGGAGCGCTTCGAAACGTGTCATGGGACAGCCGGGCTTATTTCTCTCGCCTCTTTCTGGTCGCGCTGCACCATCTAGTGGAACTGCCGAGAAGTCCGCACGTGGCCTCCTAGACGACAGGCATGGCTTCCAGCCCACTCAGTGGTACATACAGAGTGACCCTAGTTGGCGCGAGGTTCATTGAAGAGCAGCATGTACCCGGTGCATTTGGGGCCCAGCCTGTAATGCGTCGGGTTGCTGTCCTTGAGGAACCCATGTGACGCGGGTTCGATTTCACTCATGATCGGAGAAACTTAAGGGATCTTTTTCGTCCTTGTAGAGAGCAACATTCGCAGTGCCACATACCTAGTTGCAACAAGTTAGCTTCAAAGACTCGCATTGGAGAGTGGCACGCACCTCACGGCCCATACCCGATGACCTAAGTTAACATCAAATAGGTTCGTCGAAGACTATCACAGACAGAGTGTGTACATACCCAATGGTCGAACAAAGAGTTTCTTGAAACACCGCTTTCTGCTAGTCCCGTTTCTACAGTGACCGATGTCAGCGTGAAAGAGGTTAGCGAAGCAGCGGCAGTTATGTACACATCGCCACATTGCCAGTGACCCAGATTGATCCGATGGTTGGTTTCGAACCATGCTCCCTCAGCACAGCAGCCCGATGCGCTACCCATTCGACCACGGACTACACAGTGACCCAGGTGTGCGGGAAAACAATTATGTAGGAACATAGATACGAACACTGCTCGTGGAAGGTGCGTGAGGTACCCAAGAAGGCTAATGCATTAAACATACGGTCGCTACACTTGTAGTTTTAACACCTAAGCAGTCTTAGGATACTTCACACACTATCTGGAATATATGTGGGCTGGTAGCTAACCGTTTTCCTTTCCCACTAACTTGTATCACTGGGTAGTCTGTGACCTAATGGGTAGAGCATCGCGTTGCTATGCTGCTGAGGGAATCGAGTTCGAAACTAACCCCCAGACAAGCTTTGGTCACTGGATACGTGACATTGGGTATTTTGTTGTTCCTGTTTCTTAGTGAAAGATTATGTACCCTTCATCAATGAATCTCTTTCAAGCGAAATCAGGTCACTAGATATGTGGTGGTGAATCTTTATTTCTGAAAAAGGTCCTGAAGGACACCCGACTGTTCTTAAAGGCTTACTAGGCACCTCCCACATCGGAACGGGGACCGCTAGGTTCTGCACCGCTTCGTGGGCCTTCTGGAAAGCCCCCAGTTGGTCTTGTAGCTCGCTGCTCCTAAGAGCGTCGTCCCACTTATTCTTGTCGCCCAGATAGGAGGCCCGCGTCGCGCATCCCCACAACATTTCTCCTAAGATCACATGTCCCCCATACTGTGCGCAGTTGAATGATCCGTTGTAATCCAGGTTGGTTCGGCTCATACGCCAAGGATTGGGGTACGAGACTGACTGCGCCCTGTTAGGTCCCTTTTTTGAAAGAGAGGATTCTCTACGACCTAAATAGAAGGGCTCATTGGTGAGCTATTTATGTGTCTGAACTTGATCTTTGAAGGCGTTAGGAGGAGACGAGGGGAGCGGAGGGGAGCGCGGCTGGCAAGTCCTCGCGCGACCCTAAGAACGGATTCGTTAAGGCTCCGCTGTCCTCCCACGAAATCGCCCATATGAGCTGGGAACCAAACTATAGAGTGGGGACTTATGGATCTACCTTCGATTAACTTGGCAAAATTCGCATCTACCACTCCGCTAGCAAAGGCGCGAGTGGCTGTACTAGAATCACTATAGATTACCGAGCGCTGTGGATGTAGCAGAGAGATTGCAATGGCCACTTGTTCAGCCACCTCCGGGTTGTTCGCGTAAACAAAGAGTGCGTTGCAGGCTCATTCGTGGGCGTCTATTACGGCGACCGAAAAAGCTTCGCGATTGTCGACTGTCTTCGTAGACAGTCGCAGACACCTGGGCGGCGTCTACGAAGACAGCATCCATAGCAACCTCGGAAATAAGAGCCTTCGCGTGGGTGAGCCTTCTGCCTTGGTTAAAGACGGGGTGGACGTTCTTGGGAAAGGGACCAACCACAATCGCGTCCCAGATTTCTTTCCTGAGATGTCTCAAGTTATCCTTTTCGCGTTCAGTAAAAATTCTCAGAGTGGCCAGCATGCCCCTGCCCGCTCTGGTGCCTGACAACCGGAGGACCTGCGCTGTGAGCTGAGCCTCAGCAATTTCCGCGAGAGTGTTGTGTACTCGTAGCTCCGGAAAGAGCTCAGTAGATGCGTTCAACGGTAGCCCCAGGGCAACTTTGAAGACTCCAAGGATGCTGTTATCCAGGCGTTTCTCTTGTTTTCTTCTAATTGAGTATGGCCGAAACATAAGGAATATTATAAAGAACGAAAACGTGAATGGGCCTAATGGCGCATTCCTCGCTCATGACTCTATTTCTATTGACAATACATCGAAACGTACGTAGAGCATTCTCCTCTTGGCGAGTTACTTTTTGTGTCGTCAAACCATTGGATCCGTAATTTTGTATAGTTAGTCCTAGGACTGTGACAGACCCAACTTCACGGATGCGGTTATCACTCACGTCAAAGAGCACGATATGACGCCTACTACCTTGCTCCCACCCTTGGGTTTTCATTCTGGCCTGGAAGGCTGGTAAAAGAGCAATTCCGATTTCCTCGACGAGAATTTGATGCCCTCTGGAGAGTGGCAGAATTCTATGATTCTAATAGCCTAATAATCAGTTCCGTCTTGTTCGGTAAGACTTCTACAATGGCTGAGGCAGGCATCGTAGAACTGTTACCGTGTTACGTGAGCTGTTTGGTGTACCTCCGTCCATACGTGACTTGTGAATTCCCGGTAAGGGCAGAAAGTTTTTCTCGCTTTTTTCCTACTACTTTTAAGTGCTGTTCGAATCCACTAAATATATATCATGTACCTAGCCGCGTTCATGACCGCATGCGCACGGGAGACTCCGAAACCACTATGTTAAAACCATTGAGATATACAATGTCCTGCCACCTGCCGCGATCAGCAATACCCCTATGCCGCGTATAATTCAAGTATGTTTTCAGGCACGTAGGATCGTCTGGGCTGGAATTATACGACATAAGGGGACCTGACAGCCCGCAGGGTTATCTGACTGAGCTAGCTTGGATGCTCGGTTGTCATAGTCAGAAATTCGAATCCTTGCTCTTCTTTTTCCTGAAAGTGGGAAACTCGAACTAACCTCCCCCAGTACACTATATCTCCAGGTTTGGAGTGGCGCCTGACACCGGCAAAACGCTGAGAGCTAGTGGGGCTATACTAAACCAGGTACAACCAAATTAGGATGACCTCTAAGCTTCAGCAAGACACTTCCTCACCAGAATAGGAATTTGCCTCCCTCGTGGAGTATTCGGCCACTCCCTCCCAAATGTCTCACTTAGTAACCCAATGGCCCTCAGTCCCCCAGAAGCTCCGGAGCACCTGACCAAGACGGCAGTCAGACCTTTAACGCAGCAGAGAGTGCTAAGAATATCGGGAGCCGGACAGGCCGCCAATGGAAACGGACCCTTACAACGTTTAACACCTGAAACCTCTCGAGTGAAGCTAGCCTAGCAGGACTCTTTGAGGAACTATCAGGTATTGTTTCGGATATCATTGGTCTTCGTGAGGTGAGAAGAACTGTGAGGCTTGTACAGTGCTGACAACTGACCACGCCCTCTGCTATACAGAACTACCAGATAAGAAGCAGTTCGAAGTAAGATTCCTAACCCATAAGTACATAGCAGGCAATATTGACAAATTCTACAGCAATAATGAGAGGGTAACAGTAGTCGTAATAAAGGTGAATAGGAGGTATAGAATAAAGGTAGCAACCGACGCTCGAACCTCCAGTAACGATTACGAAGAAATAAAACAATTTTATGAAGATGTTGAATTAGCGATGCGAAAAGTGCAAACTCAGTATACTGTAGTCATGGCGAGTTTAATGCGAAAGTCCGCAATAAAACAGGCTGGTCAACACCCAATTGGCAACTAGACCATCGATTCTGGGAACACTAGAAGAGAAATGTTGGTAGAATACACGGAAAGGAATACGCTCCTAGTAATGAATACTTTCTTCAGGAAGCGTAGCAACAGGAAGTGGACCTGGAAAAGCCATAATGGAGAAACACGAAATAGATTTCATACTCTCTGCTAATCTCAGCATAGAGTAGGATGTAAAAGTGCTAGGCAGGGTAAAGTGTACTGATAATAGGTTAGTGAGGTTTAGGATTTCTCTCATAATGAAAAGAGAAAGAGCGAAATTAGTCAAGAAACAGTCCAACCTAGGCGCAGTAAGGGTGAAACCAAACAAATTCACACTGGCACTTGCAAACAAATATAGTCTTAGAACAGAGAGATAAAGACGAGATTGCGGCAATGAATGAAACCGTAACTAGGGTGCTTCAGAAGCAGCAATTGAAGTGGGAGGTAAGGCACCAAGGCTACCAGTAGGTAAGCTCCACCGAGTAACAAAGGGTCTGATAAAGAAATGATAAAGATGGAAAGTGTCCAACTCAGGAGATCAGATAGAATTCGCGCAACTGTCAAAACTTATCAACAATGACACAATACGGGATATTCGAAATTTAAACCTCAGAAAAACTGATGAATCAGTAAAAGATGGACGCAGTCTCAAATCAGTGTGAAGGAAACTAGGCATTGGACAAACCAAGATGTATGCACTGAAAGATAGGCAGGGTAATATCATCAGCAATCCCGAAGATATAGTAAAAGCAGAGGAAGAATTTTATACTGACCTGTACAGTGCCCAAAGCAGCCTCGATACCTCCATTCGACGTCGTAATGAAGACGTTACAGACGCTCCTTTATAACTAGCGATGAAGTAAGAAGGGCCTTGCAAGGCATGAAATGGGGAAAAGCGGCAGGAGAGGATGGACTACCAGTCGAATTAATCAAAGATGGTGAGGACATAACGCTTTAAAAACTAGCGGCCCTTTATACTAACTGTCTATCGACTTCAAGGGTCCCGGAGAACTGGAAGAATGCCGACATTATACTAATCCACAAAAAGGAAGACACAATGAATTGAAAAATTGTAGGCCCAGAAGCTTATTCCAATATTGTATAATTTATTCACCAAGATAATCTCCAATAGAATAAGGGCAACACTTGACTTTAGTCAACCAAGGAAACAGGTAGGTTTCAGGAAGAGATACTCTACGATAGATCGCATCCATGTCATCAATCAGGTAATCGAGAAATCAGCAGAGTACCATCAGCCTCTCTATATGGCTCTTATAGATTGCGAAAAGGCATTTCATTCAATTGAGATACCCGCAGTCATAGAAGCATTATGTAAGCAATGACTACAGAATGCTTACGTAAATATCTAGGGAAGTATTGACATTGACAGAGATTCCACAGCTACCTTAATTCTGTACAAGTAGGAAGATACCTTTGAAGAAAGGGGTCAGACAAGGAGACACTCTCTCCAATGCTGTTCACTGCGTGCTTGGAAGGAGTATTCAAGCTTTTCAACTGGGATGGCTTAGTGAGTAAGAATGAACGGTGGATGTCTGAGCAACCTTCGATTTGCAGATGACAGTGTCCTGTTGAGCAAAACTGGAGGCGACTTACAACAGATTGAGGACCTTCACAGATAGAGTATAAGAGTGGGGTTGGAAAGATTAATATGCAAAAGGCAAAATAATGATCAATAGCAGGGCAAGTGACGAAGAGTTCAAGATCACCAGTCAGCCTTAGAGTCTGTGAAGGAGTGCGTTTACCTGGGTCAATTACTCACAGGGCACCCTGATCATGAGAACGAAATTTAGAGAACAAAAATGGGTTGGAACGCATTCGGCAGGCATTTTCAGGTCCCGGCTGGAAGCTTACCATTATCATTAAAAAGAAAGGTGTACAGTCAATGCATTCTACTGGTGCTGACATATGGGGAAGAAACTTGAAGACTGATAAAGAAGCTCAAAAACAAGTTAAAGACCATGCAAAGAGCGATGCAACGAAGAATGCTATGTATAGCGTGAATAAACAGGAAAAGAGCGGTGTGGGTGAGAGAGCAAACAGGAATAGAGGATATTCTATGCAGGCACAAGTTGGAATTGTTGGGGCAGGACAGAGGTAAATCGACATCGCACGGAGAGGCCTTCGTCCTGCAGTGGACATAAATTAGGCTGATGATGCTGATAACGAATAGCCTCCTCCATTCGGGCCTCCAATTGCCCGTCGCTGCTCCCTGCGTTCGTTAGAGTAACATCATCGGTATAAATGGTGTGTTCAAACCCCTCAATATGTAACAATGTTTTGGGCAGCTTGGCCATGACCAAAATGAATGGGAAGGGAGGCGATACCGAGCCTTGTGGAGTGCCCCTGTTACCTAGGTCATAAAGTTGTGACTTTTAGTCGCCAACGTGCAAGGAAGTGGTTCTGGTGCTCAAGAAAGATTGAATATAGCGGAAAAAGTGTTCACCACGATTAACATCCGAAATGGCCTGAAGAATTGCCGAGTGGCGCACAGTGCCGGAAATCTTCTCTACATCAAGACAGAGTATGACCCTTATATCGCGAGTCACCCTTTCAATGAGCCTCTGCTGAATTTTAAGCGTAGTATCCTGGGTCGAAAGTCCTGGCCTGAATCTGATCATGGTGTAAGGAAAGAGTTCGTTCTCCTCCGCATGGTTCGAGAGATGGTTGAGCGCGACAGGTTCCGCGACGTTACTGAGGCATAACAGCAGAGAGATCGGTCTGAGGTTTGCAAGACCAAGAGGTTTGACAGGCTTGGGAATGAGTACCGTGCATGCGTCTTTCCATTCTTTCGCAGCGCGGCCGTCGGTTAGATAATCGACAGAATTATCTTCGAGGTAGTGCCGAACTGTTGGAGATCCTATGGGGGCCAGTGGCAGGTCTACTGCTAAGTTCCTGAATCGCAAAGCGAATTTCACCCTACGAGAAATCTCGTCAAGGGCACGATTGGGAGACCCAGAGTATCCGACCGAAAGTGGGGTGAACGATTGCGTCCTCTTGAGCGGGAGGTACTGTCTAGCTAGGTCATCCAACAGACTGTCATCCGCCGTTTCATTTCACGCATTGTGAACCATTCCGCATAGCAGCGACAATTGAATGTCTTTGGATTTGGAGTCACTCTCATCCAAGAGATGCTTCAGGATGTCCCAACCACCGCCTTTGCGGAGTCTGCCATCCAGGGAGAAACACACCTCATGCCACTTCTGTCTGCCTATATCTCTACAGTGTTCTTCGATTTTCTTATTCAATATGCTATTCTCTTCTAAGTATCCTGTTGAATCGTTGACCTTTCCACCGTGTAATTTCGATTGTTTGGCCTCGAGAAGGTGAGCGAGCCTGGAGTCGAACTTAACTGTTCGTGAATCCGTGATAATAACCCTCTCTGTCGCCCTGTTCTCAGATCCGAGTCGCTCAACCCAGCTTTCAAGCAGCGGATCAGCTATAGATGGGGGTGAGCTTCTGGGTCTTCTCAATTTACGGAATTTGTCCCAATCAATCAGCTTATATTCCCTTAGCTTTATAGCGACTATCTCGAGTTTGATTGTTATTACATAATGATCACTGCCCGGATCAATGATGGCATTGCCCCAAATGGACTCCGCCATCCCTCTGACAAAAGTTAAGTCGGGAGTAGAGTCCTTGCACGGGAATATGCCAGATTTAGTTTGATGTTCGGGGTCTGTAGTAAAAGTTAGACTAAGGTCCGAAGTGTGCGTCCACAGCCTCTCCCGCTTTCCGGTGGAAAAGAAGTGTCCCCACGAGGTGCATTGAAGTCTCCCTAACAAGCAGAGGAGCCTAGCTAGCAAGTTTAGGGACCTTGGTTAGGATGAATTTGACGCATTGTCTGGAATCCTTAGGGCTGCTGTACAAATTGAGGAGAAATATTATGCTGCATATGTCTACGTAACTGCTAGAAACAATCTCAACAGCAATAAATTCAACATTACTGTATAGCGTACGGAGCTCATGTTGGACATAAGCAATCGTCTTGTTTATCAGAATGGCGACATCCGTGCCTCTATCTCCTCGAAAAGAATCCACGTTGTAGCCCGCGAAGGAAAGATCGATCGTCAGTGTTTCTTGGGGCATAATCGTCTGCGGTTTCTGAGCCGCCGATTTAATTAACTGCAGGAGGGCAGCCTTTTAGGATTGATTCCCCTGCCGTTCCACTGCCAAACTCAGAAGTTTCTATTAGCCGGCGCCATCCTCACTATTTGGAGGCGCCTTATTCAAGTGAGAGTTACTGAGAGACCTGCCTTGCATTGGTAGCGTTTTGGGACAGATTTTCTCTATGACGGGAACTACCATCTCCTTAAGATGCGTCTCAATCTTCTGCAGCTTGAATCCCAATTTCTCCTTGCCACACTCAATACGACTAAGTCGATCGTTGATTTGTCTGATGATATCATTAATGGAAGAGATAGCCTCCTTAATCTCAGATTTCACCTTGGTTTGCAACTGGCTCGACTGATCGAGGGCCCTCTTTCTGGGAGCCGGACACTCGTGGGCCCCGCCTCCTAGCGTTACCACCTCCATAGACTTTGGAACCTCATTAATCCACGGACGCTCAGACGAAGTGGACTTGTTACGTGATATTTCTTTGCGGAGCTCAACCAGCTCTAGAATAGCTAGAATAGCCGCCCTGAGGCTGCTATTCTCCTTTTCTCACGATACAATTATATCTCTCTCTGGGCTGTGAATCTCAATTTGCGACAGCTGGGCCCTTCTCTTTGCATTTGACCTTGTCTGCCCAGGAGTCAGCGCCTCAACCTGACGAGAAGTGCACATGCGGCCCCCTGGAGCGGAAGTGGCTCATGCTTCTGCTTGATCATCGTTGTCTTGATGACACACGTTGCCGGGAGCGGGAGTGGCTGCGCGAGCGAGATCGCTCCCTGGATGTGGTGCGACCGCTCGCGACTTGCGGCTCCTCTTCAACCCCCTGGGTCTTCGTGCCCTCTCTCGCGACCTCCTCACACAGCTGGCTTTTTTCGAGCAGCGGTCATACGTGGCGAGAGCTCTGTAGAAGCTCTCGCCAGGTATAGATGCTGCACGATGAACTGCAGGAGAATAGCCACCTGCTCTTTCGACAGTCGTGGCCCTCTCGCCGCCATTTTTTCTTCCTTCTTAAACTTGGTTATTTCAGCCGCCCCGCAACACAGTAAGAAATCTAGAGGCAAACATTTTGTCTAATCTAAGCGCCTGCATAAAGTGCTCACTTAGATTTTGTTATTTCTCCCTTTTTATACCAACAATGCAAAAAAAAAAAAGGTGAAGTCGCTATTTACGTTTACCGTTCTAGCACCTTCTTTCTCGGAGCGTAACCGCCAGTGCAGGGGGGCCTGACCGAGGAAGTATTACCGTTGCTGCGACCACTTTGACGAGGCTATTGTTCTGTGGTGGCGGTGCCCTTTTGAAAGATGCTGAGTGCCTTGACAGTTCTCAATCCACTATGTTCCAATGTTTTTCCTCGGGTGTTATGAATAATTCTTGGCGGCCCTTCCTAAAGAATAAATTGTCACACGTCTTACCATACAGGCAGCGAAAACCACACGACAATGCAAACACTACACGCGCAATAGTTACTCACCTCACTCTTGTATCTCACGGCTCCTGCAAGCGGCGCCTGCAGACGCAAGTATACCGCTGTGGGCCGCAATTAGTGGCCATGCGTTACGGACACGCTCGACCCAGTCAGCCTGTGTACGGACATGCTAGGGGCTGTCAGCTGTTCGGGTTCCACAGAGGCCTCCATTTCGCCTATTCTCAACGGAACTGATTGGATGGACATCCGACAAATATGTGGCTACGGCTTCGAAAATAGGAGCATTTGCTTTTGCATTGCTCTAAGCTGCGGCAGCTTTTGCGTTGTAAGTTTACAAAATGAATTTGCTTTATGCAGCATTGAAGACCACTTCTATAGACCACTTTTCTAGTAGCGATATCATAGCTGGATGCGTTTATCTCAGCCCTTGTTCTCATTCAGACATATTTCAATTATTATGTGCTTATATACAACGTCAAGTTAAGAGCACCAGACTAATACTTCTAGGGGAGTTCAATCTTCCTGACATCGACTGGAGTACACTGCAACATCATTCACCTTGCGCGGAAGTTGATTTCGATATGATGCTTTCTTTCAACCTCACGCAGATCGTAACAGAACCTACCCGTGTACAAGGAACTAGCGCTAACATTTTAGATTTAGTGTTCCTGAGCAATCATTTCCCTTATCATGACGCGAATGTAGAAGTACTTAAAGGTCTGTCTGACCACAAACTAATAATGTGTTCTGTCCCATTTCATTACACCACACCCTCATCCCGAACAATAACATTTCCTGACTACAGCCGAGCTGACGACACTAGCATACTTGACACATTATCTGAAGAGCTATCATTTTTCCGTCAACTCTCAGATGACACTAATACCGATATGGAAATTCTATGGCATAGGGTTAAAGATATTCTATCACATTGTATTACTAATTTCGTTTCTACTAAGACTAAAATAACGCGAAAGAATAATCCTTGGATTATTCGAACTGTAATTCATGCCAAACGGAAGGTCCGGCGACAGAAAAAAACGCAACGACGCCACCCATCAGAAGGAACAGCCGAAAAATTTGCATTAGCCACTAACGATTTAAAATCTAAAATCAAGATAGCTAAATCTTTTTATTTTTCAAATACGCTAACAAATTTCCTAAAAGATTCTCCCCAGAAGTTCTGGCGTTACTTAAATCCTAAAGTACATAATGACAGTCATCCGTCCTCGGCGGAAAATCGAAATACTGCAACCACACTGAATAACTACTTTTGTTCCATTTTTACTACAGACGATGGAAATGCACCCCGAAATAGCCCCTGCACCGGCAAGAAATTAGGGCCCCTTACTGTGACTGAAGCTGGAGT
Source organism: Dermacentor andersoni (assembly GCF_023375885.2). Taxonomy (NCBI): domain Eukaryota; kingdom Metazoa; phylum Arthropoda; class Arachnida; order Ixodida; family Ixodidae; genus Dermacentor; species Dermacentor andersoni. The sequence continues at coordinate 151,260,542 of NC_092819.1, read as the reverse complement.
CTTAAACCTACTACTAAATTTAGACACTAAAAAAAGATCAGGGCCTGATAACATTTCTAACACATTCCTGCGCAGATATGCCGAGTGGATTGCGAAGTTTTTAGTAATACTCTTTAACAAATCCCTGTCATCCTGCACCCTTCCTAGAGAATGGAAAACAGCGAAAATAACACCAATACATAAATCAGGAAGCAAATCAGATCCTTGAAACTTCAGACCAATCTCACTAACCAGCACAATATGCAAGCTACTTGAGCACTTCATCTTAACGCACATAACAACCTATCTAGAAGATAGCCAAATTCTAACACCTTTCCAGCATGGCTTTCGAAAGGGACTTTCTACCGTTACTCAACTAATTCAACTCGTGGATGACGTAACCACCTCTATTGATCACCAGAAACAAATTGACCTTATTTTGCTAGACTTTTCGAAAGCCTTCGACCGTGTGTCACACCCAAAACTTATTAGGAAACTTGAACTAACTTTAGGAACTGGCCCAATTTTAGACTGGATTACTGATTACCTCACTAACCGTACTCAGTTTGTCGAAATTAACAACGAGAAATCCGTAACAGCTGATGTCACATCAGGTGTACCCCAAAGAAGCATCTTAGCCCCAGTGTTATTCCTAATTTTTATAAACGACCTTCCTGCTAACATCTTTAACAACATTAGACTTTTTGCCGATGACTGCGTGCTATATCAGGAAATTAACTCTGTCGTCGACCATATAGCTTTAAATAACGCCGTAGCATCAGTAACCAAATGGTGTGAAGATTGGCGGATGACTATTAACGTTAATAAATCTGTTGTATTATCTATAACTAGGAAGAAACATAGATCACTCTTTCAGTACACACTAAACAGCATTCCTCTTGCTACTGTCTGTGCATACAAATACTTAGGCATATTACTAACCTCTGACCCCAGATGGGATGCTCACGTTAACAAAGTCACGGCAACCGCACTAAAACAGTTATTTTTCATTAATAGACGCCTCAGACTAGCACCATCTGATGTAAAGTTACTAGCATATAAAACATTTGTCAGACCGGTACTAGAGTATGCAAATGTAGTTTGGTTTCCTTTCACTAACAAGCTCCTTAAAAAACTTGAAGACGTTTAGAGAGAGGCGCTGAGATACATTTTTAACAAACATAGGCTAGCAGACTCACCGACAGAACTACTCAAACAAGCCGGGATGCTAACCCTCCAAAACAGAGCAAAACTAGCGCGCCTTAAAACCATTTACCAACTCATACATAATCAATTAAATCTGGATACCCCACGATACATAACGAAATCTCAAACGAGGAAAACACGTTATAACCACCCCCACACACTAAACGAGTATCCATTCCGCACTGACACTTTCAGGTATTCATTCTTTCCACAGACTATACGCGATTGGAACGCTTTGAACGTGGGCTCTGTTAATAGTTCATCACTAACTGCTTTTATCACGCTTGTTGAAAACGATCTACTTACATCTCAGTAATTATTTTTGTTTGCTGTCAGTATCACTTTGTTACTACCTTGTTTTGCATTTTAACACAATTATCTGTCCAACCCAAATCTTGCAGCGTGAACCTGATTATATATTTTTTACTGCTACTGATGTATAAGTTTATTCTGTGCATTAATGTGTATTTCTAAACCGTTATTATTGTCATGTTTGTATGTCAGTGTACTTTTTTGAATGCCCTTTCTGTTACGATCCCTGACGGGATTGACAGTATTGAATAAATAAATAAATAAATAAATAAGTAAATAAAATATTAAGTGTTGTTTTACAAAATAAATTTTGTATACAGCCCCGAAAAAGAGAAGAGAACGCGAAAGAAACATCCGGCCAATGAAGGGAGCTTTTGCTTGGACTATCCAAGAAACGTCGTGCATACGCAACCACCATTTACAATATCGCCGACGTCACGCGAGAACGCATTGGCATAAAAAAAGTATTTTCTGCAAAATCACACCCTTGTTCTAGAATATGATTGTGCTCCTGCTTCAGGGACTCCTTAATGACTCTAGGGTTCATACAGACCCCGAATATTGCTATCTCCTTTTCGGACAATGACCAGCAGCCTCACCCAGTCTGTTGGTTTATTGACTCGTTGAATGATGTGGGCCTCGTCCATGCGCTGCAGCTCCTCTCGCAGCAGTTCTTGCAGCGCCAAAAGGACGCGTAGCTCGGCTTGTATTACTGGTATGGTACCTTTGCTCACGACCATTCGGTGTAGGTGGACTATACAGCCGGCACCTGCGAATACCTCCGGGAATTCTCGTGGTAATTTATCAGAACGTTTGGTATCCACTGCGCTGACCGAAGGAACAACCATTTGCCACGCCTCCGTTGCCTGTAGTCCAATTATCGCCTGTCTGCTCTTTTTCAATATGAAGAAGGTGAACGTGCCGGACTTGTCATTCAGGACCAGTGTAGTGTCGCCATGCCGAAGTGTTTAATCACGTCGACACGTCAACACGACCGAAGAACGGAGCTGCATGGTTTCAGTTCTGCCTGTGCTTTGCATATGCGAACGAGAGAATAAGCCAGCAAGCTTGCCTGGGACTAGTGTCTACCTTCAAAACAACATTCTTGTTGGCCACTTTGGCTGCAACTACCCAGTCAACCGTCCTTTCGACAGTGCTTACCCTGACGTTTAGGATGTCGAAGTCGTCCTCATTGTTTACTGATGTGCTGCACTAACTGCAGCTTCTTTCTGGCAGCAGGTCGCGAAATGATTTGCCCCTTTGCGCGTAAAACATGTCTTCCCAAAAATCTTTTCCTGAACTTGTTCCCCTGGTGCCTTCGGTTGCACCTGCCTCATCTGAAACGCTGACACTGTTTCAGCGACGCCACGTGCCGTTCTGCTTCGCTCAAGGTCTCACTTTGGATAGCTGACACATCGGCAGCTTTGCAGATCTGTTCTGATTGTAGCAGCGTGAAGTCTATCACTTTGAAGATTTTCTGGCGCAACTTCGAATTATTTGTGCCGAATACAATCTGAACACCGATCATCGAGTCACTCAATGTTGAGAAGTTGCAGCTCTTGGCACGCTTCCGAAGGTCGCACAGAATTTATGCAAAGAGTTCATGAAGGTAGCTGTAGGGGCTTGTTGGTACGGCGTCTTCTATTTTGTTGTACTGCAAGCTGAATGACAGGGACAACAGAAAGGCACATTTGGCACACACACAACGATAACTTTAAACAATAGATTTATTTCCCGTTCTCTTCGCTATATATACCCTCCAAACGTCATACAACCCTAGCAAAAGCTCGGTAAACATGAACAAAAACAGGGGACCCCTCGTGGGAAATTTTTGCCCTAAACGACGACATTAGACTAGTCCCTGACAAAACTATGGCTTTTATCGTGTTCCCGACCCCGAGGAACAAGCGGGAATTCTGGAAGTTTTCGGATGTGGCCTTTATAAGCGTCTTGTGGCTAACTATACGAAGATAGCCGAACTCTATAACTACTTGCAAAGCACGAAGGTCTTTCTTCGAGCTCCGTAAATGTCGGGAAGCACTACCTCCCGTAGGTCATCTTGACTAAGCGAATGTTATTGAGCTGCACATGTGTCCAAGCAACGTTCTCTTAGGTGCCATTTTTGTACCGTCCCAAGATGAAGCCGAGGGATTATTTCCAGCGCTAAGCATAAATTTTATCCTCGTGAAGAAAGTATTCGACCGCAGAGAAATACACTACGCGCTCGTGAAGGCAACTACAAGATTCTGACAACATTTTTGCGGCTGGGCTTTAAAACTTAACATAGATCCCTTTGTGCTGGCTCGCCAATGTGAAGGACCTCTCCGGCCATCACGCCCGACAATGTATTCGCTTGTAGGGATTTCAACAAGGCGATCATGTACTGATCAAACTGTAAGTACGCTGGGGGTGACTTCCTATTGAATGTCCAGCTTAAAATGTCACTGCTCTACACGAATGCAGACTGTATTATATTGCAATATCACGGCGTTTGACTTAACCCAGCAACAGTTCGATGACTTCGAGCTCGAGCCACTGACTGCTTCGAAGCCGGCATAATTATGCCCGCCAATCTGTGAATACAATATCCGTGAAAGTCTCGCGGTCATGGCAAAACAAATAATTGAAAGAATATAGAATTGCGAGAAAACCCCTCCCACGATGACTGTGCACGATAATGCGTTTATCATTGAATGAATATAGTTTCAACGTTGGCAGTGCGTTATGTCGCTACTCATGTATAAGATGCATACTGCAGCGGGATTCGTATTTCGCCCATTGCTAAGATCACTCGGTTTCACCTAGCGTCGCTGCCACGAAGCCTGTGCGTGGCCTCTGAAATGCATGGGGTGTAGGTGCATGCGAACGTTGAGAAACGCGTCACGCGGCAACCATGAACCTCGCTTGCGCCTCTTTCGGGATACGCTGGTGCCACTGCCAATAATTCTAGCGACGCTGCCGATAATCCCGGGCGTGGCCTTCGAGACGAGAAGGGTGGCGCACCGGTGCTGGTGAGTGCCGAGAATTGTTCCCTCGCTTGCCACACACTCAGTGGCACACACTCAGTCACCCAAATTGGCAAGAGGTCCATGGAAGAGGAGCACATAGCCAATGCAAGACGGTGCATGGACTCCCGAGAAGAGCAAACCACTCCTGCAAATCAAGCCATCCTTATGCTCATTAAAGATTTCTTTTTCTCTCTCTCTACCCAGTGCTTAATGACGGAGCTCGCTATAGCATGGGGTCGCTATCCTTGAGGAACCCTTGTGGCGTGGGCTTTATTCGGCCCAGCATCGGAGAAATCTAAAGGACCTTTTTTGTCATTGTAGAGCACCACCATCCTAGTGGCAAATACCTACTATCCCAAGTTGGGGTCAAATACATTCATTAAAGAGTGGCAAACACCTACTGGAACGTACTCATTGATCGAAGTTGGCATCAAAAAGGCTCATTGATGATCAGCAAAGACCGAGTGGTAAATAACCAGTGTACCAAGTCGGCATCACACAGTTTGACTGAATAGTGGTACTTACCCAGTCCCGCATCTACAGTGACCCATGTCAGTGTGAAAGAAGTTCGTTGGAGAGCGGCGCATTGTACATAATGCCACATACTCAGCCTAAATTGATCTGACTGTTTATTTGGAACCCTGTTACTTCAACGCAGTATCCCGAGGCGCTACCCATTCGACTTCTGACTTCTCAGTGACCCAGGTAGGCGGGAAAACGGTTATATAAAAACATACATAGCCCTAAGAAAGTGCGTGAAGTACCCTAAAATGCGAACGCATTAAATGATCCCTTAAATTTATCAGAAGCTGAACGCAATCAAGCATACGTCACAAAGGGTCCTCACGTAAGGCAATCCGACGCTTTAGTTGGCTGCACCACAAATGCACTGGTTTGTGCCGCTTTACAGCGAAGCTCTCGCAAGCTTGTGTCACTGAGTACGTTCCACTGACTGTGCAGCCAAGAGAGGGGATGATTCTCGGTGTCATCAGGCACCGGTGCACTACTGTTCTCATCTTGGAGGTCACTAGGTGATGCAGCGTGTCCAGAAAGAAGCGTGAGAGAGGATCTCGGTTACCGCAAAACCCGATTCTTTGCACTCGTATGCACCGAATTGCGACGCATTTTTGAGGCCATGCAGGGGCTTCGCGGCGGCGGTGCTAGATGGCGTCGAGTGTTTTAGGGAAGCGCGAAAAAGGAATCTCGCTACAGTACGGGCCTCCTATACGACTGCTTTTCACGGTGATAATATGTTGTGTCGCTATATTAATGCAACACTAAGCGCATTACTATCAATGGTCATCATGGGATGCGTTCTCTCGGTCATTCCTTTATTTTCTATTCTTATAGCTTACCCCGAGCACACACTTTTATAGGTATATAGGCACTCTATTAAGGATAATAACCTTTAAGGACATCACACAATCAGTAGCAAAGCTTTATCAAGAGGAAGTGACAAGCAACACATTGTTCTTATTTCGGTGAAAATTTAAACAATTTTACTACTGTCGATTTTTCCAGGTGCTGGAACTTGTCTGATCAAACTGGTTCCCAGCAGTTATACCTCTGGTGTCATTTTGCGACTAGAGGACTTTCCAGGGTGCGGTCGAGAGACCGACAAGGAAAACGCTTTTCGGAAACAATTTTTTTGTAATAATTAAGACAACATTCGTACAACTTTAGAAGGAGTCGAATTAGTAAACCTTACGGAAAACTCGGGAGAGTTGGCAAGAACGCATACCTGAGGCATATATAAGCCTCTTTGGTATTTCGGTTGCACACTGTCTACCTTAAGTTGCCGTCAATGTATGCGCTACAAACTCAATGCCCCGAAGAGGTAAGCTGGTCTCAACAAGAGTGCCAAAATGTAATTCAATGAGAAATTCACCAAGCGAAATACTGAAATTCACTGTGCTTCAGGTAATTGTTCTTTATTTGATATTGATATGCATGAGCCGCCACAGTGTGGCTCCACTGAAGAGGAGGAAGATGACGTGTTCCCGATTGATTTAGGGTCGCCATCTTGGCCACCGTTGGTCTACGTGTAAATATATCGTAAATAGCCTTGTTCATCAGCTACAAGTAGCGTTATTTGGTGGAGATAGCGAGGTAAGGAGAGTAATGAGAAGCGAAAGAGAAGCGGCATGATCAGAACCCCAACAAAACGGGACGTCTTCAAGAGATCGGTAAGCAAACGTCACAAAATCCTTTACAAAGCGCAGGAAATCGGAGCACACCCCTACGGAGCTGTGAATGCCCTTTGTGGACTTCTGGAAAGGAAACCTCGTAACGGGGCAAATTTTTCCGAATCAGGCCGCGCACCTCTTGCATCCACGAGGTGTCCAAGGACGGTGATTCGGCGGCGAGCAAAGTGACCTTTTGAAGAGTTCACTTGGAGGCCAACCTGTCGCACCATGTCAAGAATCGCTGAGAGGCGATGCAGATGCGCGTCGAATGTGGGTGAGAACACGATGACGTCGTCAAAATAGCACAAAAAGGTGGATCAGTTGAACCACTGAAGCAAAGAGTCAAACATTCGTCCGAAGGTAGCCGGCGCGTTACAGGGACCGAAAGGCATTATCTTGAGATGATCAAGACCGCCAGGAGTAGAAAATGTAGTCTTCTCTCAGTCCATGTCGTCGATGGCAATCTGCCAGTAGCCGGACTGTCGGTGGACAGAAGAAAAATAGGTGGCTCGTATATGCAGTCTACAGCGTCAATACGTTCCATTGGGCAAACGTGATTTTTACTGATTTTATTCAGGTGGTGATAATCTACACAAAAGCGCCAAGTTCAATTCATTTTTTAACATGTACGACTGGAGAAGCTCAGCGACTACAAGAAGGCTCAATAATGTCCTTATCAAGCATCTTTCGTAATTCCTGTTGGGTAACTGCGCGTCCCGAAGCGAAAACACGAAATGGACGTCGGTGAATAGGGTTTGCATCGCTAGTATTTATGCAATGGGTCTCGACGTCGGACGTTCGGCTTAAGGGTCGATTGTCACTCAAAAAACTCGCGATAGCCTTCAAGAATGCAACAGAGAGCTTCAGCTTGAGCAGGTGTAAGGTCAGAGGAAGCCATCTTCGCCATGTCTACGCCACGGCTGTAGGATGACGTCGCGGTCTGGGCTGAGCTGCAACAGTCTTCGACTGTGAAGGCCTTGATCTGATCATCCTGCAGAGCTCTAATTTCAGCCTTGTGGGAGTACCTGCGCTGTCAGCGCGAAAGTGACAAAGGGAAAGCAGGTTCGGTTGCCAGTAATTGTCAGAAGAATGTGCGGAACAATAACACCATGTGTAAGCATAACGGCTGGAATTAGTGCGACCATTTAATTGCCGTCGGGTACAACTGGTGTGGAGAACAAGTCGACGTATATAACAGATATAGGCGGGAAGCGAAAAAAAATCCATGGAGCTTAAACGAATTTGAGGCGGGTGCACAGGATCGGGAAGAAGACGCAAGTCAAGGCGAAGTTAGCCGGCCGAACAGTGAATGAGGGCAGAATCAGTGGCGCGAAAATCCAGACCGAGAATGAGTTCGTGCGGGCAATGCTCGATAACGGTGAAGAGAACGAAGGTGTTTCTCGCAGCGATAGTGAGTCGGGAAAACACATGCCAACAATATCAACAGTCCCTCCGTCCGCGACTCGTACGGCTCGGTTCGGGGAAGGTGTCGGGACTTTCATGAGCCCACCACGAAAAGCAGCACTCATAATGGACGCATGTGCGCCGGCGTCAATCAAAGCGCGCACAGGGACGTTGTCAACAAGAACGTTCAAGAGATTCTTGTTCGTGGGTATGGTCAAGTGAGGATTTTGTGCCAATGTCATCAATGCCGCTCCACTTCCAGTAGGCGCAGTGTCTAGTTTTCCGGTCGGCGGTTCTGCGAATAGGCCGGAGCAGGAGCACGGCGTGGCGGAGGCGAACGAGATTGCCAGCGGGAGGGATAAGGTGAGCGGGCATAGCGAGGTCTTGGCAGAGGCCCCGCAGGATCAGATCGTGGGTGGGACATAGAAGGAGCGAATGATGCGAGACTGAACTCCTATCACACTGTGATGTTATTGGGTGCAGGATCACTCCAAAAAGAGGCAGAAGTAGCACGCAGAAGAAACACACATCAGACTTGCATTGACACACATTACAAATAGAGACCTCATAGATGACATGCAGCTATATATATGTATCGGTCAATTATCATTGGCCTACAGTTCAGGCGGAAGCGCGTGTCGCCGTGTCGGAGACCTCGTGGAACCGATGTCGGCCAGCGGGGTCGGACAGCCGGATCGGACCGCCTCGCGGGGCTCAGGTGGCCCTGCGCAACAGTCGATATACGGGAGCCTCCGCGTGCCCGGTTTCCCTCCGGCGTGGTTTGCGCTCGGGAGCCCACGGCCGCAGTCACCGGGTCGCGTCCACAGCAGGCGGGGTAGCCCTGTGGCCGCTCACCCGAACGCTCGATCGCCCGGTTCAGGACCGCCAGCCCTCCTGGACCAGTTGCCCATCGGAAGAGCCGGGCGAGGTAACCTCTCAGTGGGCGACAGCGTTGACTCGGGTGCGGCGCAGTGACGCGGGCGGTGATAGCTCCTATGGGCCGGACGCCCAACGAGGAAGCTGGTTTCCGTCCAACGCCGAACCTCGCGCACGGCTCATGCCACGGTGCCACGGGCCACACTCTCTCGCGCCACGCTTTTTGAGGCGCCACTGCCGACGCTCCCAAATTGGTGTCGATGATGATGATGGCTCTCTTGCGGGTATTTGCAAAGAGTCGCTGTCCTCTTCTCCACCGCACGGCGCACTGTCTTCATGTTTATGCTTTGTACTCCCGCGTACCACATATTATCACACACGCACTTTTCACCATTGATGTGTAGCTTCAGCACTGGCACTGTGCTTCTACTGCCGGGGGTGATGATACGGAATAGCCAAGTGTGGTTGCACTGAAGAGGAGGAAGGAGACGCGTTCCCGATTGATATAGGGTCGAAATCATGACGACCCTTGGTCTACGCGAAAATATTGTTACGGGGATGTTGCAAGTATAGAAAAACTATATTTACAATATATATACAGGATGAGTCAGAATCGTTAAGATGGTTGCCAACAACACGCAGCAGCAAGCGTCTTCGATCTTCTTCCTCTCTCTTCTTTCATCTTTCCGTAACAGGACTCCCGGGTGGCGAAGCGCCGTCTCGGCGCATGGCAGGCGAAGAATTACGAGCGAAGTATGGGTTTAGCCGCGAAACGTGCACGACGTCGATAGGCGTCTGACTTGAGGATGCATCAAAGTGTAGCGGCGGAACCTCGTAATTTAGGTCGGTAACTTGGCGTAGGACTTCATAAGGCCCTGTGTAGCGAGAGAGAAGCTTCTGGGAGAGGCCAGCTCGACGATATGGTGAGCAGAGGAGCACCCAAGCACCTGTTGCGAACTTAACATCGCTATGACAGTGGTCGTAACGCTCTTTTTGTATATGCTGCGAGGCTAATAAACGAAATCGGGCGACTGGACGTGTCATGTGAGCGTAATAGATGACTTCACGAGCCTACTCAGTTCCAGCACGCGGCACAGAAGGGAGAATGGTGTCAAACGACAGTTTGGGGTCGCTACCATACAAGAGATAAAAGGGTGAATATTGTCACGTGGTGGTGACGTAGAAGAACACAGTAGCAATACTGTGAACGAGAAAACTAACTTTTATTGGGCGAACTTGCGCCCACAAAACAGGCTACACTTCTAGCACAACGAAAGCGGCGAACACAGTCGGCGATCGTCGGAAATCTGATCAGCGGGTCAAGCGCGTCGGCTTTTATACAGCAATCATCGAAAGTTCCAGATTAAACGTTGGGACCCGCATGCCTTCTAAAATGTTCTACACCATTCGTGTCAAGCGATGAAATCAGATAACACAACGTTCGGCGACAACAGACAGCGGGTAGAAGCATCGATAACTTTCCAGAAACTTCGGATACATGCAGGCGCGTCCCGCGCTGTGCGATAACATTTGTTCGGCGGCAAAACTTGTCGCCCGATAGAGACAAGTACACGTGTCAATACCCCCCCTCTTAAAAAGCATCGACCCGATGCTGCAAACAAATCAAAGTAATAAGTAAGCACTGATAGCAAAGAATAAAGCAAAATAAAGAAAGTTCGTTAGCGTCCGTAAAATGGTTTCAGACGCACCACGTGGACCACTTCAGGTCGTGCGCGACGTCGCTGTGAATGCGAAATGCCGTCTGGCACGACCTCATAGTCCAGTGCGCCAATACGTCGGATGACCTTGTAGGGTCCGAAATAGCGTCGCAATAGTTTCTCACTCAGTCCCCGTCGGCGTATCGGGATCCATACCCAAACACGGTCGCCGGGCTGGTACTCGACGAAGCGTCGTCGGAGATTGTAGTGTCGGCTGTCGGTCCTCTGCTGGTTCTTGATTCGCAGGCGGGCGAGCTGTCGGGCTTCTTCGGCGCGCTGGAGATAGGCAGCGACGTCAAGATTCTCTTCGTCCGTTACGTGCGGCAGCATGGCGTCGAGCGTCGTCGTCGGGTCCCTGCCGTAAACCAACTTGAACGGCGTGATCTGTGTTGTTTCTTGCACCGCCGTGTTATAAGCGAATGTTACGTACGGCAGGACGGCATCCCAGGTCTTGTGTTCGACGTCGACGTACATCGCTAGCATGTCGGCGAGGGTCTTATTCAGCCGCTCCGTAAGACCATTCGTCTGCGGGTGGTAAGCCGTTGTCCTCCTGTGCCTTGTCTGACTGTATTTCAGAATGGCTTGGGTGAGCTCCGCTGTAAATGCCGTTCCTCGGTCGGTGATGAGGACTTCTGGGGCGCCATGTCGCAGCAGGATGTTTTCGACAAAGAATTTCGCCACTTCGGCTGCGCTACCTTTCGGCAGTGCTTTTGTTTCAGCGAAGCGGGTGAGGTAGTCCGTCGCCACGACGATCCACTTACTTCCGGTTATTGACGTCGGAAAGGGTCCCAGCAAGTCCATCCCGATCTGCTGGAATGGTCGGCAAGGAGGCTCGATTGGCTGTAGTAATCCGGCTGGCCTTGTCGGCGGTGTCTTGCGTCGCTGACAGTCTCGGCATGTTCTGACATAACGGGTGACGTCGGCGGTCAGGCGCGGCCAATAATACTTTTCTTGTATCCTCGATAGTGTCCGGGAAAATCCGAGGTGTCCAGCGGTCGGATCGTCATGTAGGGCATGCAATACTTCTGGACGAAGTCCTGACGGGACAACAAGAAGGTAATTGGCGCGGACTGGCGAGAATGTGGTGTCACGTCGGGACGAGTTATACGCGAACGTCACGTAAGTTAGCGTGGCGTCCCAGTAGTGGTGATCGTTGGAGACGTAGATCGACAGCATATCAGTGATTGTTCGATTTATACATTCCGTAAGACTGTTCATTTGTGGATGGTAGGCAGTGGCAACAGCGGAGGAGGTCGTCGCGAACTCGAGATAAGAACGAGCGGCCGTGGTTTGTGAGTAACTGTCGAGGTTCGCCGTGGTGGAGAATGACATCGTGGAGGAGAAAATCGGCGACGTCAGTTGTGCAACTAGTCGGCGACGCCTTTGTTATCGCATAGCGTGTCGCGTAAACAGTAGTGATGACGATCCACTTGTTCCCTCTAGTCGTTGTCAGAAAGGGGCCAAGCAGGTCTAGGCCTACGCGAAAGAACGGTTCAGAGGAAACTTCAATGGAATGGAGTCGTCCGATAAGTGCCAGGGGAGGTTTATTCCGGCGCTGACACAATTCGAAAGTTGTGACATAACGACACAAAGAGCGGTAGAGACCCGGCCAGAAGAACTGGCGTCGTATGTGGTCGCATGTACGCAAAATTGCAGGGTGTCCCGCCGTCGGAGCATCGTGAAGTTGTTCGAAAACGACGGGTCGCAGATGACGAGGAAGGACAAGGAGCAACTCAGGGCCGTCAGGGTTGACATTGCGGCGAAAGAGGACGCCGTCATGCAGCACGAACATGCGGCACGTGCCAACGGTGCTGTCAGATTGCACTCCGGCGATGATGGACTGCAAGGATGCGTCGCGTTGTTGTTCAGTACGCATGTCAGTCATGTCAGTCAAAGACATCACGCAGGCCACCGGATCATGAGCAACAGGATCGGTAGGATCGACGGAATGACGCGAGAGGCCGTCAGCGTCCTTGTGGAGGCGTCTAGTCTTGTAACTGACACTAAATGAATATTCCTGGAGCCGCAAAGCCGAGCGACCAAGCCGTCCAGTCGGGTCCCGTATGGAAGACAGCCAGCAGAGTGCGTGGTGGTCTGTGACAACCGAAGACATGCGGCCGTAAAAATATGGCTGGAACATGGCGACAGCCCAAGCTAAAGCCAAGCACTCCCGCTCGGTGATGGAGTAATTTCTCTCGGCAGGTGACAGCAGCCCGCTGGCGTAAGCTATCACGCACTCGGCACCATTCTGGTCTTGGGCGAGAACAGCGCCGATAGCATAGCCGCTTGCGTCAGTATGGACTTCGGTCGATGCAGACGGATCAAAGTGGGCAAGTATGGGAGGGGTGGTCAGAAACCGCATGAGAGCGGCGAACGCGTGAGCCTGCTGTGGGCCCCATGAGAATGGCGTGTTCTTCTTTAGAAGATCTGTCAAAGGCCGAGAAACATTGCCGACGTTTTTGACGAAACGGCGAAAGTAAGAACACAGGTCGACGAAGCAGCGCACGTCAGAGGCAGAACGTGGCACAGGGAAACTGCGTACGGCACGAACATTTTGCGGATCTGGTTGGACACTGAATGCGTCAAGTGTCCCAACACGGTGATCTGACGGCGCCAGAATTGACACTTCGTGGAGTTCAGTTGAAGGCCGGCTTTTCGGAAGACCGCAAGAATTCCAGCGAGTCGGGTAAGGTGACTGCCGAACGTGGGAGAAAAAACAATAACATCGTCAAGGTAACAAAGACAGGTGGTCCATTTGTATCCCCTCAGAAAAGAGTCCATCATATGTTCAAATGTAGCAGGAGCATTGCATAGGCTAAAGGGCATGACTTTGAACCCATACAAGCCATCCGGCATGATGAAGGCCGTCTTCTCGCGGTCGATTTCATCAACTGAAATCTGCCACTAGCCGGATCGAAGATCTATGAACGAGAAGTATTTAGCTCTGTGGAAGCAGTCCAAGGCGTCGTCGATGTGTGGTACTATGTAGACGTCTTCTCACGTGATCTTGTTTATGTGGCGATAATCGACGCAAAAAGGCCAGGTACCATCTTTCTTTTTCAAAAGGACGACAGGCGAAACCCAAGGGCTGGCTGATGGCTTGATGACCCCTTTGCGGAGCATTTTGTCCACTTCTGATTGGATGACTCGACGTTAAGTATGCAACACACGATAGGGACGCTGGCAAATGGGATTCGTATCTCCAGTGTTTTTACGGTGTTGAACAACAGATGCTTGGCCTAAAGGCCTGTCACCGAAATCAAAGCTGTCACTGTACGATTCAAGCAGGAATCGTATGTCTGTGGCATGTGCAGAGGTGAGGTCAGGTGCAATCATTTTCGCGAAGTCATCCGTTAAGGCACCAGAGCTGTCAGCTGCTATTGGCGCTAATAAGCCACTGTCGGCATTCAGACTCTCAATGTCCAATTGGCAACGACTATAAACGCTGGCCACGAACATGCCGGCCGGAAGCACTTGAGGGCACAGGCTGAAATTCAGAAGCGGTAGAACGACGTCGTTGTTAATAACCTCGACCACCGTATGCGAACAGCAACGTTCCGGTTCAAAAGCACGTCGATGATAGGGCACATATTCACCGTCAGGAACCTGTGGCTGGGTGGTCAAAGCGACCTAAGTAACTGCCTCGGGTGACAGACGCACATCTTGAAACGAGCACAAGCACGGGGGGGGGGCGGTACTCGGAGCATCGGCGAATTGAGGCACCTCTAACGAAAGAACGCCAGTCGCGCAGTCAATGAGAGCACAATGAGTGGACAAAAAGTCCAATCCAAGATAACGTCGTGAGAGCAGTTGTCGATCACAGCTAAGAGAGCAGAAGTAGGGCGGCCGGCTATAATTAAACTCGCAGTACCCATTCCAAGAACAACCAGCACGCCGCCGTCGGCCACACGAAGCACTCGGGCAGCTGTTGGGGTGAAGTCCTTCTTTAAACAACTACGTAGGCTAGCACTCATCACAGAAACGTGGGCTCCAGTGTCGACGAGTCCTTGAACAGGTATGCCGTCTATTTTAATGTCAATTATACTTCTCCTTGTGGGCACAGACAGAGGATTTGCTGCAGTAGCCGGCAATGCAGCACTATCTCCGAGGACTGCATTTCCTAGTTTTCCGAAAGGGCGCTGCCAAAAGCCGCATGGGACGAAAGGCGACGTGGCTGCGGCGAACGGGAAGAAGGGCGAAGTGTTTGCGGTGAACGAGACTAGTGTCCGCGCGGCGATGGTGAGCGGCTGTACCACGTGTTCCGAGCAGAGTTGGTGGCGTTGTTAGACACGACGGGGGGCGAAACATTGCGAGTATTTCCATCAAAATGGCTCAGGTTGGTCGGCTTGCTAGGTGCTGAGGGCCACGAGTTGCGACAGTATCCGGCAAAATGACCGACGCGGCGACAGATGAAACATATCGGCCGGTCATCCGCAGTTCTCCACTTAGTCGGGTTGCGATAACGTGGAGAGAAGCGTCGGGGTGGAGCGAAAATAGTAGAAGGGCATTCGTTAGCTCTGGGATATGCGAGAGCACACACAGACTGTAAACCAATGTTTTCAAGTTCCTGGGGAACGATGGTTTGTACCAGGGGAACTGAAAATGTGGTAACATCAGGGTTATGCGAACAGAAAGCTGCGGGCGCCATTGCATCCAGTTCACGTCTAACGATTCGCACCACATCCTCTGATGGTGACGCATGCTGCTGTGCGGGTTGATCTTCACATGTCGACGTTGCAGCAGTATTGGGAAGTTTGGCGAATGGTTGCAAGACGCGTCGGGTTTTGGCCTGCTCGAATTGTCGGCACTCTTTAATGATTGCGTCAAGTGTAGAGCAGCTCTCGAACACGAGTAAATTAAACGCGTCGTCAGCAATGCCCTTCAGCACGCGCCCGACCTTGTCAACTTCTGTCATGTCGTGATCGGCTTTACGAAAAATTGCCAGCATATCGTGAATGTGTGACACATAGGACTCCGTGGAGGATTGGGCACGGGAGGCCACTTCCTACTTTGCAGCAATTTCACGGCCGGCTGGTTTGCCAACTCTGTCAATTTCTCTTTGCATTGGGCCCAGCTGCTTAGTTCCTCTTCGTGGTTTTCGTGCCACACCTTTGCCGTGCCTCTTAGGTAGAACAACAGCTTAGCTAGCATAAGCTTTGGGTCTCATCTGTTGATTCCACTCACGCGTTCGTACATGGCCACCCACTCTTCAATGTCGGCGCCATCAGTCCTGCAGAAAGTTCCAGGATCCCTGGGTTGCAAAACAACAACCGAAGGGGACAGCGACGTAGCTGGCGACGGTGACGTTGGAAGCGGCAACGACGTTGAGCCCGCGTGCTCACCGTCATTCATGGTGCGGACGGTGATACGACGTCCAGTGCGGAGGTCCGTTTCCAGCCATGGTACCCCGCACCTCTCACCAATACGTTACGGGGATGTTGCGGGTATAGAAAAACTATATTTACAATATATATATACAGGATGAGTCAGAATAGTTAAGATGGCTGGCCCCCAACAACACGCAGCAGCTAGCGTCTCCGATCTTCTTCCTCTCTCTTCTTTCATCCTTCCATAACATTATATTGTAAATAGCCTTGTTCATCAGCTGCACGTAACATTAAAACTGAAGAAATGAGCTTCAGAAATGCCATAGTTAGAGGACAGAAATAGTAAAGTTCTACGACTTTTTAATTTTTGTCGATGAAGGGGAGAATGCTGTAGAGAAGTGAACCAAAGCAGCTCTCCTAACCACATGCAATTTGTTGCCTTCTCTACACTGTGATTTGGTGCTCACAATAACAGTAGTTTTTAGTGAGGGATTCAATCAAGGCAGGCTACCTCCTTCTTCCAAACTTCTTTGAACTATTTTATTGCCCAGAAATGTTGACAATCATAATTACTTCATCACCTTATATGCCTGACCAGTATTGTTTAGAACATTGTCATGTTAATATTAGCAACTAGGGTGAAAGAAATTAAGGAAATAGTAGGACGGCACTTAACATAGGCGAGAGTAAAGTTAAGACGTGCCGAAACTAAGATGAGATTATTAATCTGCGATTTCGAGCCCACACGAGTAAAGCCTTAGCCGATGGGCAAGCGCGGCGTCTTTTGTCTAAGTATTTAAAACAATAGGAAAAGTAGGGGTTTTAAGCTTCACTCTTGCAAATTGCATGTCTTAACTGTGCGAATGATACAGCTGCATTTTATAAGAGTCACAAAGGTATAGAAGCTGTAAAAATTGCTCATACCAATATTTAAACAGGCGCTTCATGCAGAGAAATTGTATTCCTCGTCCCCTAGGCTGATCACGCCCATTCCAAGATTACCACCACCCACCACACCGCCACCACGACCAACACAGAGCACAAGGACGTGCTATAGAGAAAGTAAAAATATATATATATAGAAGGAGACCGAGGACGATATTTTAGTGGTATTCAGCTATACAGGACGATTTAAGCGAATTTCGGCGGATAACCATCTAATGATAGCGAGGCGCAATTTTACGCATTAAGTCGCTCAGGCGTTAGGGCATATGAATGCATTTATGCACCATCTATCGCTCCTGCATCGAGGAACTGCTTTTGAGGAAGGGACAAATGGAACGTGCATGCTGTCAAAATTCGCCCATCTCCCATGAATACTCTGTTGATGTGGCACAAGCAAGCGATATGATTGCGTTCTTTGGTGAATAGAAAAATGAGCACGGGATCGTCGCCGCAGCCTCTTCTGGAGCTACCACATGATACTGCCTGTGACATCGTACGACTGTTTCGATGACAATTCATGTTATTGATTAGTCGCTGGAGCGGGCTACGAAGTTGGGACGCGCTGTGAAAGATTTGATTGGATTTAGGAGTGCCTTTTCACTAATAAATAGCATAATCACCAGTATTATTATTAATGCGCCGCACCTCTGTGGAAGAGCTAGCTAATAATGGCGATGAAAAAGGCTTGCGTTCCTTCGATAAAGATGCACCCGCGATTCAACGCTTAGCTCTATGGAGCCTATCTTCTCATGTGCAGGCATTGTAGTTTATCTGTTCCAGCTTTCATTGAACTTACAGTCTCTCACTCTAAAACGCACAGACTGTACCTAGAGCGCGCACTGAATGTGCCCCATAACTCAAAAGTTACTTCATGAAGTTGGACTTATTTTAGGATGCAAACTTAGCAAAATGTGCATGATGTTGGTCTAAAGGAACTTTATTCACGGGATTACGATGTACTTCTTTCCAACCCCTACAATACGAGATAGCTCAAATTGCGATGGCCTATGATTAGAGAAATTGTATAGGAATTACAAAAAGTGTAGAAAGTAATCTCTTGCCTGCTGAACTTCTTAGGTACCTTATGAAAATGCCTTTTCAGCAGGTCTGCATAAAACGTGGCCTACTGAGGCAAGCTTTCAATTATAATAAGCTATCATCACGCTGTTTCGTCGTTATGCGAAAAAGAGACCAATCATTAAGTCAACTACATAATGACGTCATTCCAGATCCTTCTGAAAACATGACTGGTCTTCAATACCTCTACGAGCACTTAGCTTCTTCCGAAGCTGAACTTGATTTGCCCCCACGACAGTTTTTCCTGAATGCAACAAGCGAAGCCGTCAGAGAGCCCATGAAAGTTTTTGAGTTGAACCTCACAAACGGAAAATTGCGGACAAAGAGCGCGCCGGGTCCTCAGCTTTCCCGAGAGGGTTGCGAATATATCACAGATGACGCAGTATCGTGCTATATTTCTACACTGGGTTGGCACGCCACATACAATGGAACGATTATGAATACTGAGCAAGAAAGCAATATCTTCGTTGTCACTGTCCTTGTCAAGAAATATGATCTTCCATTTAATCCGGCTGACATTTGGATATACCTGAAATTTGGAGACACCTCCTCAAGTAAGTGGCAATGTACATTGCTAATTGTCGGTGCTGATGAATTAAACTGAATATTATGAATTATTATTAAGACGCAAGAGGTCTGTCAGGTGCAACAATTATCAGACCCAGCTTATACGTAACATTCCCAAGAATTTCCGTATTAGCTTATGCACTCCCGGTAGCACGGGCTTCGATACTGCGCCTTGTTTTGGATCAAACTGTGCATCTGTTGTTATCACGAAAGGAGTGTCAGAGAAACCACCGTTTCACTGGCTTTACTACTGAGAAGCAGTCACTACGACACGAAGGTACGCGAAGTTTTTGCTATTGTACTGCAGGCTAGTTTAATAAACGCTAAGCTGTGCTGTGACATTGTTGCATACGTATTCAATCACGTGTAGTTTTACGGGTGTTTTAATGTCTTGAAAGGCCCTGTGAGGGGCGGCTTAAGCTCGAAAAAAAAAAGAGGAAGCCTCAGGCGTGAGATTATGCAAACGATGACTTGGAAATAACAGACTTAGATGGGCTAGTTGGTTGCTGGCTTGATGCAACATGCTTATAACTGCGCGTTTTGAGGACAGGGCATAGAAAGGATGCACACAGGACAGTCGCCAAACTTCAACTGAGCTGAAGTTCGGCGAGTGTCCCGTGTAATTTCTTCCTGTGTCCTGTCCTCAAACCGCGTCGTTATTAGCATGTTCCATCAAGGTGACTTGGAAAACTTTATAGCTGGAAACCAGCTTACAAAATCTGCAAATGGAAGTTTGTGTAAATACAGTAATAAAGTTGAACGAGTCATACACCTTGCACAATCGCATTCGTGAATAGGCATCCTAGTTTTCTGTCAAGAAAGTTGAGATGTAGCCAGGCAGTTCAACTTCAATTTCATTCTTCTAGTATGCACTAGAAACGTCCACCTGGGCTAAAAGCTGCCGTAAGCAGCTTGGCTGCACTCAGGAGGCATTGTTGTAAAGGACAGTGCCATAACAGGCAGTACTTTGGAGCGTAAAGGCTCAACAAACTAAAGCAGTTCAACACGTGCGAAACTTAAAGAAAATCAATGTTAACATTTTTCATTTATAAACCTCATGACAAGATAACTGTCATGCAATACAGAAACAAACATTCAGGTATATCTGATAAGATTAACAGAAAACTCAAAGGTGATCGTACCATTAGAATCGTTATACATGAATATATATGTTTAAAAGGTAACAAAACACACTTTCCCTTGCCTGCGAGACAAATTGGTAGGGTGAACATAATTCTTTTAAGATTTTTGAAAAATTGTGTTTAATGGATAGTAACTTTTATTCAGTGGGAAAGTGCGGTACATACCAAGGATCAGGGTTCCTGAGATGTACTGGTATTTTAGGGTGCTGCAGGGTTACTCTTCATGTAAGCCAATTCCTTAACTCTTCCTTTACAAAAGGAAATATCTGTAAAGCACGGCATTCGTACTACCGTTCTATCCATATAACTTAGTAGTTCTGTGACAAAGATATGGTCTTCGATCGAGGATCGGTAT
Source organism: Dermacentor andersoni (assembly GCF_023375885.2). Taxonomy (NCBI): domain Eukaryota; kingdom Metazoa; phylum Arthropoda; class Arachnida; order Ixodida; family Ixodidae; genus Dermacentor; species Dermacentor andersoni. The sequence continues at coordinate 151,240,440 of NC_092819.1, read as the reverse complement.
TGGCAATGCGCCGGATGAGCACTTTTTATAACGTATTTGCTTTATTCATGTTCGTTTGTGTTGTGGTACCCCACGCTAAACTACAATAAATAAATTGGAATGTAAAGAATGCATGATAAATTTGTAGCTTCGTTTTTACCGGCATGAGAGCTCTACAGCGCGCCAATACCTTGGCTACTGCAGTAAACTGCGTAGTTGACTGAATTGAGCGTCTGAATTTAAAGGAGATGAAAAAGTTATATCAAGTATTTTTTGTTCGTTAACTAGCTGAGTATTTTTGTCTAAATAAGTTTTGAGTGTTCCAGTTTAAAGCTTTTCTTTAGTGCTCCAAAAAGAACAGCTTTCGTCTTTGCAGAATCAATTATGATTCATTTCACACCTAATAATTAGTTCGTTTGCATTATTTCCAGTAAAGAGTAAAGCGCTATGATCTGCATATACAAAGAAATTAACTGTACCACGAATATTTTTTAACTCATTAACATATGGGTTAAATAATAGTGGGCCCAAAACACTCCCTTGTGGCACCCCGCCTTTAATTTACAAGAAGGAAGATTGGACGTTATCAATCACACACATTCAGTCTTATTTTCCACGTATGATTTCATCAAGGGGAGCGGATTGCCGCGAACTCCACACATTAAAAGCTGAGATATAAGAATGTTATGATTGAGAGAATCAAACGCCTTGTTTAAGTCAATGCAAAACGAGAGGGCAAAATTCCCGCCGTATATAATTAGCGCAATACTTTCCTTCCGGGATAAAAGAGCTGTATCAGTAGATGTTTCCTTTCTAAAGCCAAATTGTGACTTTCATATTTGTCTAGAAATTTTGCTAGGCCTGTAGAAATAATTTGTTCTAGTGCTTTGGAAAAAATAGGTAGTGCAGATATTGGCCTATAATTGGAGACCCTATTTACGTCACCGTGTTTGAATAGCATCCGTATTCTAGCTCGTTTCATACGATCTCGGAAAGTCCCCGACTTCGTTGCTAAACTGAATATGTGAGCCAACGCATGAGTGAAGGGCAAGTGTTCTAAAACGAATTTATTGGTTTGATTTGTAAATGAGTGATATCTAATAAATTACTGTTATTTGAATTTATAGTTGTTGCGAAGACCTCGTGTTCATTAGTTGTTTCCATAAATATGGTTTTTGCAATACTATTATTCAGTCAATTAGCAAATCGGGGGTCATGGCTGTGCACTGTGCCTGCGTTTACAAAATGAGTAATAAAATGGTCAGATAACGCTTTGCAGCTAAGTTCACAGTTATGAGTTATCAACTTGGGTATTTTACTTTTAGTTTCACGGCCTAAGACGCTATTTATTGCTTTCCAAAAGGCATCCGGACGATTCTTGTTAACTTCAGAAAACACAGGTTGATTGTAATCTATTTTCGCTTGCCTTAGTATTTTATTCAGTCTATTTCTTCTGTCTTAAGTCCCTTACGTTTAATTTCTGATCTCGAATGCCAGCACGTATGATAAAGGCAGTTTTAGTTTTTATCAGGTTGGCGTGCTTGTTCGTGATCAACAGGTTTTGTATCTTTTTTGAACATCTGACCTGTCTGAATGAAAAATGCCCACTGTAAATGCGCACAAAGGCTTCAAGAAACTAGTTATATGCTTCGTTTATGCTCTTTCTTCTTAATACAAAATTTTAATCGTGCGTGATTACAGCCTTATTACATAAAACCAGCTCGTCACTAGAAATGTGTTGATAAGTGATTCACCGTGTTGTTTTACATTGTTACTCATTGAATACCCAACAAAACAGTACAATGATCACTTACATCATATGAAATTGTACCCGTAGTACATACAAGTGTTTCTATGGGCACCCTGCACTATTCAGAGGGCGCCACGACGCTTTCATGTTTCACCCTAGCGTCGCCGTCACCGGCCGCTAGAGAGTTGATGAAAATGATGCGCCATTTCAAACGATAGGGACCAGTTTTCATCACTCGCCTGAACATTACGCCGTGCGCTTCGACGAGATAAAGCTCACGACTGTTCACACTTCTCACATCGGTCGCAAACATGTGCAGTCAAATGAATACCACGCGCACTTCGACGTTTTCTCAACTTGGACAGTCTTGCCTCGCGATAAGCGATCGCAAGTGTTCGAGGCGAACGCATACAGCGTCTCTTCCGTTTTGCTTCCACCACTCGTTAGGCTGTGTGCTCTGGCGCTGCTGCATACTCTGAAAAGCTTCAGTGCAATGTGCCTATATTTGTAATGAGAAGGTCGAGGGCAGACGAACTGGAAGGAGTAACCCTGGTTGGTTTAGTAATCAGATTAGTAAAGCCAGATGAAAGTAGTAGGCTGTTTATGTCGTGTACATACTTATTATCCCTCAGAATATTTATGCTAAAATTAGCTACACAAAGAAAATGAAAATTTTCGACTAAGCGAAATTTGAAAAGCTTGCCAAAACAACCTAAAAAATTCTGGATACTGTCGTTCGGAGTGCTGTATATTACTGACAACACCCTTTTGGTTTCCTTAACAGTTAGCATGTCGTAGTCCTGACTTGTGAATGAAAAATCTTGCAACCACATCGTAATCATAAGTATTTTTAGCATAAAGAGTGACATCGCCTCCTCGCCTGCTCTGACGGTTCAAGTAAAATGAGATATAGCCTTCCAGTTGAATGACATCGTAGCTGTTTTGACATCAAGTTTGAGATATCAGTGCGACGTCAAACTTGAACAAAATTTGATTGAGAAGACAAGGAATGCTGTCGCCCTTGCCAAAAGCGGAACGGGAATATAAATGCAAAAAGAGGAATGTGTAGTATCTGGTAGATGAACATATTGCGGCACGAAAAAATTAAAATATTTCGTCTTGAACAGAAGGTCTAGGATCTAAGGCAACATTCAGGATACGTTGTAAATATCTTCGTTATGCTATATCCTTAGGATTGGTGTGTCGTCAGACTGTCTCGCGAAAATTTTGCCAATGTACGACCAGACTGATTTCCATTCATGGTCCCGTTTTACACCGATAGCAATTCCAAGCAGCCACTTTAGCCTAGGGCATTAGGTGCTCGTTCAGATATACCGACCTTGCGAGAGCTATCAACACCAATGTCTTTGTTGACAAGACGCGCATTGGTTGCTTTCTTCAGCGCAGCGTCACGCTTGGTTCAGGACTTCAACTGTGCAATGATGTTCAATTTTTCTGGGGGAACAATGATGTTCCATTTTTCAGTTCTTCAGCCGAGGCATCACCGAACGGCAATTTTTGCGTTCTACTCATCAATCTGTAGCTCCTTTGAAAATACGTAATCCTGTAAAACTGGCAGTGCGAAGCGCCCCAATTTCACCCCGCGACGTTTCATATTCATTCCATATTTTCCACAATACCAAGCTTCCTCAGCTATTCCTACTTGGCTTCCCTCAGTTGTCTGCTTGCTCTGCAACATCTATTACGGAGGCTGTCTGCATTCTTATCAAGGCGAGACTTCGGTGGGTTCATGCTCGCCTGTCGGATAGACGTAAAGAGTCAAGAAATTCAAGACTGTCTGCCAAAAACGAGACAGCTGCCTTTCGGTTATCTGCAGAAAGTTCAAAGGCAGCTGAATTCAATTTGCTGCTAAATGCAGCTGGAACAAAACTGAAACGGAACCGAACGCAGCTGAAACGCAAGTTTACCATGGGCAGAGCCCGCTCTACTAGAGCCTTTCTTGCGTCGAGCTCTGGAAAAATTCCATGCACCTTCCGTATTGGACCACCTACGCTGTCAACCGGGCGTACAACCCGATCACTTACCGACTCCTCCAAGGTGAAGAATCAAGTAAACGGGCGCCAGGCTGGGCCATATCTCCGCCATGTCTCCGCCAGTCTCCGCCATGACCTTTCCATCTACGCCGGAAGCGTGGATGGAGAGGTCATGGCGGTCGGTGCAGCACTTACCGACCCGCCTGTCGCTGCACCGACCTCCAACGGACCTTCTGTAAGTAAACACCTTGCGCAGTGCATGAACGGTCACGATGACTGAGCCCCATGGACCACTGCGCCCTTGGCACCACGAGGATTCCGACGCAACAACAATTATCGTTAAACTCATGAAGGGTTTCGACCTGTCATCAATTACGCCCGCTGACTTCAGGGTCTAGCTCCATGAAACAGCACAACTGAGAAGGCTTGAAAAGCAGGATACACACGTTAGAGTTCAGGCGCCACAGAACATTGTCGCGGTGGACACGTACCGGACCTTTGTTGTGAGGAACATAGAGTTCCATACAATAATTACTAGAGGGAACTCTGGCGTTGGTGCCTACGGGAGCTGAAATTGGGGCGGTTCAGCCAGCATGGAAATTATAGGAAATACATGCATTTGCCTCAACTTCGTCCTCTTGGCTTCAAACGGCTTCGTCACTTTGTTAACTCGCCATTTTCAACAAAATACTGCATAATAAATAAATGAAGTGTAGTGAAGAGGAATTCTCGCCACTGAAGTCCACCACTTCTCCGGGGAAGCGCGAGCTCGATATTGCCTGGGCTGCTCTGGTTGCGGAGAACAAATGTTGGTCCATAATCTGAGCGCTTGGTAAATTTCGCTCCACCTCTATGGCTGCACCTTCAACGGAATTGCAGACCCCTATGCGCTTTGTTGGCTGTTCACGTTGAAGGATCTATCAGGCCGATTAGCTCACTGGGCTTTGCGGTTGCAAGATTCCGATGTGCGCGCTGTCTGCAAGTCTGGCCACCGCCACACGCGATGATGACGCGCCTTCCCGTTCGCCCGTGTCAACCGAAAGCACTGCCTGCCTGTCTTTCGTTGTGCATTCGTTCCTAGCGTACTTTCGTTCCCAGCAGGCTGCGACATGACATCGGAGAAACGCAAGCATACCTGAATTAGCACTCTTTTCCGATTTCTTTCAAACTTGTCGATTCTTCCTACGCCTTCTCGAGCGTTGTGCCGTCAAATTTCTCACTTCGAAATCCGGGATGGCCTTTTCTGTCGCCAGAAGTACGTCTCTGACGTTCGCCAGTAATTCCTGGTCATACCTCGATATCTTCATGGTGAAATATAGTCGGCCTTCCACACTGACGCACAGTGTACACATGCGGGTGTCTTCAAGATGTACACACTGCTTCGCTCCTTATATAATTATCATGGCATGTACACCTTTGTTAGCCGGTACATTCGATCGTGCCCTCTGTGCCAAAGCCGCAAGGTTTTCCTGCTCAGCATACCTGGTCAACTCCAGCCAATCCCGTGCACTGCCAGGCCCATCGATCACATTCGCATTGACCTGTATGGACTCTTTCCGTGCACTTCTTCCGGCAACCGATGGATAGTCGTTGCCATGGACCGCTTGACGCGTTTCGGGGAAGCAGCTGCCCTGCCTGCTGCCACAGCTCGCGATGTGACGTCCTTCCTCCTGCAAAACTATATTTTCCGTCACGGCGCACCTCGCGAGCTTTTGAGCGAGAACATGTCTTCCTGACCGAAATCGTCAACGCGCTCCTTGCTGAATGTCGCATCGTTCATTGCACCACCACCGCCTGCCATCTTCGAACTAATGGCGTGACGGAAAAATTTAGCCGCACTCTTGGTGACATGCTCTCCAAAAACGTCACCTCTGATCGGGACCTTATTTTGCCGTTCATCGCTTACGCCTATAACACTGCACCAAAGGCGACCACAAACTTTTCCCTATTCTTCCTCCTGTGTGGCCGCGAGCCTTCTACTGCACTCGACAGCATGCTTCCGTACCGACCCAACACATCCGAATGGACGTGAATCTCTGCAGCTGCCTACCGTGTCGAGAAATGCCGATAGCTCGCTCGTTCCCTTACAACCGTCTACCAATGGGAACCAAAATCTAGATGTGACGATGAGCACCCACATTGTCACTTTGTTCCAGACTCCCTTGTGCTGCGATGGGTTCCAGCTGTTCCTGATGGCTTCGGATCCAAGCTTGTCTCCAAATATCAAGGACCCTACGGTCTTGTAGCGCAGACATCGCCAATTAGTTAAATCGCCAAGCTTATCCCGCCACCTACGCACCAACGCTGCAGTGGTCGTGAAACCATCCACGTACAGCGCCTGAAGCCGCATTACGGCCCACTGCTACTGTGTTCAGCATAAGTCGCCAGAATGGCTCCCTTTCTGATGGGGTGTTTGTACTGAAGAGGAATGCTCGGCGCTGCAGTGACATCGCCAGTTCTACGGGAAGGCGCTAGCTCGAGGTTCCCTGGGCTGCTGTGGTTGAAAATGCTGCGAACGCTGCATGTTCCTCTCCTATCGTATCCTTTTCTTGCTTTAGGAAACATTATAATACTTGTCTGACGGCAGGATTCCAGCACAGGACTCTAGCATCGCAGCCCGATATTGAAACCATTACACGAGGGATGCAGGCATCGTGAAGCGACATAACATGCCCTTATGAATTTATCGCGGGCAAGCCAGTGTCTTGAGTCGTTTGGCGCATTTCGATTTAGCCACTTCGGCAAGCTTAATTGCTGCGGTTAGTAATGATTGTTCTTGTTCGCAGCGTCTTCTTCATTTCAAGAAAGCATAGATTGCTCCGAAATCTACGAGAATGAAGACATATAAAGCGTAATAAATAAAGCCACGAAAACGTCTGGATCCAAAAACACGAAGATCATACAAATCCATGTAATTCCAATCATTACCATAGTGGTTGAACAATAGCAGCGCTAGAGTTCACTCTAGTAATTATTGTAGTAAGCGCTATGGTGGGGAAGCCTCTAAGCGTCGACAACATAACCCTCCAAGGGAAATCGCACCATGTGCGCGTCTACCAGGCTAACGATCCCCGGAACCCGCTGGCTGGGCTGCATGGCGTCCTGCTCTCACTCTAAGAGAACGATATCGCGGACGAACTTGTCCTGCAAGGACGCTGCATTATTTTGATGATGATGATCACTGAGGATGGACCGGATATCCCACATCATGCCATCCTCTTCTCTGCCATTTATCGACAATATACGTAAAAACGGCATATCCAGCAATACAGGCAGTGCTTCAGCTTCAAGCATCGGACTGACGTGTGCCTCAAGACTGCCGTGTATTCTCGCGGCGCTTCGTGCGGCCAACGCTTGTCACCCGAAATCAACCCGTCCAGTACGCCCCAGAAGTGTGATGTAAAGTGCTGCGACTGCTGTAGAACACAGCCGGCCACTGATCCAAAGTGCTCTGAACGACAGGCTGCGCACGAAGCTGCGCGCCGGGTCAAGGGACCTAAATTTTTTCCATGATGCTTTACAACAGGTCTTATCCCAGTTCCCAAAATGCATACTAATATTAGGGGCTGACTTTAATTACCCAGGTATCGAGTGGTCAACCTCTTCCTTAAAGGAAAATAGCAACAGATCTGAGTGTCTTCATTTTCTACAAACCTTGTATTTTCATCACTTAACTCAAGTCGTGCTTGAACTAACTCGGGGTGAACACATACTAGATGTTATTTTAACAAATAATCCAGACCTTGCTGCGACACATTTACTAGAACCATTAAGTGATCACAGGGTGGTGCAATGTTCCTTTGCATTGAAACCTGCCAACCAATATACAGCGAAATAATGCATTCTCAACTACGCACGCGCCGACACTGGCAGAATGATTGATATGTTAGCCTTATTTACAGCAGACTTTGCAAACAATTTTCGAAACAGAATGGTAGATGATAACTGCAGCTTGTTCCGCGATAAACTCAAAGAAGTTAAAACTACACGTATACCAAAAATGATCATCAGCTCAAGGCAGAACGATCCGTGGTTTAACCGCGAAGTGAAGAAGTGTATAAACAAGAAAAAAGAGCGTTCAGAAAAGCTGCCCGAACAAATGCTCAGGAAGACTGGCAAAATTACAAAACCATAGCGCGCCATACAGAAACTACAATTCTCGAAGCAAAAGACAAGTTCCTTAATTGTACCCTTCCCAATATGATAAAAACTGATCCTGAAAAGTTTTGGCAAGTAGTTAACCCAAAACCAAATCACACTGCTCCCTTACTAATTTCCGAAAGGGGACCAGTGCTTAACACAAAAGATAGCACTGAGCTACTTAACAAATGCTTCTCTGCAGTTTTTACTAACGAACTGCCACTTGATAACACTCACGTACTTGAACAACCATCCATTCGATTCCCTTTCTCATCCATCATAATAACGGAACATGGTGTCGCTCGTGCAATTGACAGGCTTCCTCATAAAACCAGCCCAGGTTCTGACGGTATAAGTGCTAAACTTCTAAAATTAACCTCGCGCTACTCTTCAGTGTTGTTATCTCTAATATTTCAGCAATCATTCGATACAGGGTGCCTACCGGAAGATTGGAAATCAGCATTAGTGATACCGGTATTTAAATCCGGTGATACAGCAGACCCTAATAATTACAGACCTATATCGCTGACATCTATTTGCTGCAAATTACTGGAACACATCCTATACGATAGCCTATCTTAAAAATAATAACCTGCTCCTCAATAACCAACATGGCTTGCGCCAAAATCGCTCATGTCAGATGCAACTTCATGAACTTGTAACAGATATTCACATTTCTTTACGCAGATTGATTAGTACAGACGCCATTTTTATTGACTTTTCTAAAGCTTTTGACCGAGTACCTCATAATCGACTAAAACTGAAAGTTAGAAACCTACAGCTTGACTACAACACGACGCGATGGATTGAGGAGTTCCTAACGAACCGATTTCAAATAATCAGACTCAGCAACTGCTTTTCTAACCGCACTCACGTCACTTCGGGAATTCCTCAAGGATCCGTCCTTGGGCCACTGCTATATTTATTATAAATCAATGACATCGCAACTAATATTACCTCACAAATACGTCTCTTCGCAGATGATTGCGTCTTGTATAATGAAGTAAGCTGCCCTGCTGACATCTCTGTGCTGCAGTCTGATTTAACAAAACTAACTGACTGGTGTGACACATGGCAGATGGAAATTAACATAGCCAAAACTAAACACGTAAAATTTGGTTCGATAACTCGACCTACCTCTGACCAACATACAATACGCGGTATTACTGTTGACTCAGTATCTTCAATCAAGTACTTGGGTGTCCTGTATACCTCCAATTTAAGCTGGAATGCTCACATTGAACACATCACCACAAAAGCATGCAAAAAACTTGGCTACCTGAAACGGCATTTACACCTTGCTAACACAGATACCAGACTTCGCGCATACAGTTCTCTTATCAGGCCTTCTTTAGAATATGCGTCCATAATTTGGCACTCCCATCACTTTAATCTCATGAGCCTACTCGAATCATGAACCTACTCGAAAATAAAGCTGCGCGGTTCATGTTAACTTCATACTCTCGATATCAAAGTGTGTCTGCCTTAAAGAAATTACTTAATCTCCCTTCACTTGACACGCGCAGGAAATAATCACGGTTGTCCTTCTTCCATAGCCTTTACCACAGCAACATTGCATTCGCTCGAGCCGATATTCTTCCCGCTCCCCACATCTCGACCCGCACAGACTATGTTCATAAAGTAAAACCTATATTTGCCAGGACTAACGCTTATCAAAATTCGCCTCTAGTTTTATCTATTGCCGAATGGAACTCGCTACCTTCAAACATTGTCTCGCTTGCGGGATCATCTTCATTTCATACAGCACTGCTAACCTTTTTAGAGTGTATCAACCTATCCGAACCCACATTTCCTTGAATATTTACTGAAAAAGTGTTTTCATGTGCTTGGCATTGTATAAAATTCATTCCGTTTCATCTGATATGTATCTGTGCAGGCTGTTTACCTAAGTCATTATTCGACTGTATCCTTAAATTTGTGTTCTGATTGGTACTGACTGTTTGCATCGCATTTCAGGTTCTTATGCGTGTTTCACGCTACTAAACATTGTATAAACTTCGCTACATTTTTATTTTTTTATTTTTTATTTTTTGTTTGCTTCTGCTAGATGTTTAGATAATTTTTTTATGGTTCCTAATACCTTCATGTATTTGCATTGTACACATTTCACTCATGCTTGAACTTTTTCGTCCCCCCCCCCCTATGTAATGCCCTAACGGGCCCTTAGAGTACTCAAATAAATAAATAAATAAATAAATAAATAAATAAATAAATAAATAAATAAAAATCGTAATCGCGCCACCAGACCAGAGACCTAGATATTTTTATCCTGGCGGGATTCGACAGACTTTTCAACACACAATATGTTCGCAGCTCATCTCTTCACGGCATGATGGGATTAACACTAGGCGTGACGTGTTTCCTGTTGCCAGTTTTCGCCGTGTCCTCTCGTTAAATTTCTTTCTGCATGGTCTAACCACAGTGATGCGGCACTGATGGTGTCTGAAATGAAACGGGGAAATGAAAGGCCCGCGAAATGCACAGTGGAAACTCCCAGCTCACTGCTCGTGTTTTAGACTGAGCGGCACATCGAGCAAGCGGGCCAGCGCGCGAAAGAACAACGGAAGAGAGGGTGGCGCCTGGCTGCGCGACATGATTCACAGTCGATAAGCAGAAATGCGCAACGCGCACGACACGCACGACACATACACCAAGCGCTCACAGCGCGGCGCTTGAACAGCCCATCAACGCAATCCAACCTTACTCGAGGTGGCGATACGATACCGTCATCAAATCAGAGATATGACCAAGCGTGTGGCCAAGGCTGCCGTGGCTGCCGTGGCTGCCGTGTGAAACCGGGCTGTGCGTAGTTGGCAGTCGCGCGTTTCCCAGTGTTTTCTGTTGCGCTATCCTTTATCAAGCACGTACTGTGCTTTGTTGCCTTACTTGGCACTGCGTGTGCAGCGATTTGTTTGTATAGTTTTTCATTCTAGAGCGCCGACTTCAGGGCACTAATTTGCTCTTCAAGCTTTTCGTCATGTCACTATGCTTATGTGAGGCGCCTTTTCAGTGACGTTATAATTAAGGCGTAAAGAGCAGTATTAAGGTCAAAGTTAATGACGAAATGTCACTTTTGGGTGCCTGGTATCGGGATCGGCCGTCATGCATGAAACTAGCAAGTTTTGCAGGACGCGAAGAAAGGCGAGAATTGCTGGGTCTGCGCGCATTGCCTATATACCCTAGACAGCCGTCATCGGGGTATTTTAGTCTGCCGTTTAGCAAGAATGTTGCAGACAAGAGAACTGAAAAACGGGCTCTTTGTTAATGTTCATTACGAATATGGTGGCGCAAGACATGAGGTGAAGCGCCCATCCTATCTCTTTGCCTTGGGCTACAGCGCACTCGTAGAATATTGCGTGAACCACACCGTGCTGTTATCGATTGCAATTCAGCTTCTTCGATTGTGCTTTGGCCCCTTTTATCCCCGTGACTGGTATTTCATGGTCTTAAGAGGAACTTTGTGTCCAATATCAGACGACCGAATTAGAGTTTCTTCGGCGCTTCGGAATGCTAGAAATATATTGCGCTGCTTCTAGCTTTGTGCTTGTTATAGTTTTTGTAGATTGAAATCAGATACCGCATATGCTCTGCGTAACTCACTAGTGTATACTGCATTAGTGAGTCGTGAATCCCCTTGGCGTAACATGTCCTGTTAATCCAGGTAGTCACAATATTTTGATGTTTCTGGCTGGTGCCGGTCTCTACTCTGCGCGGCCTTCGCGGCACTAAGTCGGCCACTTGCCAAGTTGGTGCGTGCGCCATTTGCAAGCACAGAGTTTCGGAAAGCGCTTGAGTGGTTTTATTCGTTCTGTGCCCAGTTCGTGTACTTCGCGCGACAGGGCATCCGCTGTTCTTGGTCCTTGAGCAACAAATTTTCCAAGTGCACGTCAAACAGAGGAGCCGCTATTTAGGCGTTTAGGCATTTCAGTTCATTAAGTAATTTGATGGGCAAAGGTACATAGCATCTCCTGCTTAGAGTCCATGTAATATGGGCTTTTAGCACAGCGATATCAGCCATATCATTGCGGAATCGATTTGTGCCTGAATAATTGCATGTATTAGTCCCTACCTGGAGGCCTTATTAGAAAATGTGGTTAGAAGGCGACAGTGTACCAATAAATGCAGCAATATAGGACTAAAGATTGGTAACTTTGCGTGGTGTCTGGAATAGTGTCAAAGAGATGACAGGTAACATAAAACGTGATAATACCTTAAGTACATAGTGACTTTAATTCTTGCTCCATTGCAATCTGCCAAATGATCGTTCTCATTAAGTCCACGGCATCAACAGAGTCGCCCCTGGTCAAAGGGCGGGAGAATATGTCGGTATACATTGGCACATCTCCCCTCACCTGCTCTATAGACTTCCTCCAAAATCGTTTAATGCAAGCAATCAGATCGCTAGCACAGGAAGGGCGAGTGAACGCAACTTACATTGTCGTTACGTAGCTGAAATGCTTAGCATACTTAATGTGGAATCTACATAACATGTGCCCATTTCATTGAACAGACTGTTCAAAACAATTTCCGCAATACATATTTTATATTTAGCACTGGTCAAATTTATTTGGATGATCTGGATAAAGTGTTGTAGTTGCATATTTTGCGCTCATGCAACTTTCATAAGTCATAAAATTTAGCATATCTTTCACATTGTAGCTTAAATTTGCTGCTTTATGTTTTATTACAAGCTGCGAAAATTTGAGTGTGAGGCCTGCCCACTTATCTGGCAAGGGAACACGCAAAGTTCAGTGCTACCAAGTGAAAAATGAGCGTATAAATATACCAGCGGTGGTATGCAGGCAAGTCGTTCTGGTGAAGCCACTGCATCTGCATTCAAAATATTTCAACTGCCAGCGTAGTGCAAGATTTCGTGTTCACTTTGACCAAATGGGGCACCAGTGTAAATATCTGGGCATACCTGTCCAGTGCAGCAAGCGTGTGGACATTGAAATCATTTCAATTACCAGCATCTACGGCAGTGCGGTTGCCAGTGGAACTGTACAATGCAAAGTGGTGTGCTCCCAAGCTGTTCACCAATGGAGCTCTGCCTGGATTTCGTGCCAAATATTTTTGGATGTGAAAGTGAGGGCGAACGGATAAAGCATTTGCTCGGGGCTACATGTGTGAAATCTTGTCATTCAGAGTGCTTGTTACAGCAAATCTGATAGCCCCTAATTGGTCGGCATTTTTTTGTTTCCGTGCCCGTTAACAAAAAATGTGAATCGATCACGGTGGCAGTGCCGGGCCAGAAGCAATGGCTCGTTCCCCCGTAAGGCAGAGGCTTCAGTAAAGTGAAGCGCACAGTGCATGCATCCTTTGGAATCACGGATACAGCATACAGAACGTACTTTTCAATAAAGAACAGGCGCCAAACAAGCATCTGAGCCACATAATTTATGATAATGTGCGCCTGGTAACAATGTGAAGCACCTAGTGCTCCCCGCGCACCTTTCCCGGTAGCGATTACAGCTGCGCAAGCTGCCGCGGTGATGGCTGCTTTGGAAGTGGGAAATGACGTCCGTAGCCTTTCGTATATGGAATAACCAGCCTAGCACCTGATTTCAGTGTTGTTGCAGCACCACTAAGGTCGACGGCGTGCTGTCAAAATTACCATCAATCTGAAGCAGTAAATTATTGCATACACCCCTCAGCTGTTGTAGTGGTGGTTTTAAACAGCTTCACTGGACATCCACTTCTGCAGGGTCGGGATGGCGAGCCAATTTCTTTTTTTTTAATTTAGGAGACTGGAGATGTATGCAAAGTGTACTAATGTATTCATTGGTTCATTGTATTCATTCATTGTGACAATATGCCTCTTCTTGCGAGAGCGGTACATATGTGCCTTTTTTACAAGGCTGTTTATATAAACCGATTCGTATTTATTATGACCATTACCCTCTTGGTTATTGATACGCAGCTTCCTGTGCATTCCGGTTGATTTCTAGGTTTATACAAGTTTCTTATAATGATCGAGTCTTGCACATTCATTTCTCGTGTACTAGAGTACTAGGATTGCTTTAGTTATGTAGCGTTACTCAGTCTCATCTTACTCTGCACTATAGTGGTGCTCGCGTGTTACACAGATTTCCTTGTTTGAGTATTCTATACTATCAATTGATTGTGGTTTATTCAATTTTCTGGCTTTTTTAATCCTCTCACCATTATTGTATTTGACATATCCTAAAGGCAACATTTTCAATTTTGACATGTCCCCGTCATTTGCCTTTTACCACAGCGCTTATTTTTGACGGTATTTGCCGTTATTCCCTTTTGCGTTTTTTTTTCAACCAACTAGATTATTGGTAACTCCTTGTAGGCAGGTACCATGCGATTAAATCTCGCATTTTCCTTCTGCTTCTTGCGGTTGCTGTGATATCAATTTCTAAATAACTCTAGTTTGTTCATCTGATGGCATGTGCTCTTTACTGGGCAAATTAGAAACTTTAGCGCACTTCGCGTTCTTGCTGTTCATCATTGCATGTGCACTTACGAATTTCGCTTATTTATCTTCTAGTCATTGTTGATCGATTTCTACTTATTAAGAATTGTTTCTGGGATATTTAGTCATTGTTGATGTGTTTTTAATTCAATTTACTTTTCATTTTTTTATATATTTTGCTCAAGCTCAGCATAAGTCTTATTTTTGTAATAAAGTATTGCTTTGTGATACGCTCATTTCATGCGCTCTTGGGACAAAAGCCCTGGCCTGGACAATCGTCAAGACGCGCCCATTTCTTAGCGGGATGTCTTTCCCATTTTGGTCGTGCACATCGTTACTGCATACCAAAGGCGGCATTGTGGATTCATTTTCGTGGACATGTTCCTTTTCATGTGACTTGGTCGAGGATACGTCGGCCTTTATAGGCAACAGTGCTTGGCACTGCACCAAGAGCTCAGTAGCGCTAGACACCAACGCGTTGACTCATTTGGAAACCGCGAAAACAAGCTTCAGATTATCGTAAACTTTTCAAGACTACTTAAAGACCAGCTTATTCATAACGTCTTAAAAGCGTTTAGAAATCATATATGAAGAGCCCTGGCAAAGAGATTACTTGTGGCTTTCCCAATCCGATTTCAAGACCAGCTTTTCTAATATGGTTTGAAGAGCTGTTCTAGATCCTCTGAAAAAAGTAATCAAGCCGCACATTCGCAGACATATACGATGTTTGAACAAGAAAGTTGCCTTACTTGTGTCTTCTTTAAACCGTTTATATTGTCTCGGATAAACGCTAAAAAAACGTTATGTATATCTTTCATTCTACCTGGAATTAATCGTTTACCTTCTCAAATAATATGAAAAATGATGCACAACATAGCCTCAAGCAAACACGTTTCCCTGTGTGTTCTGGGGACCACGCAGACATAGAGCAGTGCTGCACGCAAGGTTGACGCTTAGCATCCACTGACCCTTCTCGTATTGGACTAACGCTCAGGAAAAACGCATTCATCGCCGTCAATCAATTACCGTCAATCAAAGGTAACAGCCTACAAAGCTTCGCTTACATTGATCCCCACAGTGCATGAGATCTGCATATTTTTTTGTTTTTTGTTTTTTTGGACTTCAGATTTCTAAATATTTCTTTGCAATCAAGAAAGGTTTTATTGTTTGAAACATGGCACAGATCTTTTGTTCCCGATAACGAATGTACCAATATCTACGAAATAAGTTTTATAAAATTGAGCTGTATATAGACACAGATTTTTCAAGCATAACAGGAATTAGGGCACTGTGCTTACCCAGTCAGTATTAAAGAGGCGAACAAATTGAAATGATTATCTTTTTTTCAGGTCGTTACACCAGCTCAACACCTTCTGATTTTATGTTGGGCGTGACTTCAGATCCTCTTTTCGAGAGTCTTGACATGTTTAAAGGAAAAAGAACGCTCTCACAAAATGCATGGGATTTGCTAAAGAAGAAAACGAGCTGGCGCATCAAGATGGATTTAATAGATGCGATGATGACAAAGTACAAATTATGGATTGAGACAGAAATTCGATATTAGTAACTTTTTTCAGGATGATGAAGTGCGTTGCAGATCAGTGACATTGAGGCTTGCATTGTAATTATGAAGTTGTAGTTGTAAAAACAAAATATTACAGCGCTCATAATAGCCGTAATATGTGTAAAGCCTACCCGCACTTGTCTTACTGCACGATAAATTGTGATGCGGTCAAACTGTCTGCAAGCATGAACGCGAGAATTTTCTGAGCGCGCCACTTTAATTACATTGCAAAGTTTACTGTTTAGCAGTTCTTTTTTTATTTTGCTCATGCTGTGATTTTCGGTTGCAGTACTTCCGCGTTGGGGAACTTTTTTTGTAAAAGTAATCCTTAATTGGCTCTCTATAAAGAGAGACAAAGGAAGTGAGAGTGGTAGGTTAGTCGCCGAGCATAAAATCCTATTTGCTACAATGTACATGAAAACTCAAGCGAGGGACGAACTAATTAAACAGGCAACCACCCGATAATACGCTCGTGCACAGCAGTCATTACAGGATAACAATAATCAGTACATTTTGTAAAAGAGCTTGTATTGTACAAGGTGTGCACTGCGAAACACCCAGACTTGAAAGTGACCCGTGATTTCCCGAGCTACTACAGCCACATTCCTTCAATAAAATGAAGCGTCAAGCGCTGTGTCATTCATTTTTCTTGTGTTGCGTCAGTTCATTTCGCTCAAGTATAAAAGTGCATGAGTACTCCTCCGCCGGAGAAATCGATCATCGCACAGCGTAGACAAATTCTACAAGATGTGCAGTGACAGCTAAAATATGCGGACGGTGTTCTTTATTCTATTTTTCCAGCAGTGACGCCTATTCATCGCAAAGGTGTTTAAACGCCACGGCATGCTGAGGAAATCAAACGCTCCAATATTGGTTTAGGCATAGCTTTATTTCCTTGTGCATCGCTCAACTCACGCCTGTTGGTCCTGTGAACCGAGCGCGTGAAATCGAGGCTTTACAAAAGTTCAACGAGATGTCACGGGAGCCGATTCAATTACTTTGCGAGAAAGACGAAACAGCAACGACCAAGAATATTTTATAAGAAAATGCCTGTTTCCTTGTGTGACATTATTATGTGGTGTTCGTATCGCCTATTTTGAAGTAACATAATGAGGTTTTTTGTTAGTATTTATGTACCTTATGGAGTGCTGACTAACGGCCACGTGTTCTGCCACAGAAGCCTTTACAGCATTAATGGGAGGGTAGCAGTCATCGTAATGAAGCTAAATAGAAGATACATATAAAAAGTAGTGTAGGCCTACGCTGCAACTTCTTACATAATGATGAAGAAATTAAACTGTTTGTTGATGAAGAAATTAAACAAAAAGTTGTAATAGCAATGAGAAAGGTGCAAACTCTGTATAATGCAGTAGCCGGCGACTTCAACGCAAGAGCGGGAAGAGGCATGCTGCGGAACAAGCAGTTGGCAACTATGACATTGGTTCTCGGAACACTAGAAGAGAGATGTTGGTAGAATTTGCTGAAGGAAATGCATGACATGACATGACAAGAACTTTATTTGAGTCCTGAGGGACTGAGATCTTGGGGAGCTAAAAGCGAAGGCTCCCGAAGATCAAGTCGGTGGCGTCACCCACGATGGGACCGGGAGATGAAGTTCCGCCGCAATGTCGTGGGCCCTCTGGACAGCCTGGAGTTGCATGTGGAGATTGCTGCTCTTGAGCGATTGCTGCCATTGTTCTTTCGTTATGGGTGGAGAGGCGTTAAGGGCTGGGCACAGCCAGAGCATCTGTTCAAAAGAGCATGAGTCATGACCACATTTGGGGTACGACTGTGAGTGGGCAGGGTCTATCCTGTTAAGAGAATGCACTCCACAAAATTAATACCTTCTTCCGGAAGCGCAGTAACAGGAAGTGGACGTGTAAAATGGCTAATAGAAAAAGAAGAAATGAAATACGTGTCATGCTCTCGGAAGATCCCAGCAAAGTTGAATTCAATTCTTGGGTTTTACGTGCCAAAACCACAACTTGATCATCAGACATGTCGTAGCGGGGCATTCAAAATTAATTTTGGTGACTAGGGGATCTTTGACTGGCCCCAAATGCATGAGACACGGGCGTTTCTACATTTCGCCCCCATCGAAATGCGGCCGCTGTGGCCGGGATTTGATCCCGCAACCTCGTGATTAGCAGTGGAACACCATAGCCGCTAAGCTAACTTGGCCTGTGATCCCAGCATATATGTTACGATGCAGAAGGGTTAGGTAGGGTAAAGGGGAATGAAAATACGTTAGTGAGGTTTAGAATTTTGCTTCATTTGGAGAGAGAAAGAGTAAAATTAGTCAAGAAGAAACAGGCCAACCTAGACGCAGTGAGGGTAAAAGCAGACGCGTTCAGGCTGGTGCTCACGAACGAATATCTAGCTTTAGAGCAGAAGAAAATTGCATAGAGGCAATGAATGAAATCGTAACTAGGCTCACTTGAGAAGCGGCATTTGATGTGGGAGCTAAGACACCAAGTCAACCAGTATAGGTAAGCTCACCTAAGTAACAAATTAAGAGTAAAATATGACTCAAGAAAGTAAGAGATATTCGAAGTTATAACGTAGGAAAGACTAAAGAAGGAGTAAAAAATTACCGTAGCATAAAATCAGTGAGAAGAAAACATGGCCTGAGACATGGCAAGATGAATTCAGTGCAATATAAGCAGGCTTGCGTCATAAGAAATTTCGGCTATATAGTAAAAGCAGCAGGATAATTTTATAGAGACCTGTAAAATACCTAGGACTACCACGCTACCTTAATTGGAAGTAGTGATGAACAGGATATAAAGGCTCCTTATATAACAAGAAATGAAGTTAGGATGGCCCTTCAAGACATGTCTCAGAGAAAGGCGGTAGAAGAAGATGGAGTAATAGTCGCTTTATTCAAATATGGAGGCGATATTATGCTTGAAAAGTTTGCGGCCCCTTATACTCATGCTTCACAATTTCATCTATGCCTGAGAGCTGGAAGAATGCCAACATTATACTAATCTATAAGAACGAAGACGACAAAGAAATGCAGAATTAGAGAAACATTAGTTTGCTTTCAGCATTGTATAAAATATTTAGCAAGACAATTTTCGAAAGAATCAAGGTAACGGTTTATTTCAATCAACCAAGAGAACAGGTAGACAGGAAGGTGACATGGATTTGGTTCTACGACGAACCACATCGATGTCACCAATCGAGTAAATGAGAAATCTCCGGAGTACAATTATGAAAAGGCATTTGATTCAGTAGAGCTATCAGCAGTCATGGAGGCATTGTGTAATCAAGGGGTACAGAAGGTGTACGTGAATATCTTGGGAAATATCTATAAATATTCCATACTTACCTTGGTTCTACAGAAGAAAAAACGGATAATTACTTATCAAGAAAGGGTCAGGCATTGAGACACAATCTTTGCAAAGCTATTCACGGCATGCTTAGAAGAAGTATTCACGCTTCTATTAGAGTGGGAAAGCTTACGAGTGAGGGTCAACGATGAGTGCCTCAGCAACCTTCTGTTTGCGAACACTGCAGATGAATTGCAACAAACGATTGAAGACCTTAACCGAAACAGTTCAAGAGTGGGACTGAAGATTACTATGCAGAAGACAATGGATATGTTTCACAGCATGGCAAGGAAACAAGAATTCATGATCTCCAATCAGCCTCTAGTGTCTGTACCGGAGTACGTTTATCTAGGTCAATTACTGACAGGTCACCCTGACCAGGAGAAGGAAATTCGCAGAAGAATAAAAATGGATTTGAGCGCATACGGCACGTATTACCAAATACTGACTAAGAGCTCACCTCTGTCGTTCGAAAGAAAGGTGTACAATCACTACATTCGATAGGTGCTAGCATATGGGACAGCAACTTGGAGGCTAACAAAGAAGCTCGAGAACAAGTTAAGGGCTGTGATAAGAATGGTGCAACAAAGAATGTTACGTCTAACTTTAAGAGGCAGGAAGATAACGGCGTGTGTCCGAGAGCGAAAGGGAACATTCTAGTGGGCAGTGAAAGAAACAAATGAAGCTGGGTAGGCCATAAAAATGCGTAGGTTGGAAAACCAGTACACCACGAAAGCTACAGAATGGGTGCCAAGAGAAGGGAAGCGCAGTCGAGGATGGCAGAAGACTAGCTAGGGTGATGAAATTAGGAAATTCGCAGGCGCTAGTTGGAATGAGCTACCACATGATAGAGGTAATTGTACATAGCTCAGAGAGTCTTTCGTCTTGCAGTCGACCTAAAGAATAGGTTGATGACGATGAAGACATGCCATACGGACATGAGTTGAAAATTGGAATCATGGTTTATTTGGTTCATCCATATATGTTGCAAAATCACTGGGAAATGATCAGGCACATGATCATACCAAGCCTCACCTTGTTGACTAAAAAACGTTGGCCTGGACACCACTGCGGATAGGACTCATTACCCTTTGAAAATGGGCAGGTGAAAACCGGGCAGCCTAACCGCTGCGGTAATGGAAGGTAACAAAGTCAAACAAGACAAGGAGCAATAAAAGTAAGAACCACTGTGTCTTAAACGGTAAATACATAAGATTTAATGCCCATGCATGCATGTACTCAGCATCGACATCAAACGTCGTGGCAGCTCCTGAGCAGCATACACACGTCAAACACGTTTAAGATGCCTGAAAAAAGGGGGTAGTGGATATCGGGTGTTCGAAACGCTTATCACACACACTGCTCTGCCAGAGCCCGCACGAGCCGATAAATGATCATATCGTGAGACAGGTAACTGGGAGCTCTAAATAGAAGAACAAAACGTAAAATATAGTGTGATGTCCATGTGTTTCTTTATTGTTCTTTGCATGATGTGCCGAACAAGCACAGCGTATCGGCAGCCTATGAAGCAGTGATCGGTCCTTTGTGACTCTTTAAACAGGGAACAACTTACAGGCACGGTGCTCGAACATTTACAATGGCTGAACAAAACTAGTGAACTGCAATATGCTATGTGTGCTCAGTGTGTGCTTAGGCTGAACCGCAACACCTGTTTCAGCTGTACGTTAATTCGTAAAAGTAAAGGTATTGTCTTACCGTTTAAAAGGAAGGTGTGGGTGAGCAATATATAGAGCACAAATACATTTCTTTGTGAGTGTTCTAAAAACTATTTCAGTACTAGTGCTATGTACTGGCAAAAAGTATTTTGTGGCGCTGTATTTAATACTTCTTTAAATGATTGTCAATTAATAATTTGGGCAACATAACAGTGGCATGATATCAACGGCTTGACAACAGCTCATCTGGTTGGGAATAAACTTGGCAAAGGAAAGACGTTGACGAAAGCCTATGTGAACATTTCACTGTGGTCGTTGCTTTGTTGTGCTTCTGTAGGGACACGTAAAATAAGAATTGAACGTTCCAGGTACGTAAAATGGCAGGTACAGCTAATTATAGCCCCTGCGAAGCCTAAGCAAGCTTGAACATTGAATGTCTACACCGCAGCTACAGCAGTTCTTTCCAAAGTGTCTACAAGCCGTAAGTGAAGGTAGTATTAGCTGAGCTACCCGTTGGCTTGTAGATGCCTAGGGCTAGAGTACAGCTTACAAAAGACGCATACTAGCCTTAGTCTAAGCTAGATCAAGCTGCAAAGTAGACGCCCATTAGCTAGTTGCGTGATTTCTGGGATATAAGATAACGTCTCCAGCATATCAATAAAGCTTGTACTCTCTCTCTCTTTCGCTCGGGATGTAACCAAAACATCGACTGTGAAATTGAAAGATTGGACGGGTTATCCTCGAGCGTCTGCTCGAGGGATTTCCGTCACTTTGTTAGTATCAGCTCAGCTGAACACCGGAAAGTTTTGTTGGCGGATGAGTCAATAACTACACTAAGCGACATTTGTTGTAAATGCACTTGTTCCCTTCAGATTACAGTTTTCCATACTGAGTTCACAGGAAAAACGGCAAAGATGAAACACAATATTTAAGTCACTATTACCTAAGCAAGTTCAAGTTGCTTGTCCTCTCCGGTTCTCGTAGGGGCCTGTAGTGCAAGTACGGCACTTTGTTCATAATTGTTACAATGGGAGGCTACCGGAAGATTGTCGGCCTTCCAGAATTGCCCAATAAGCCACTCGCGCTCTTTGCGAAACTGCTTCATGTATAGTATGATCACCATCTTTTCCAAGCAAACAAGTGTAACCGAGAAGCACTCAAGGCCGGGATGGATTTTCTCGGATGTGACCGTCTGCCTGCAAAATATGCGGTCAACCAAACCTGTATTCAGTGTCTGCATCAAGTGATCGACAACCGAAACAACCTGTTTCCAATCATGAAGACGACCATCATTTTTGGGCGCCTACATATAACGTTTCGTCAGCACCGAGACAATTGAACACTTCTTGAGCGTTCAAATGAGGCCAGATTAACTTCGATTGAAGACAGTTTTCGGGAGCTTCAGCATTTTAGTGCATGAAGCGGGCACACCGAACTTCAGAAGCTCCTTGTTAGCACATCATCCCGAACCACGTACCTCCCCAAGACGACCCAGAATAAACTGATCAAGTGCTGCGCAGACAAGGTTCTAGCTAGACTTATTCGATGGGTGTGCGAGTCAGGCGTCAGCAGCATCATCTTCAATGAAACAACTGATGTATCTCACACGTCGCAGCTAAGTCTCGGTCTACTGTAAGTACACAGGAACATGGTATGAGAAGACTTCGTGCAATTTGCCGATCTGCGCCGTGAGAGCTTTTGCTATCGACGCTAATGTAACTGCGCTAACCCTGCCAGGGAAAGTACTAGGTGAGCACCTTCTGAAAATGCTTAAGAGATGAAAAGTAGACCTCGGTAGGTACGTTGCTATAGCGACAGATGGCTGCAGCGTCATGGTATGAGAGCTTTGTGGTGCCGTGTCCGAAATTAAGCGGTGTGCCCCAAACGCAGTTTCCCGAGGTTTAACCACCCACTCAACCTGTCTTTATCCAAGTCTGCGCATTTAAGCTGCCTAGAACGCAGTGGAGATTACGAAAGAGATCATTTCTCTCTTCACTGAGTTCCCAAAAGAAAATATTATACCTAAACACACACTTGCCCACCACCTTAAAGGCCCTTGCGAGACGAGATGGGTCGAACGGCTCGGCAGTGACATACAGTTTCGAACACTTGACTCAATGGCTACACCGCTCGTCGCCGTCTCCAACTAAGGATAACTGCAAAGCCCTGCAAAGGGGAGGACACTCGGCATGTCTGGTGGCGAGGGCGAGTTTATAATGGCGATAGTTTAACTCTCGGCACACACGCTCCCGTTGAATCGCCTGAACGAAAAGGAGTGCCTCGATGTACATACAGCAAGGAACAGGTTGACAGACACTGTAGCTGTTTTAACTGTTCACAGAAAGCAACTGCGAAGAGGTATTCACGCTTCGCTATGATCACGCTGTCGTGCTGGCAGATGAGCTTGAAACATAGCTGCAACTCCCTCGCATCACGAGTAGGCACACCCACAGGTGTAACATGCCAGCGCACGATCCAGAGAGCTTCTATAGAATGTCGGTACACATCGTAATACTGGATAATGTATTAGCAGGAGTCAAATCAAGGTTTAATGCTGAGATTTTTGGAGTATGACAGCTTTTCGCCTTTCTGCCTTCTCAGCTGTATACCATCACAGCAGAACACGATGAAACGGTAGTAGCGGAGATTTCAAGCATGACTCACCCAGTGGAAGGCATGCCCCGATAACTGCAAGTGTTATTGAAAACGAACTGCGGCTATAGCGAGAAAAATGGAAGCGCGAAAGCGCTATAGGAGTGGACAACCCTTCGACTACAGTTCAAGCACTTCACATGCGTCAAAGTGACATCTACCTTTCTATCAAGACAGTCCAGTAAATACTCGCCACGCTTTTTGTCAGCTTTCCCAGCACCAAAATGTATTTTTCAAAGCACAGTCATTTAAAAAGAGGGCTGCGATCGCAAATGATTAAATCCCGCCTTACCGACGTGGACTTGCTACATACGCACAGACACACCCATGTTGACAGTGAAAGACAAATGGTGGGCGATCGAGGTGGAAAATTGTGGTGTGACACGAGCTTACTATCTGCTACTGCAAACGGACTTTTGATAGAACTGCCTACACACAGCCATGAATTAGGATGGATGGATGGATGGATGGATGCTTTGAGCATCTACTTTGGAACGGAGCGGTGGGTTGCACCATCAAGCTCTTGCTATTATACTGCCTAATCTTCTGCCTAAGTTAAGAAAAAAAAAACACTATCAACTCCCCCAACCAATTTTTCTGACCCCCTTATGCGAACTCTGCTTCTATACGTCTCCGTTTTTTGTCGCTTCCCAACTTTCATTCCACCAATCTTCCAATCGCCTCTGACTAATATCTATTGCGAGCATATTTACTTTACCCCTGCTCTCGCTGAACTCAATGGCTTCAAGGAGTCCAGTGGTGCCTAAATCGAGCGCTGCGCAGATATCTTCACATTCTGATAAAACATGCTCCATCGTTTCCCTACCTTTACCGCAGGAAACACATGTTTCTTCTTCCTTCTTAAATTTCGCTTTATAGGTGCGTGTTCTAAGGCGTCCTGGTCTCGCTTCGAAAAGTAATTAGCTACCCTTTGAGTTAGCATAAATTGTTTCTTTCCTGATTTCGTTTTTTCCTCTTAAGTAGTTGCTCATGGCAGGTTTATTTTCCATTGCCGCCAGCCATCAGATTATTTCAGCCTTTCTGACCTTCCGCTTGATGTTCTTTGTTGATGCGTTGCCTAACCTGCACGCGGCATACTTGCTGGTAAGTTTCCTAGTTCTTTTTTTCCCCTGCGAATCAATGTTTTCCCTGTACAGATACCTCAACACTCTCCCAGCCCATTTACTTTTTTCCATATCCCTTAGTCATTCTTAACAATAAATTTTACTGGAAGCTTCACCCAGCTCAAAACTAGTCCAGCCCATACCACCCTGCACAACTTCATTTGTAGCCTTCCCGTGAGCGCCCAATGCGAGGCGACCCACTGAGCTTTGGTTCCCACCGAGTCCTCATTGTACCCCTGATTTCAAGCAAACAATCGCATTTCCAAAAGTCCTGGAACCCTTACACCTTTCCACATACCCCGGAGCACCTCGTACCTATTGTATCCCGATAGCGCTCTGTGCTTCATTATGGCTGCATTTCTCTTCACCTTTACTGTCATTGTTTTTTCCTGTCTTGCCATATATCAATTGCCTTCGTTTATCCATATACCCAGGTATATATATCGACACGTCAACTGGTTTATCTTTTAAGGGTGAACGCTTTTGACGTCTAAGAAATGTTATTGCTCTGCGCAGGACGCGTCTACATGTATCGGAAGTTTATAGAATGTTATCGATGCTTCTATTCGCTGTCTGTTGTCGCCGAACCTTCTGTAATCTGATTGCATTTATGTGCGACGCGAATGGTGTGCAACATTGTGGAAGGCACGCGGGTCCCAGCGGTTAATCTGGAACATTCGACGACTGGTCTATAAAAGCCGACGCGCTTGACCCGTGTATCAGATTTTGACGATCGCCGACTGTGTTCGCCGTTGTCGCCGTTCTTTAAGTGTAGCCTGTTTTGTGGGCACATGTTCGCCCAATAAAAGTTAGTTTCGACTTTCACAGTATCGCTACTGTGTTCTTCATACGTCACTCCACGTGGCAATATTGTCTTACCCGAGGTATTTCTTGGCCCTGTATTGCCACTGTCTGTTAACAGTTTTCATTGAATACCCTAACACCTGATTTTCTAACACCAAATTTCAAACCTAAATTGTTGCCTTTCTGTGCACAGATATTAATCAGACGTTGCAAATCACTTTGCTCGTTAAATACCGTATTTTCGCGATTCTAAGCACCCCCCGATTCTAAGCACTCCCCCTCTATTTTCGCGAAAAAGTTAATAAAAAAGTTTGCATGCGAATCTAAGCACCCCCCAATTTGTTAGGAAGAGCGCGTAGCCAAGGCCGCCAAACGCGCTTGCTCACTCTGGAATCATTGCTCGGCGGGCATACAGGCACGTGGTCGATGTTTCTGTAGGACGCGTTTTACGGCCATCTGACCCCAGAGGTAAAGACAAAGCTTTGGAACATCAATAACGACGTGGTTGTGATTCCGGGTGGCATGACGCCAGTGCTGCCACCCCTCGACGTTTCAGTCGACAAACCCTTCAAAGCCAATCTCCGACAGGAGTACGAAGAGTGGGTGCGAAACCCTGAACGCAAGATGACACCGACGGGAAAGCTGCAGAAAGCGTCCCCGTCAACCATCGCAAAGTTGATTTCGGACGCGTGGAAGAGGGTCAAAGTAGACGTTGTGGTCACATCATTTAAGAAGTGCTCGATCCCAAACAACTTCGACGGAACGGAAGACGACCTGCTGTGGGATACCGAGAGCAGCGGTTCAAGCGGTGCGGTGAACTCGAGTGGCAGTGATAGTGACGGAGCATCCTACGCAAGCGGTGGGTTCACTGTCTGCACCGATATTTCTTTTGAATGTTTGCAAAATGAGATGTTATTTCTCGCATTGACCTCGTCGTGATTTCGCGGCGAAAAGAAGGGGGGGGGGGTCATTCAAGATTTTTTGAATCTAAGCACCCCCCCTTACTTTGGGCGTCGCAATCGTGAAAAAAAGGGGGTGCTTAGAATCGAGTAAATGCGGTAGCAACACAATATAGTCCGCATAATATAAATCTATAAGATGCTGCTCTACTACTGTACCCGCCTGTTTGTATGAGAGATTAAAAGCGATATAACTTTATTCTAGCGCCCTCTCCATCATCACCATGTACATCATAAACTGCAGTGGGGATAAAGGGCACCCTTGTTGGTATCAACACTCTCCTCGTTCCCCATGCCTTCCCATTCAACGCAAACGGTATTCTCTATGTAAATAGCTATCGAAAGCTGTAGAAAAAGGTCACGTAAGCCTTCCCCTTCTAGAATATTCCCCAAAATCTTGCGGTCTACGTTGTCACACGCTCCTACAATTCTAAAAAGGCCACATATAGCGGTCTGCTTTCTACTCTTGATATTTCTATATATACACTGATTAAAGGGACACTAAAGCGAAACAATAAATAACTTTAAACTAATGAAGCACTGTTTGAGGACCCTGCAGGCAGTCATTCCTAAAAAATAGTTCGATTATTAGATGAGAAAATGAAGGTCCAAGTATCAGTATTTGAATTTCGCGCCGAAACCCCAGTGCCTGTACGTCAGCGTGACGTCAGGGATTCCAAAGTTTGTTTTAGCATTTGGGCTGCGTTGGCTGAATAAAGGTTCCCGAAACTTGCCATGTTTGATATTTGGTTCCTTTAGAAAACAATGTAGCCAATCTGTACCGCAATATACAATTAGCAGGCCTTAGATGATCCCATCAAAATCCAAGACGTCACAGCCCCCAGGTGCGGGAACTTAAGTAGGCGCCGCCACCCGTATTTCGTTCTTGCGCTTCTTCTGGCTTACTAAACGTCTTATCGTTGTTGGAGTGGTGTTTTTGGTGTTGTAGAACGGTAATTTACTGATGCAGAAGAAATCATTTTGCACTTTAGTGTCCCTTTAAGAACTAATAAGTTATCCTCCAAACGCCTACCTATTCTGAAGCCATTCTGAAGTTCTCCCAAAGTGCTATTATTATCTGCCCATGCTTGCAGATTTCATCTGATTGCCTGCATTGCTAGCCTGTATATCACGGATGTAATGGTTAACGGTGTATACGAGTGAATCCAATCTTTCTCCCCCTTACCTTTATAAGTTCATTCTACTTTGTCGCCAACTGTTTGGCATTCGTCTATCTTTTAAAGTTTTTTTCCAATGCTTTCACCAGAGCTTCCTTACTTTTTGGTCGTAGTTCATTAATCAGCCTAACGCGAACCTCGTTTAGGCCTGTGGCTGTGCGCTTAGGAATATTTTTTTCGGCTTTCTTTGTCACGCATGTCACGCATTTCATATACTTATGTGCAGGTTTATAAGTAATTAGTTGTTGTTTTTTCTTGATATGGCTGTCAATAAAACAATCTTAGCGTTTTAATCTATATTTTAGGTATTTTGTGTGTCATTGTTTTTGCCATTACCAGTGAATTTTCCCTTTCTTTAGTTGTAATGACTATGTCATACATGTCGTCCAATTTTGTGCAATATCTCAGGGAGTATATGAGAAGCTCCGTGTGCATATCAGAAGCTCCTCTACTCTTTGGTCTTTAGGGTATTATATAAAAATCGTTTATATGTCTGTACATAAAACGGCCTTCGCGTTTTCTTGAGTTTTTATGTTGTTAGTTCACTGTCTGTGAACTTTTGTGTTGTTTAGTAGTCATGTACATTTCATACATTTTTCCCTTTTCTTCATTTTATGAGCGTGGTATACCAAGTTATGCGGAAATATTTGTTTTCGGAAACGGAAGTCAATAAGATGACGACGAAGATCTGGGGCCCTATAACGTAAAACTATTCCAATATGTTTTTATTAAAAACGCCTGACGTCAAATTTGCATAACCACAGACGCAAGCATCGCGCGGTGACCGATAGAGTTGTCTGAAGAGACCGATCAAACGCTCTCCTCTTTTATAGGAGGTCACTTTTGTTTGCTTTAAAAACGAATAACATTGCCTACATTGAGCGGATTGCCCTATCTAATTTGCTGACAAGAGGTGAGGAGCACGCTCAAATGGAGAAGGATTCGATGGGGCCGAGCCAGTGCACTGAAAATCGATAACCGGATGAAGAGGGTGGTGCCGGCGTCTGCGATTTGTCCGCTTTCCATTACTTGGCTTGAGGTGGCTGGTCGAAAATCGCGGCGACGCGCAACGGAAGTTTAAGAATGCCGCTAAAACGAATCCTCACCAAAGAAGAGTTAGCAGAGTGAGGTCGTAAATGTGCCGAAAGCGCTTGAAAACTTTAGACGGCCCCGCCAAAAGGTTTATTGCACGCAAATAAACTCATGCTCTCCGGCAGGTTCGAGTAGCCAGTGACTGAGCGATCGGCAGCAACCATTTTCCGTCTGCTTAAAACAGCTACTGGCAGCCATGCGGATATTCACCCCTGGGATCTCGTCGGCGTAGCGCCGCTGCCTCAGCAGAAGACTGGGCCCGAGATGAGGAGCGTGAGCGACAATGTCGAGCCAACCTGGCGGCTCGTGCGGCCGAGCTAGCTTGCGAAGCGACGCTAAAGCGGCAACGTTACGCCGCCGACGCCATGGCGTAACGTTGCTGCACATTGAGGAACGTTCCGTAACGTTGAGGATCCCCTCCCGAAGTCGGGCCGAGAATCCGGTGGTGCGGGCCCGCGAGACAGAGCAGCGAAAACGTCGACATCAACAGAAACACCGAGGTCACACACCTCAGCTTCGCTGGTTTACCATCTGTACGGGGTGCATGTGCGGTGTTGTTTCGTTTATCTCGCTTGCCACCATGCCCTGTGTCCGTGTATTTCACACGTTTTATGCTTTGAATCTGTGATTGTTGCCATTTTCACCTCGCTGCCCTCGGAGGTGCCTCTCACTCTTACAATTACACCTGGTCCCCGAACCACATCGTAACAATGGCGCCCAAGACGGAGATTTTCCCCCTCGTTTACTAAGAAGGTCGGAGTAGTGCAATCAGAGATTTTCGCTGAGGGCTACATGGAACGCAGAAATTTAAATTGTTACCCTAATTGAGGCTGGTGGGATACCTGACTGGAAAGACACGGAGCTTAAGGCATGGGAATATGAAAAAGCACCGAAAGAGGGTCACGAGATAGCACAAACACGTGAAGTCGATAGCCGTAGGCTTGAGTTAGAGCGCGAGGTTCTGGACAAAAAGTTGCGCCTTGAAGGGGTTCGCCTCAACGAAACGCACCTACAAGGCCCGCAAGGTTCTATCCGTCACCGTTTATTGACTGTGTTAGTTTCATCGACCTCAGCAATGAGCGCAGTAGCAATGTTGTTGCTGATCTACAAGACAGACGGACACATGAAAAGCGCAAACAGTCTACGTGTGGGGTGTCTCCTCATCAAGTTTGGAATCCTCGTGAGCACACACTGATCTGGAAATCAGAGTCCAAAACCCTCAGCATGTGGTTACAGGCCGTAGCTTGCCTGGTGATCAGCAACACACTCCTGATTACGCCGACAGCAGTTTCGTTGGTTTTACGGAGACCGGCATCAAGTCCTGCGAGGGCGTTCCTTATTTGAAAAAACAGGTAAAGAGCTCCAAAAGATTTTATTTCAGGACTCTGGTACCTTCAGAGGGCAATACAAACTTCAGACTGCCACAGACACAGGAGATTTTGGGGACAGGAGTGAGGCCGTGAAAGCTTTTGAGGTTCGCACAATGGCGTCCTCTGAGCGGACGAAATGCTTAGAATTTCAAAGGATATCATGCACACCTGATTATTACCTGGCAAGCGAACATGGTCGACGTGATGTCCGGAAGTTACCCGTGTCTGAAATCAATTTAGGTGACGCATACTATGTTAATCTTTTCGTGAAAACATGGAAACAGAAAGCCTGTTCTTCACCGCATACAGCAAGGGAACTTGCCTGTAGAATACAGCTTAAAAGAAAGCAACAAACCAGCGAAATCAGGAAACCTTTCCATTATCGCGACCTTTCTAGTTCGGCTTTGCCTCGACTGCCTGAAGTTTTTTTCCACTGCCTTCCGTGCATAACGCTCCAAGTTTAGCTCATTTTTGAGCTCTTAGACCTGTTTGACAGGCTCATCCTGGAAATCCTCCTTTTCCTTCAGTATAGCATCGACATCTAGCATCGACTGGCGATTGACTCGACTTTCTCTTCATTCTCATCCGTCACCCCCAACACACTGCACGCTTTACCGTCTTTCTTGCCTTGTGTTGCGGCTGGCTTTTTCCAATACAAACACCGAAGCTTTCAGAGCACGAGCATTCTAGCAAAGCCCGATACGCACTAAATAAACACCATTAAAATGCTGCAAAGTAATTGTCACCAATGTTTTAGAAGCAATAAATGGCCCACAGACTTAGATATGACACGTGTTCACACTTGCACAAGTACGTGGCCCCGCTCTGATTATCCTACGAAAGCGATATTCCCGATACCAATGCACACACACACAGCCACTAATAGCTAATAGTCTTGCGGCGTCCAAACTACTGTTTAAAGACCTATAAAGACTTAAGGCCCACACGGTTGCACGTGCTGAAACACGTGGCGCGAAAGGGCGCTCTGACTATCCTGTAAAACCAAATATACACAAAACACAGCCGCGCACACGAAAAAGAAAACTAGCCAACTACTATTTAAAGGCTAAAAAATCACGCTGCGGATGGATGGATGAATGTTATGAGTGTCCCCTTTGGAACGGGGCGGTGGGTTGCGCCACCAAGCTCTTGCTATTATACAGCCCAATGTCCTACCTAGGTTAAACAATAAAAAAAAGAAAAAAAAAACATGATGAACTCCCACAGCCAAATTTTCTGATCACCTATTGCGAGCTGTGCTTTTCTACGGCTCTGTTTTTTGTCGTTTCCATGCTTTTCTTCCACCAATCCTCCAATCACCCCTTACTAATCCCTATTGCGGACATGTTTACTTTTCCACTGCTCTCGATGAACCTAAGGGCTTTTCGTGTGTTTCCATATATACATTGCCTTCGTTTATCCATATGCCAAGGTATTTACATTATGTTACCCGAGGTATTTCCTGACCCTGTATCGCCACTGTCTGTTCACTCTTTTCATTGAGTGCCATAACACCTGATTTTCTAACACTACATTTCAAAACTAAATTGTTGCCTTCCTGTCCACAGATATTAGCCAGATGTTGCAAATCACTTTCCTTGTTAGCTAGGAACACAATATCGTCCGCATAAAATAAACCTGGAAGCTTCTGTTCTACTACTGTACCCGCCTGTTTGTATGAGAGATTAAAGCCGATATTCCCTCTAGCGCCTTCTCCATCCCCACCATGTACGTCATAAACAGCAGTGGGGATAAAGGGCACCCCTGCCTCAATCCCTTGTTGATATGAACTTTCTCCTCGCTTCTCATCCCTTCCCATTCAACGCAAACGGTATTTTCTAGGTAAATCTCTCTCAAAATCTGTAGACAATCGTCACCTACGCCTTCGCCTTCCAGAATATCACACACAATGTTGCGGTCAACGTTGTCATAAGCTCCTGTAATGTCTGAAAATGCCACATATAATGGTCTGCTTTCTACTTTTGATATTTCAATACACTGAGTAAGAACAAATAAGTTATCATGTAAACGCCTGCCTATTCTGAAGCCATTCTGATATTCTCCCAAAATGCTATTATTCTCTGCCCATGCTTGAAGCTTTAATTTGATTGCCTGCGTTGCTAGCCTGTATATTACTGATGTAATGGTCAAAGGTCTATACAAGTGAATGCAATCTCTGTCCCCCTTACCTTCATAAATTAAATTAATTATACATTGTCGCCAACTGTCTCGTATTCGTCTGTCTTTTAAAGTTTTTTGCACTGCTTTCACCAGAGCTTCCTTACTTTTTGGTCCTAGTTCATTGGATGGGTGGGTGGATGGATGGATGGATGGATGGAAGGATGGATGTTATGAGCGTCCCCTTTGGAACGGGGCGGTGGGTTGCGCCACCAAGCTCTTGCTTTTATACTGCCCAATGTCCTACCTAGGTTAAAGAAAAAAAAATAAATAAGAAAGCACGATGAACTTCCACAGCCAAATTTTCTGATCCCCAATTGCGAACTGTGCTTTTGTACGTCTCTGTTTTTTGTCGTTTCCCTGCTTTTCTTCCACCAATCCTCCAATCTCCTCTTACTAATCCCTATTGCGGACATGTTTACTTTTTTATTGCTCTCGCTGAACCCAACTGCTTCAAGGAGGTCAGTAGTGCCTAAATCGACCGCTGGGTAGACGTCTTCACATTCTATAAAAACATGCTCCATAGTTTCCCTAGCTTTACCGCAGCAAGCAAAAGCTTCTTCCTTCTTATATCTCGCTTTATATGTGCGAGTTCTAAGGCATCCCGATCTCGCTATTTTTGTCCTCAGCTCGGCTGCTTCGGCACTTTAGCTCGGCGTGGCGAACCTTGCTCTCTGTGCTAGCGCTGAGGTCATTATTGCACGGAAGTGAGCGCCATCTGGTTCTTCTTCAAGATGGCTTCCTCCGTTTCCCTCATGCTTCCGATTCACCCTCCTCTTCCTCTTTACTTCTCGCTTTACTTTAGTTTACTTTTCGCTCTCGCCATACTTCATCCCCCGCGGCACTACGAGTTCGCTCTTTCTAAAGTCCCTTGATAATTTGAAAGTTCCGCCACTCCTTGAACTCTGCCGCCGACGCCGCGCGACCTCCTTGCCTCCTCGTCGCCCCTTGCGCGTCCCCCCCGTGGGAAGCGGTCATGCGTCCATTTTTCTGCACGACGATTGGTCTCCCTGCCGTTGCCCTTGGAAACGCTCGGATCTTCCGTTTTCCTTGCGTTTTTCTTTTTCGTCCGCGCCATTTTTCTCCTCAGCTCGGCTGCCTCGGCGCTTTAGCTCGGCGTAGCGAACGCTGCTCTTTGTGCTAGCGCTATACCGTACTGTTGGGCATATAACTGCAGCAAGAAGCCTGAAGATGGTTATGCGATATTTGTGATACCACAAGGAAAGCGTGACGGCTTGCACAGGAAGCAGTGACTGCATAACATTGGCCCAAAGAATTTTGTTCCGACAAAGAACAATGTTGTTTGAGAGGTGAGGCGTCTTATTGCTCGTATCAAAGCATCCCCTAATGCTGTATTTTTTTTTATTATTCAGGCCTGCTCATATGCATTTTTGCTGCGGCAATTTGCACGTCGCATAAAAATTGGGTTGTCCACAGTATGCCTAATATTCTGGCGGGACTCCATCACCACGCAAGTCGCCAACTGTTGTTATTCAGTGGGAAATGAAGCACAATAGGTTGTTTTCCGCTGTGAAGAATTCTGAGTCATGATACAGCCTCTCGATCGCACTTTTAGTTATTGTTAGGATCCGTTGCCTCTTTTACTGAAAATCGAAATAGCGGCTTGTAGAGGAGCTATTATTTTTAAATTACATCGATGTGTGCGTTAGTCATGCAATAAATGCAGGCCCCCCCAAAATTAGCGGCGAGTATACCTGTAGTATCGCAGGTGATGAGCGCTAGCTACTCCACATTTCGTTTTTTTAAGTTTTCAGGCGAAAGCCTTAGGTCTCTGTTTCAAGGTCGCGTTGGGAACAGACAATATCACGCGACCCAGGAAGACCAGTAACATCCCAAAGCATGTCCAGCCGTGTATAAGAGATTAGTGATTAGCCAAGTTAATTAATGATTCATTAGTGATTGAATTAAAGTGGATTAGGAGAGGATTAAGGATGATTAGGGTGTATTAAGGTGGATTAAGGTGCATGAAGGAGGATTAAGGTGTATTAAGATGAATGATGGGAGATTAAGGTGGATTACGGTGGATTGAAGTGGATTAGGGTGAATAAAGGAGGATTAAGGTGCATTAACAATGATTAAGGCGTAATAAAGAGAATTAGGGTTGATTAAAGTGTATGAAGGATGATTAAGGTCGATTAGGGTGTATTAAGGAAATTAGCGTTGACGAAGGAGGAATAAGACCAACAAAGCTGGATTAAGGAGAATTAAGGTGGAATAATGTGGATGAAGGTTGAGGGAGGTGTATTAAGGTGAATTACAGTAGGCTTTACAAGGCTTTCATGTTCGCGTCTCTTAGGGGATATCTAAGTTCACCTTGGATTTTTAGAATTTGATTTGGACTGCACTTCCACGCATGCGTGAGTGGGCGACTATTATTATTTGGTTTTCTCACTGATACAAGCAATATGCAGGGGGTGTTCACATGATCGTGCACGCTTGCTGCTGATATTGACACCTAGGTGGAGGCCTGGAATCTTCGCTTGTTTGGCGAATGTTTTAAGACCACCATTCTGCGGTTTTGTTCTGTGCGGAAACTTTTTCCGCTGATTTAACACGAGCCGAAATGATTGCATCAATGTGCTTTGATTACGAAGACTGAGCAATCAATCATGATTGTGGTCATGATCCAGTAATGCAAGAAATATTCTGCAGGCAATAATATTTAGCATTGCAATGTATTTCATCCCAATCCACCTTTATCTTCCCTCATCGACATTAGTAATCTTTAATCCAACATAATCCTCATTCAACCACCTTAATCCACTCTAATTCTATATAATGCACCTTCATCCACCTTAATCCATCGTAATTCTCCTGAACACACATTATTCCTCCCTAATACACCTTAATTATTCTTAATACAATCCGTGATCAATAATTAATGAACTTTTATAGTCAGTAGCCATCTCCTATACTCGGGTGGACATGCCTTGGTTCGCTTCCGGCCTTCCTTAGGTCACGTGATATTTTCTATACCTCACAACGCGACTTTGAAACAGAGATCTAAGGCTTTCGCTTAATAAGCCACACGCAGAGGGATGTGCCACAAGCATACTAGTTCAGACGCAGAAGTAACGCATCTCTGGCAGAAAGTAAAGCATCATCTGGCAGAAAAATTGTCTGCAGAATCAAACTCGCCTCAAAGCTCCTTTTACATGAGTATACCCCGTTCATACGGCTTTAGGAAAAAACCAACCTCTTCATAAATGGTTTCTTTAGCATGATTGATGCGGTTATCACCATTTCTCAAAATTTTCAACACCACTGGGCTGTGCAACTGGCCCAAAATAACGCGCCTCCATAGAATGCTGCGGCCCATCCGCGGGAGCCGAGGAGAAAAGGCGAGGTGAATCAAGGAGGAAAGCGCCGTGGGGAGGTGAGTGTCGCTACTTTCAAATTATCAAGGTGCTTCAGCTCTTTCATCTTTCACTGTGTTCGTTCGCTCGGTTATGCCGCCGAGGTACACTGACGCTCAGCTCAAAAACGGCCGTCAAGAGCTACACTCTAAAATAGGCTGATCAAGAGAATAAACGGGGTTGTCTCACCACGGAAGAGAAGTAACCACACGATGCATCTCTCCACAATATATAAATGTTCTTTTCAAGACTACCAAGCTGAGGCCAAGTGAAGCTTGTAATCGGCGACAAGGGCAGCTGTAAGAAACCCAAAAGGCTGTTCGCTGACCCACAGTGTTCCTGAATAGCAACTTCCACGGCCACGCAGTCTGGCCTCCTAGCTTCCCACCTAACGATGGGGGCGCCGCCGATAGAGCCACTGCTGCCAGCCACGAGCACAGGGGGCCTTGCCGGGCCACTTTGGAACCACCGTGTACAGTGTGCTGCTCGAAAGCTCTGTTTGTGCGCATACGTTTGATTGATGCAGAGATTGAATGACAAATGCTGTTAGAGTGGTGTGACGTATTTTATTGATGTATTTTGTGCCTGAAGCACAGTATCTGAAGCAAACGGTGTAGGGCAAAGAAGGGCTAGCTGCGGCCGAACAACGTCTTGTGAAATTGAGAGTATTTGTTTCAATTCCAATTCCAGCCCATTGTCTCCTGAAAAGTACAAGTTTAAAAGAAATCAAATTAATTTGAGTGTCAGGGACATCCCGCCACGATATTGCTAAGTAGACAACGCTCGCAAGGGTTCTCAGACAAAATATTGCGGCATAGCCAACATTCAGGTACCACGCATTTTGCTTTGGACACTACAAGCGTCGCAACAAACAGACACACCGACAGCTTCAATCGCGACACCCGAAGCTGTAGTTCGCCTGCCAGCCACGCGCGCACACGAGATCTCATCGAGGAACTGCTCCACCAATGGGAAATCAACACCTGTGGCTTGATTAAGAGAGACCGCAATCAGCGCTGAAAGACAATGGCACGCAACAGAGTCGTTGGCCGCGGGACTGCATGATCTTGAGATCTGGGCACAACTTCGCCCCTTAATAAACACTTTATCATTGCGATGACAATTACACGGACACTCCAGGAGTATTTGCGCCATTGCGGTCGCCGTGATGTGCCGCATAAAGTCCGAGGGTTACAACATCGTTGCTGCGCGTCGTATGCTGTATGTGCGAGGGAAGCGTGGGAGGGTGAGCCGACGATGGCGGCTCAATGTCGCCCGCAGAAGGGGGGAAAGCGGCGAGGAAGCTCGACGTCTTACATCGCAAGCAAGATAACGGGGGAAGGAGGAGGAAGGGGGGTGGCGTTCTACACCGGTGGCTGCTGCGTTTGGCGGGGCCGCAGGTGCACACGCCAGCCCTATTTTAAAAGCTATCTGGGATGAGGACAGAGTCTAAGCGTCTAGGCGCACCATATTCTCGCCGCTTAGTTAGCGTTGAAGTGAGAGGCAGCACGAAGGTCAACTCGCTCGTTGCTGCTACCGTTCTTCATCATGTCAGCATTATGACAGGGCTTCCGCGTCCGTCGAGCAAGAAGTGTTCATTTGTGCTTGTGTGCGCGTGACAACATGCTTGTTAATTTAGTTAGTAAGCGAATATTTAGGAGTGCATACGGCCGATAAAGCTACTATCCTTACTTCGTAAAGCTGCCTACTAATATTATATTGCACTCGATGCTACGCATTTCGGGCGAAACTGCGACTTTTTCATAAATCCGTGCTGGCTAAAGCCGCTACATTTCTCGTGCAGGGGTGGGGTATCATTCCGAGCCCCACATATGCAAGAGAGTGCAGTCCTGATCTTCGGCAATTGGAACCCATGGAACAAATGCCTCTGCACCAACTGGCTAGCTGCTGTCTTCGAGGAGATTTACCAGCATTCGGATATCTTTCCTTTGCGGCAAGGAAGACAGCTGACACCATCCCAGGACCTGCCAAGTTACACCGTCACAACTTATCGTAACCCCACCTACGTATATAACAGGCCTTCCGCGGCGACTAGTTCGAAGACGCCGATGACCGCTGGATTATTTTGAGAGTGGTAAGGCGTATAACCACGGCTGCTTGTGAAACAAAGAAGGGGCGGCCTGCCGCGTGCATCGAAAACGCTGTCATCCGCCGCAGCACCACCAGTGGGGGCTGTTTTCTGGGATCGGAATAGAACATGTATGAGGAACGCGCTTTGAACGCCGTCGCCCGTGGCAACCTACGCGTCCCGTCCCCGAGAGCTAGCGCCGTTCGGCCCAGCAACTACGGCTGAGACATTCGCTCCCATTGCAGCCCACCTGACTTGAGAGGACGCAGCTTATTTTTTTTTTTTTTAGCCAGCGGCCGTGGTGGAACAAATCGATCGAAGAATGCAAGCTGCGCAATTTTACTTTGCTTTAGAAGGCTGCACGAACGAGATATGAAAGCTACAAGGTTTCTCCGAGGTTGTGGCACGAGCGTCAGAGCCAGCTGCTGCTCTTTGTACACGTAATGAGCGCTTGAATCAGAGCGTAGCCATGCACACAGAGAACATGTCGTACCTTTTCAAGTGTGCCGACGCCAACATGTGTCAATACTAAAAAGGTGCATCATCTCATGCGCAGGGTAAAGCAACAGCTATTCGGCGGACTCATTCCCAAGGTGCCACACGCCTTTGCCGAGTTTTGATCGAAAGGAACAACGAATAAAATGGCGCTCCAGCAACCATGTGGCCAATATAAACGTGACCTACGCTGCGCATCCGCAGATGTCTTCTCTGCAGGCAGTGGGACTATTCTGGACACACTACGGGAACTTGTCAGATCCATAGTCGGGGAAGAACTACGCAAGCTGCAGTCACCTACGGCTCCGCCTCAACTGTCTATCGTTGATGTCCTCAGAAACTAAGTGAAGAAATACGAGAACCATAATGTGAGCCACCAACGGCATCACCGATGTAGTCCGTGATGCCAACCTACTGAGATGCTCAGGCCACTCGCAGATTATAGTGCGCCTATGGTTCACAGTGCGTCAATCGCTCACACTGCGCCTATCGCTAGGCAAAGCAACTACGTACCAACAACACGCAGTGCGCAGCTTCAGACTTTTCCCTGATCATTGACGGATACGAGCTAAATGCGTTATTTGATACCGTAGTGGATTATTCGGTGATAAGTTATGAACTGGCCAAGAAGATAACGAACTGTATCACGATGTGGAATGTACCTTAGGTACGCAATGCCGTCGGTCACCTTATTATGCCTCTCTGCACATGCGCCTCAAGAGCTCTGATAGGAGGCTTTACATACGTTAGTGGCTTCGTGGTACTACCGAAATGTTCGAGAGATGTTATACTTGAACTAGATTTTCTTACAGCTGACGGCACCATTATCAACTTATAGAAGTCAAGCCTATTATTCGCGACGGAACAAGCCATAACCTGCGGAAAATCAGGGGAACATTGTCAACCCGCTTCGCCTCGCCAATGACTATGTAACGGTGCCACCAGGCAGCAGTGTAGTGGTTCTCGCCAGAAATGATGCATTCAACGCGTATGAAGGTGCAGCGGATCGCAACATAAAACTTCTGTTGAACAGAGGCATTTGCATTACAAAACTCAGAACTATAACCAAGAGGACAATAAGGCCTGTACACCAGCATCCGTATGGAGTTTTCCCCAAGGAAAGGTATTACCAAAAGCCAGGTACGCGAAATGGCCGAAGATGATGCCATTCAGCCTTCCAAAATATTGTGGGCATCTCCGTAGTGCTTGTCAAGAAAACATTCAACACATTGCATTGCTGGGGAGACTACCGGAAATAAAACAGTGTGACTAAGCGGAATGTATACCCGCTCCCATGCATTTGATCAGCTAAAGTGTCCAAAATGCTTCTCCTCACTAGATCTGAAGAGAGGATACTGGCCAACTGATGGGGACGAGCCTGACTTCGAGAAAGCAACATTTGTCGATCCGGATGAGCTCCAGGCATTTGAGGCTCTGCCACTTGGCCTCTGTTCCGCTCCCGCAACGTTCCAGCAAAAACAGAAAGCAGAACCAACTATTCAGCAACAGAGAAAGAATGTCTAGCCGTGATCTGCGTCCTAAACAACTTTCGGCCGTACCTATGTAGCAAACCATTCAAAGCAGTCAGCGATCACCAATCACCATGCCATGTGGGTAAAGCAGCGCGCTGACCAGGACATGGCAGAAAAACACAAGAACACGCACAACAATTGGTCACCAACTCTCCCAGCTTTTCACATCACTGATCATCATTCGCATTGCTGGCTGGCAAACCTCAAGAAACCACCTGAACGACTAGCGAGATGGAGCCCCCGATTGCAAGAATATGACATTACGGTGGTACGACGATAATAAAGAAAGCACACCGGCGCCTTCTGTTTATCGTGCGCCCAAGCAGACACAGCACTATCAGAGGAAGAACACATTCTGATTCTAGGCATCGTCGGAACGACTCACACCGCGGAACGTTAACACACTGATGAAGAAATACTACAGCTCATTATACGCCTCGTAGAATTCGGCATAAAAGTTCCTCGTATTTTTGTCAGAGGTGTGTCATCGTTCTGTCTATACAGGAAAGGTCCTACAGAAGAGTAACTTTAAGCCAAACTGCTAAATTTGTTTATAAATATGCGTCTATAAATATAATACCGTCTATAAATATGCGGCACGACAT
Organism: Dermacentor andersoni; assembly: GCF_023375885.2. NCBI lineage: Eukaryota > Metazoa > Arthropoda > Arachnida > Ixodida > Ixodidae > Dermacentor > Dermacentor andersoni. The sequence continues at coordinate 151,200,084 of NC_092819.1, read as the reverse complement.
TCTGCACGGGCATGTCATGATGAACCCCCATCTGGACACCTCACAGTGAGTCGAAGATTCGCCAGGATTAGTTTGAATTATCATTAACTCAAATTGTAAGATGTAATATAAAGCACTATTTTAAAACTTACCGCGAGTATTTCGCAAGAATATGACTGTTAATCGGCACTTTGTCGAAGCCTACTTAACTAAGAGTGTCTCAGATGAATCAATGAGCAGTAAACAGCAAGGATAGGAAGGATTCATTCGCTGAGTTGACTGAATGCAAATATTGATATCATTTTATGCTGTGAAGCCTTTCATGTCATTGTGGAAGACTTGGTGACATATATTGATTTCATGTCGATGCATGTGTTGCGCCCTTCAGCATGAGTTTTGTAAGGTACGAGGTTCATTTGTTTTGGTCTTGTGTAATTCGTGTTCCTGAGGCTAAATACGCATTGTTGCTGCAAAACAGGACGGTGTCCTTAATGACTCTGAGCAATGATGGCGCGAGATTCCCCGCTCCCGTAGCACCCCTAGTATGTTGTACTTCCATAACGTCATGTAGCGTGGTACTCCGACGATATAGTTTAATCACATTGTGCACTCATGCAGACGGTGTGCAGAAGGTCAGCAAACGCTCTCAGTTTTTCCAACAATCCTTCGAGCCCATTTTGTTCTTTTTGCCTGGTATGTTGAATGGCGATTGTCATAATTGCTGACAGATTTGTTGTTATTTGGCACAATGAACACGCCAAAATATTACGCATGAATGACTGGCGCGCATGTATAGGCAGCTATTCTTTGGCGCTTGCGACAGGTGTCATCGTACATTGCAAATATTGTGGGTCTATGCAGGAAATTAGGGAGTAGTTTCATAGATATTGCCTTGCAAGAGTGACATCACACTGCGAGCATTACAATATGAGGGCAATGCCGCTACCGTAACACATACATGCAGCGTGCATGCAGATTGCAATAGTTTCATTTTATATTAAATATGCACAGCTGAACTGACGCCATATGCTTATGCAGTAGCAACATTTTTGGTGCAGTATCTGCGATGGGAGCTGATTCAGGGGCAAGGCAAGCAAAATTAAGATTAAGAAAGAAAGCACGTATCTGATTTGGCGCTTAAACTAAACATAGGCTGATTCATGCTGATGTCTTGGGAAACGTGTTACACTGCATATGTTATGAGCGAAGGTCATGTGATTACAGCAGTAGCCCAATTATTGTCGAGGTTAATGTGATTAGCTTTGTAACGACACACCATATTGCTACTACAAAGGCACGTCGAGTATGAGGCCACCTATGAAAGCCGGGCTCCTCTTGGATGGATACTATGAGCGTCACTTTTGGAACGGGGCGATGGGTTGCACCACCAAGCTCTTGTTATTATATTGCCTAATGTCCTACCTAAGTTAAAAAGAAAAGGAAAAACCCTACCGTGAATTCCCACAACCGATTCCCTATTGTGAACTTTGTTTTTACACGCCTCCGTTATGGTCGTTTATCTACTTTTCTTCCACCAATCTTCCAATTGGCGCTTACGACTATCCTGCTGCGGACGTGTTTACTTTCTCCCTGCTCTCGCTGAACCCAAGGACTTTAGGGAGGCCAGAGACGCCTAAACCGGCCGCTAGGCAGATATCTTCATATTCTAATAAAACGTGTTTTATCGTTTCCCTAGCTTTACTGCAGCCACTACACATCCCTTAACACTACTAATCTTCTAGTACTTATGCGCAACAACTTACGAGGCGCGCTGCCAGAACGGGCTTTCTATGAGGATGCGAAATTTCCGCACAAAAGGAACATAGAGAAATGACGGGAAGATTTTTGTTTACAATATTCACGCAATGAAGAAGGAAAAGCATGTAGCAACAGCACCTAGCTCTAATGTTAACACACATTTCCAGCATGTCAGAACGATCGTGTATGCGTACATTCTCTTCGTCTACATCTGCAGTTATTGTTTCTTGTTCATTTTCGTTTGCAATCCCGAGAATTGTATTGCGACCGCGGCGGCAACAGATTCTGCCTATTGTTTACGAGCGCAATATGTCCAAATCTTGTCTGACTGATCCAAAAAGGCACCACTGTATCTTGAAGGAGCCATACAATTCCCAACTTTCTAGCGTTTAGGGCCGCAGCATTCTCAGAAAAACTGCGGGGTTAGTTACCCTCCTCCCCCCATTTCCTCCTTCTCATTAGCTCTATTATAAACGCTGTCGAAAGCTGAAGAAAGGGTGGAGACACCATTTGGAGCTTTCAATGTCGTTTCCTTTTCGCGAGGCTCAGAGCGGTATCGATACGGCGACAGGAATCACCATTCTGAATACCCGCGAGTGCTAGCTTTCGGACGGCAAAAAACACGCAAACGTGACGAACGAATGGTACGCGGCCCGGGGCCAACCGGTACACGCTGAAAAATTTTCATTTGTTATTTTTGCACGCAAGTGTTGTTTAATTTCCGCGAAAATATATCGTGTACCTAGACGCATTCACGACCGCGTGCGTGCGTGAGATTCGGGTAACACGATGTTAGAACGAGGAAGAATTGATAATATATTGTGCGAATCACAAAGGGCGAACACACCAGCGGATCACTTAGGCACGTAGGGCTTTCTGGGCCACACATTTCGGCGACAAGGTAGCCTAAAAAATTAAATTATGGGGTACGGACCTGTAGGTTACAGTGATGTCGTATTCTTGTAGTCTGAGGCTCCACCGCGTCAGTCGTCCTCAAGGATCCTTTAAATTATCTGGCCAACACAACGCGTGATGGTCGCGGACCGCTTTGAATGGCCTCCCATATACGTAGGGGCGAAATTTCGCAGTAGCCCAAATGATGGCGCGGCATTCCTTTTCAGTCGTAGAATAATTGCCTTCCGCCTTTGACAGCGACCGGCTAGCGTAAGATATCACCCGTTCAAGTCTGTCTTTCCTCTGGACTAGGACGGCACCGAGGCCTAGGCTACTGACGTCAGTGTGGATTTCGGTATCGGCGTTCTCGTCGAAGTGTGCAAGTACCGGAGGCGACTGCATGCGTCGTTTGAGTTCTTGAAATGCATCGGCCTGCGGCGTTTCCCACTTGAACTCGACATCACATTTGGTTACATGCGTTGGCGGCTCCGCGATGCGTGAAAACCTCTTGACAAATCGCCTGTAGTAGGCACACATGCCAAGGAATCTACGCACTGCCTTCTTGTCGATGGGCCGCGGGAACTTTGCGATGGCAGCTGTCTTCTGCGGGTCGGGGCGGACTCCAGATTTGCTGATGACGTGGCCTAGAAACAGAAGCTCGCTGTAAGCGAAACGGAACTTTTCCGGCTTCAGAGTAAGCCCTGATGACCTGATGGCCTCTAGTACTATTTGCAAGCCGCCTAAGGTGGTCGTCAAAATTTTCGGCGAAGACAACGACGTCATCCAAGTAAACGACACAGGTCTGCCACTTCAATCCTGCTAAAACCGTGTCCATCACGCGCTGGAACATGCAGGCGTCGAGCACAGTCCAAATGGCATAACCTCGAACTCGTAGAGGCCGTCTGGGGTGATGAAGGCGGTATTTTCTGGATCTCTTTCGTCGACTTCTATTTGCCAATAGCCTGATTTGAGGTCCATCGACGAGAAGTATTTAGCGTTGCAGAGCCGATCCAATGCGTCGTCTATCCGTGGGAGGGGGTATACGGCCTTCTTCGTGATCTTGTTCAGACGACAATAATCGACGCAGAAACGTAGGGTTGCGTCCTTTTTCTTCCCGAAGACTACAGGAGATGCCCAATGGCTTTTTGATGGCTGGATGATGTCGTCGCGCAGCATTTCGTCGACTCGGTGCCTGATAGCTTCACGTTCTCGCGTAGAAACTCGATAAGGGCTCTGGCGGAGTGGTCGAGCACACTCTTCGGTTATTATGCGATGCTTTGCGACTGGTGCTTGTCGAATCCTTGATGAAGTCGAAAAGCACTCTTTGTATCGTCGAAGTTGACTTCTGAACTGATGTTGCTTAATCGTGGGGAGACTTGGATTTATGTCGAAGTCTGGTTCGGGAACTACGGTCATCGGGGTAGATGCGGCAGAATCCGCGAGGACAAACGCATTGCCGGTTTCCAGAATTTACTCGATGTATGGGATCGTCGTGCCCATGTTGATGTGCTTGAACTCCTGGCTGAAGTTTGTCAGCAACACTTTCGTGTTTCCTCCGTGCAGACGAGCGATCCCTCTTCCGGCGCAAATTTCGCGGTCGAGCAGTAGACGTTGGTCGCCTTCGATGACGCCTTTTACGTCAGCGGGTGTCTCGGTGCCGACCGAAATAACAATGCTGGAGCGAGGCAGGATGCTCACTTGATCTTCGAGCACACTCAAGGCGTGGTGACTACTAGGGCAATCCGGCGGTATCGCTTTAACTTCCGACAGCGTTATTGACTTCGATTTCAGGTCGATGATTGCGCCGTGTTGGTTTAGGAAGTCCATACCGAGAATGACGTCTCGTGAACACTGTGGAGGATAGCGAAGGTGGCAGGGTAAGTCTGGTCATGAATGGTAATTCTTGCCGTGCAGATTCCAGTCGGCGTGATGAGCTGACCTCCAGCGGCCCGAATATGAGGGCCTTCCCATGCGGTCTTAACTTCCTTCAACTGGGCGGCGATAAGTCCACTCATGACGGAGTAATCCGCTCCTGTGTCTAAGGCGGTGACTGCGTGGCCGTCGAGAAGCACGCCGAGGTCGGTGGTTCTTTGCCTTGCGTTACAGTTAGGTCTTGGCGTCGGATCACGGCTGCGTCGCGTTGGCCTGTGGCTGATACGTGACGTCGTCAGGTCGTCTTTCGTCATCGTATTCTTTGCTTCCAGACTACGTCGGGATGGCGGCGTTTCGTTCACATGTCGTCTAGACAGGATTTCCGGCGTCTTCGTCGGCGGCGGATGATCTTCGTCACTTCGACGAACAGCAACCGCACCTCCATCCGTAGCTGCTCTTAGTATTCCGGATACGGGCTTGCAGAGCGGCCCCGTGCTGGGCCAGTGTATGGACGGCGCTGTCACGACAGGTAGTGGCCTGGTGACGGTGAACGGGACGGTCGTCGAGGGCTCCACTGAGTAGCGGGGAGGTAGTCGGCGATGTCACGAGGGCGTTCACCTTCCCGAGGGCGCGGTGCGTTGAATGCGAACCCTCGCAATCCCAGGTCGCGGTATGGTCATCGACGGTACACATGGCCGGCTTGGCCGCAGTGATAGCAGAGCGGGCGGTGGTCAGGAGCGCACCAAACGTCTGTCTTCCTCGGGTAGCTGCGCTGGGCGACGGGTGGGCGTGCCGGCGGCGGTGGCGGTGGTCGACGGAATTGCGACGTTACAGGGCCCTGGCGTGGTCGTTGAGGGAGACCTTGACGGCGGGCGACGGCGGCGTAGGTCATCGCTTTTGGCTGGGGTTGCGATGATTGTGGTTGCGCCTCGGGAACTCCGAGCGATCGCTGAACCTCTTATTTGATGATTTCAGCAATTGAGTCCACTTGGGACTGCGACCTTCGGTAGAACTTTTGCAGCTCCTCTCGTACGACCGCTCGGATAGTCTCGCGTAGATCGTCGGTGGCCAGTGATGGAACTCCGGCGTAGTTTGTAGAGTTCGTGTGGCAGTCGAATTGCCGGTTTCGCATCTCGAGTGTTTTCTCGATGCTGGTGGCCTCTCGAAGAAAGTCGTCGACGGTCTTCGTTGGGCTTCGTACCATTCCGTCAAAAAGTTCCTCCTTTACACCACGCATCAGTAGGCGGGCTTTCTCCTCCTTGGGCATTTGAGGGTCGGCGTGGTGGAATAGACGGCTCATTTCCTCCGTGAAGATCGCGGTTGTCTCAATAGGTAGCTGCACTCGGGTTTCTAATAGCGCTTGGGCTCGTTCTCGGCGTACGACGCTTGCGAATGTCTCCAGAAAGCCGCTTCGCAACAGGTCCCAGGTCGTTAGGGTGGCTTCTCGGTTCTCAAACCACGTCCTGGCAGCGTCTTTCAATGCGACGAAAACATGCCTCAGTTTGTCGTCGCTGTTCCAGCTGTTAAATGTAGCGACTCTCTCATATGTCTCAAGCCAGCTTTCCGGGTCTTCGAACGTTGAACCGCGGAACGTCGGAGGCTCCCTGGGCTGCTGCAGCACGATGGGGGACGCTGGGGCTGCCATTGGGGTGAACTTGGTGGCAATCTTCCTGCTCGTCTCAGGCGAACGACCGTGCTTCGGGGGCAGTCTTTGCAGCCTGCGGCTACCACGCTGGTTCTTGTTGACGTTGGTGATTTCTTCCGTGTTCGGCGTTTGGTCAAGCCTTTGTGGGGGCGTCCGGTACATGAACGCGAAGCACCTGCCCCAGATGTCACGTGGTAGTGACGGTAAAGAAAACAGCCAAACTGGGAAAGACGAAACTAGCGTTTTATTGGGCGAACCTGTGCCCACAAAACAGGCTACACTTATAGCACAGCGAACACGGTCGGCGATCGTCGAAAATCTGATCAGCGGGTCAAGCGTGTCGGTTTTTATACAGCAGTCGTCGAATGTTCCAGACTAATCGTTGGGACCTGCGTGCCTTCCACAAAGTTCTACACGATTCGTGTCACGCGATGAAATCAGATAACACAAGGTTCGGTGAAAACAGACATCGGGTAGAAGCATCGATAACTTTCCAGAAACTTCGGATACATGCAGGCGCGTCACGCGCTGTGCGATAACAGTTGTTAGGCGGCGAAAGGTGGTCGCCCGATAAAGATAAGTACACGTGTCAATATATATATATATATATATATATATATATATACACACATACAGGGTGTCCCAGCTAACTTGGACCACGATCTTAAAAATACCCTAGAGCTCTGGAGAAATCCTACCGACTGCATAGTAGCCGTAGTCGCATGTGCTTACAGCCAGTATTTTTTTTTTTCATCTCGAAGTATTACATAATTAATTGCTTTTGATTAGTGAACTCTTTAATTATTGCTTGATCGAATCGCAAACATATCAATTTTAAAGTTGTAGCGCACCTTAAGTAACCTCCGAATCAAGCATTTATTTCGTGCTGAAGTAGGACTAGTTTTTTCCAAGAAAAAAACAAAAGCCGGCGAAATACGCGAAATAGATGCGCACTCGCACGCCGCTATTCAAGCGCCTACAAGCAACCATTGAAAGATATACGGCCGCATTCTCTTATCGCCCCATCGTACAAGGCTCCGCTACGCTCATCAATGCGCCAGCGGCGTGTTTTCTTGATACCGCGACCATTACATAGTGTGAAGCCCTGTATCGAGTTGCCGCCGCTAGTAAAGCCGTGTATCCGTGGCTATTCGCTTGGGAGCGCTTGAGTAGCGGCGCGCAAGCGCGTAGCTATTTCGTATTTTGAATGTTTCGCACGCTTTTGTGCTTTCTCGGCAAAACCAACGAGGCAAAGCTGAGCACTAAACAAATGCTTGATTCGGAGGTTATTTGAGGTGCCCTACAACTTTGTAATTGATATGTTTGAGACTCAAGCTATAATTCAAGAGTCCACTAATTAAAAGTAATTAATTAAGTTATATTTCATGATGACAAAATACTGGCCGTAAGTACATACGACTACGGCTGCTATGCAGTCGGTACGAATTCTCTAGAGCTCTGGGTATGTTTAAAATCGTGGTCCAAGTTAGCTGGGACACCCTGTATATGGGTCATTCCATCTCAAGTGTACTCGGTGTTTTTCGACCATCTCCGATTCTGCTGGATAAAATCATACTGTTTTACCTCAGTGTGGGAAGTAATTATTTAAGCGATTTTATTTTCTACAAAAATTTTCTAATGCCATGAGGACGCTTAGAAGGTTGCGCACACAAGTGAAACTATGCCAAGCAGAAAAATTTCTACAAATTTATTGCTTTGACCTGTTGCTGTGAATGTTCTTTTATACAGTCGCCAGACGGTACTCTTTCTTGACTGTTGTCGTTTATTACTTTTTTGTTTTAATTTACATAATTTCTAGTCGTAAGGAAAAGCCAACAATTGCCCCTTTAATATTTTTTATTAAAGAAACTAACATTTCCATGACAAATATATTCACAATATGGGCTTGGTATTTGTGTATACTCGTTGATAAAAATACTCTGGTATGAAATAAAACCTAAACATTTGCTTAATGTCATGGCAAAAATGAAAAAAAAAATATGGTCTGACTCAATTTGTGGCTTCATTTTCACAATGTAGTGTTCCAAGCAAAAATCTGGCTTAGTCAGCATTGCATACTATGCTTTGCTGCCTATCCATGTAGAAAGATTGAAAGGACTGAATTTTGCTTTAGGCGAGAAAAGAATGTTTGAACTGCACAATCACAAGGCTGCGCACATCAACTTTGTTTCGCCTTCACTGCATAGCACGTCGGTCGGCGTTTGCGCCTGGCTAATTTTACGTGTTTCTTCTCGTTCTTTTTGAAGAGAAGGTCTTTGTTGGCGACGTCAAGTTGATTTGGCGTTCGTGGAGACTGAGTTTCTGGCCATTGTAATCTTGTAAAAGTAGATGATTTCAGGCCTTCCAGCGCACGTAGGACAAGAAAATAGGCGTCTGAGTTAAGCTTGAAACGAAAAAAACGCACAAAGTTAGCGTACAAATATATGAAGTGAAGTTAAAACACGTAATTCTAACAAAATACTGCAAAATAAATTAAATCCACATGTCCCCGTTCACACAAAGCGCGCCAGAACAGGAACCAGTACTGGGGCTTTATTCAACAAACAGGCGATTTGTGGCGTTCTGCTAAACCTAAAGCAACGAAAAAGGCCACTGGCCCACTGGATATTGAGAACGTTTGCAAAGCAGCTTTAAATGTGCGGTTGGAACACGTCTTCGTATCGTAAAGGCGTAAATAGCCCAAAATTTTAGACAGCAATCTCTCCGGGATTGGCCGATAATTTTCGTAGAGCCACACTACCGGTTCCAGATTTAGGCGCTAGCAGTGTGAACGGGCACATGGGGATTTCTTTCGCAATTACGCGTTGTAACTTCTCTCTATATAGTTGTACGCTAATTTGTGCGTACCCAATGGTCAGCCACACAAGCTGGCGGCAAAATGGTTGGAGAACCAGGCCGAGCAATAGGCAAAAAGGTAGCCCCCGAAAATTTCGTGAAGTCCCGAAAGAATGCTAAGGAATTTAATAGTTTGAGTTCTCACAATACACAAGGAATAAAAGCAGAGCGTCCATTTTGTGTTGGAGTTAAGAGATTATCTTACCACGTAGATTCGTTGAGGGTTCATGTTCAATATCTTAAGATAAAAAGACTCAGCAAAGTGGCTTTTAGTGCCGGGTTTCATCACGTGATGAGCGTTCAAGTAAAAAAGGTCAAAGCCACTCTCCAAGACGTGCAATTTGAATAGGCATGCATTACAAGACGGATCGTAGTAGATGCCTCTGAAGACGTCATCGCCGACCCCGCCCCCAATTACAGGTCTGTAGGTGGAAAAAAACAAAGCAGTGTTTGAATGGTGCCTCTAAAAGGCGAAATGAAGCAGTTTTTACAGCCGCACATAAGCGTCAATAAATAAATAGAATATTTTTCCATGGCCAAATCTACATACATACGATGATTGGAAAGCATCAGAAGAATAAAAATACTGATTAGGCTCAGGTGACACAAAAAGCAGAGTGACGGTTCACCCGCTGACGAGCCATCAACTTCGCCAACAATGACATTAAGAAGTGATGTACGTAGGCTATTCCCTGCAATATTTTACAATATTCAATAGGCCAACATTGAAGCACAGGAGCATGGACTCTCTCCGTACGAGCAGTAAGGTCGTTCTTTGATGGCGATTGCTAATGGCATCCGATAGGAATCGTGATGGCGACAAATAGTCACCTAGCCTGTGCAAACTAATTACGGGCTACCACGTCGCAATGTCGCAGTCTGGCTATACCTGTTTTATCTTTATTAATCACCATCATCATCATCATCATCATCATCATCATCATCATCAGTCTGGTTACGCCCACTACATGGCAAAGGCCTCTCCCATACTTCTCCATCTACCCCGGTCATATGCTAATTGTGCCCACATTGCCGCTGCAAACTTGTTAATCTCATCCGCTCACCTAACTTTCTGCCGCCCCTTTCTACGCTTCCCTTCCCTTAGAACCGTAACCTTTATGATCCGTAACCCTAACCGGTCCGGTCCGTAACCCTTAATGACCGTCGGTTATCTTTTCTCCTCATTACATGTCCCGCCCATGCCGATTTCTTTTTCTTGACTTCAACTAAGATGTCATTAACTAGCGTTTGTTCCCTCACCCAATCTGCTCTTTTCTTATCCCTTAACGTTACACCCATCATTATTCTTTCCATAGCTCGCTGCGTCGTCCTCAATTGGAGTAGAACCCTTTTCGTAGGCCTCCAGGTTTCTGCCTCGTGCGCAAGTACTGGTAAGATTCTGGAGGGATAATGGCAACCTGCTGTTCATGGTCTGGGAATTCCTGCCAAACCCACCCCAGCCCATTCTTATTCTTCTGATTATTTCAGTCTCGTGATCCGGGTCCGCGCTCACTACCTGTCCTAAGTAGATGTATTCTTTTACCACTTCCAGTGCCTCGCTACCTATCGTAAACTGCTGTTCTCTTCCGATACTGTTAAACATTACTTTAGATTTCTGCAGATTAACTTTTAGATCCACCCTTCTGCTTTGCCTCTCCAGGTCGGTGATCATGCATTGCAATTGGTCCCCTGAGTAACAAAGCAAGGCAATATCACTGCAAATCGCAAGTTACTAAGGTATTCTCCATTAACTCTTATCCCCACTTCTTCCCATTCCAGGTCTGTGAATATCTCCTCTAAACACGCTGTGAATAGCATTGGAGAGATCGTATCTTCCTGCCTGACGCCTTTCTTTATTGGGATTTTGTTGCTTTCTTTATGGATGACTATGGTGGCTGGGGAGCCGCTATAGATATCTTTCAGCATTTTTACATACCGCTCCTCTACACCCTGATTCCGTTATGCCTCCATGACTCCTGAGGTTTCGACTGAATCAAACGCTTTCTCGTAATCAATGAAAGCGATATATAAAGGTTAGTTATATTCCGCACATTTCTCTATCACCTGAGTGATAGTGTGAATATGGTCTATTGTTGAGTAGCCATTACGGAATCTTGCCTGGTCCTTTGGTTGACAGAAGTCTAAGGTGTTCCTGATTCTATTTGCGACTACCTTAGTAAATACTTTGTAGGCAACGGACAGTAAGGTGATCGGTCTATAATTTTTCAATTCTTTGTCGTCCCCTTTCTTATGGATTATGATTATGTTAGCGTCCTTCCTAGATTCCGGTACGCTCGAGGTCATGAGGCATTGCGTATACAGGGTGGCCAGTTTTTCTAGAACAATCTGCCCACCATCTTTCAACAAATCTGCTGTTAACTGATCATCGCCACCTGCCTTCCCCCTTTACATAGCTCCCAAGTCTTTCTTTACTTCTTCCGGCGTTACCTGTGGGATTTCAAATTCATCTAGAATACTATCTCTTCCATTACTATCGTGGGTGCCACTGGTACTCTGTAAATCTCTATGGAACTCCTCAGCCACTAAAACTATCTCATCCATATTAGTAATAATATTGCCGGCTTTGTCTCTTAGCGCATACATCTGATTCTTGCCTATTCCTAGTTTCTTCGCCACTGCTTTTAGGCTTCCTCCATTTATGAGAGTATGTTCAATTCTATACATATTACACTTCCTTATGTCAGCTGTCTTACGCTTGTTGATTAACTTGGAAAATGCTGCCAGTTATATTCTAGCTGTAGGGTTAGAGGCTCTCATACATTAGCGTTTCTTGATCAGATCTTTCGTCTCCTGCGATAGCTTATTGGCATCCTGTCTAGCGGAGTCACCACCGACTTCTATTGCACACTCCTTAATGATGGCCATAAAATTGTCGTTCATGTCTTCAACACTAAGATCCTCCTCCTGAGTTAAAGCCGAATATCTGTTTTGTAGCTTGATCCAGAATTCCTGTATTTTCCCTATTACCGCTAACTCATTGATCGGTTTCTTATGTACCAGTTTCTTCCGTTCCCTCATCAAGTCTAGGCTAATTTGAGTTCTTACCATCCTATCGTCACTGCAGCGCACCTTGCCGAGCATGTCCACATCTTGTATGGTGCCAGGGTTAGCGCAGAGTAGTCGATTTCATTTCTAGTCTCGCCATTCGGGCTCCTCCACGTGCACTTTCGGCTATCCCACTTGCGGAAGAAGGTATTCATCATCCGAATATTATTCTGTTCCGCAAACTCTACAAATAACTCTCCCCTGCTTTTCCAAGAGCCTATGCGACATTCCCACACTGACTTGTCTCCAGCTTGTTTCTTGCCTACCGTGGCTTTGAAGTCGCCCATCAGTACAGTGTATTTTGTTTTGACTTCCCCCATCGCCGATTCCACGCCATCATAGAAGCTTTCGACTTCCTGGTCATCATGACTGGAAGTAGGGGCGTAGACCTCTACGACCTTCAATTTGTACCTCTTATTGAGTTTCACAACAAGACCTGCCACCCTCTCGTTAATGCTATATAATTCCTGTGTTACCAGCTATATCCTTATTATTCAGGAATCCGACTGCTTGTTCTCGTCTGTCCGAAAAGCCCCGGTAGCACAGGATGCGCCCGCTTTTTATCTTTATTGTTATACCTTTAATAACTCTAACTTCTAATATGTCTCCTATGTACTTCAACTGAGGAGCTGCTCCCTACTTTTCTTGAACCATATTGGCGGCAATTAGCGACCACCTGGCCACTTTCATGTTCTTATAGTTATCACGGCCCTGAATAAGAATAAATAGAAGATCGCGCAGAACCTGTTTATTGATGAATGTCGGTGTTAGTGCGATTAACACTGAAGTAGTGTAGGTACACAGCGCAGTGCCAACGCTCAAAAGCATGCGCAGCTGGCCTTCGCTCCTGCGCTTGGATGGATGGAGGGATGTAATGAGCGTCCCTTTGGAACGGGGAGGTGGGTTGCGCCACAAAGCTCTTGCTATTACACTGCTTAATGTGCTACCTAGGTTAAAAAATAAAATAAAAAATAAAAAAAATGAACTCCCACAAGCAATTTTCTGACCCACCGTTGCGAACTTTGCTTTTGTACGTCTCTGTCTTGTATCGTTTCCCTAATTTTCTTCCAGCAATCTTCCAGCTGCCTCTAACTAATCTCCATTGCTGGCATGTTTACCTTTGCCCTGCTCTCGCTGAACCCAAGGGCTTCAATGAAATAAATTAAATTAAATTATGGGGTTTTCCGTGCCATAACCACTTTCTGATTATGAGGCACGCCGTAGTGGAGGACTCCGGAAATTTCGACCACCTGGGGTTCATTAACGTGCACCTAAATCTAAGTACACGGGTGTTTTCGCATGTCGCCCCCATTGAAATGCGGCCGCCGTGGCCGGGATTCGATCCCGCGACCTTGTGCTCAGCAGCCTAACATCATAGCCACTGAGCAAGGCTTCAATGAGGTCATTGGTGCCAGTAGTGGAAGCGTAGTGGTCGAAGCATATGACGCATCTACATTTGCCTATTTTACAGCTTGTTTCCCGCTGCCATCTTCAGCAAGCGACATACTGAAAAGCTTTAGGAGACAGTCCGGGAAATTTTGCCGCTGCTTTCGGTTGCGCTGGATCATCTCAGCGCATAGGGACGACTGCCCCTTCTACGCATTGCCAGTGTCTGGACACGTGTGGTTCACTGGTGTATCTGGACACTGCGGACTTGGCGCTATCAGCATCACCGGACTGTTTAAAAGGAGCTATCCAGCAGGTGTGCCTTTCCTTGGCAGCAGTGGCAGCATAGTGGTCAAGGCATCTCACGCGTCTACATTTGCCTTGTTTACAGGTTGGTGTTTCCTGCACGGGTGCCATTTTTTGGTCCTTGTTTCTTTTTGCTCTTTCGCTGTCACGGCTGCCCGGCTTAGTTTCTACTTGGCACCTTTATTTTGAGTGTGTTTTTGTGTGTGCTGATACTGTCTTGAGTCATGCAGAAGTCAATCAATGATTTAAGAGATGAACTGCAGCAGGAGTTAAAGACAGTCCGTGATGCTGTAGAGAGGGAGTTCCGCGCTAAGATGACAGCACTCTAGCAGCGAGCGCATCGCCGCGCGCTCTCGTGGTGACGCACCTGGTGACGAGACCGACGCTGCGCGCATGCGCATCCTTTCTTACTTGCGAGCATGTCTGTTTACTAGGTGGGAGCCGCCGCTGATCGGTTGTCTGGGGCGCGCCGGCATGGGCCGTCGCTGCAGTGGCACGCTGCTGACTCATCGGCGATTAGCGGCGCGTGTCGCTCGCTTGCCCATACACTTGCACACGCCTATGATAACGCTTGTCGGTTATCTTCGCCACTTTTCCGGCCATGATAAAGCAATAAAGAGACGATCACAAAATGCACAGCACCTTAGCCGATGCGGTATCAAATGGTCGCGCTTGCATTCACTCATACACGATGTGACAGTTTCACAGCCCGCATAGCCATAAGTTATGCCCGCACAGCTTGTTTCCTATATTTTTATTTGGCCTGCAGCATTACACTGGTTACTGCTTCTCAGTGCCCTCTCGAGTATACAGCGTCTTGTTTGACCGTTCAAATGTGAAGAGGCCGCATCGTGCGACAGGCACTCTGGATATTTCATTGTTTGCGGTGTTGTAATTGTTGCTTTATTTATTTTACACGGCCTTCACACGCGCTGCGCTGATAATTGGCGAAGACGAGCGTTATCGTAATCGGGTGCCAGTGCCAGGGCAATCGAGCGAGAAGCGCCTGTCAACTGCGGTGCAGAACGAGTTACCGATGACTCAGCAGCAGCGTGCCACTGCAGCGACGGTCCCTGCCGGCGCGCCCCAGACAACCGATCAGCGGCGGCTCCCAGCTAGTAAACCGACATGCTCGCAGGTAAGAAAGGATGCGCATGCGCGCAGCATCGGTCTCGTCACCAGGCGCGTCACCGCGAGAGCGCACGGCGATGCGCTCGCTGCTGCTTCGGCGGCCGTGTGCGGCGGTCCGGAGACTTTTGTCCCCGAAAGTACAGTTCACGGGACGACAGAAGCGGGATGCCCTGCTTGAGAAGGCAAGAAAACTGCGCCTTAAGAACAGCGACTTTGGCCTGTCTACGTGAGTGAACACTTATGTCCAACGCCAAAACGTCTCCTCGGAACCGCTTCGTCTAAAAATCGCGAAAATGGGTGCAAATACGTATGCTGCCGTAATGAGGAGATCATTGCGAAAAAGTCGGACGGATCAGACACTTGGCATAAGGCAGGAGTACGATCTGGAAAAGATCCAATGAACAGCTCAGCATGCTTATCGAGTACACTTCAAAATGATGCAGTGCGAAGACAATGAATTGCGGTGCCACATTAGTAACAAAAGCAAAGATATAACCGAAACTGCTGGGACCAGTCAGGCAGTACTAAATCAAACACGAAGGCGCAGACCGAGACGTAAACCTCGGAGTATTTTTACCCTTACTTTTGTTGAAACATTCTCTAAAGGATATGAAATCGGCACTTGGCAACGACTGTGATCGTGGATGCATTCAAACACGAGGACAGTTTCACAAGCTGTAATGTTGTTGATACCGGGTACAATAAATGAAATGAGAGAGTCAGTACAATGTGAAGTCAGATATTCGATGTTCTTCATCGTTTTGCTGATGAGAATGCAGATAACCTTTTTCATGAATCGGTAGTGAGTGAGTGAGTGAAAACTTTTGAGTCGTTCAAGAGTTTCGCGGTTACGAGGTCTCCGTCGTCTTCATCTTCTTGGCGCTGGCGACTTGAGACGTAGACATGGCGCGGTCGCTCATGCGCGTTAATAGTGGCCGGGACATTCTGGTCAGTATGTGCTTTCATTGAGCAAATGCTAGACCAAAAGTGTTGTTTTTCTCGTCCGTGATGGCTTCGTCGACAAATGAAACTGCAAAACTGATGCAGCTAAGTGACTTAACTGTGACTTAATTTCAGCAGTGCTGTAACTGTGTCCATTTTAACTTGACATCCGGTAGCAATAAGTGCGACGACGTTGAATGTTTCTTTAGCGAGTTTAAGATTATCTTTGATATTGTGACGTTTACGGAAACGTAGTTTACTTGCGAAGAGGATCTGTTTGAAATGCATGGATATAAGTGTTACTTTGTAAACCGCTATCAGGAACGTGGTGGAGGCGTGCCCATTTTGGACTCATATGAAGTGCATTGCGAATTACTAACTGAACATTGTTGTTCTACTCCTCATTATGAAACACTTGTTCTCAAATCATGGAAATATTTATTCTGTGTCTGCTACGCCCACCTCGCGGTGACGTTTCCTCCTTGTTTAGCTTTTTAGATTCACTCCGGGAATTTGTTAACTATCATAAATATCAAATAATTTCAGCCGGCGATTTTAATATTAATTTACTTACAGACAACCACAATAAAGCTGCCCTTGAGTCTCCCTTAGATATACACAATTACCAAAATGTAATAACTTCACCAACGAGGCCGATAACAACAACAGAAACTCTTCTTGATCTCTTCATTACAAATGTTGATTTGTGCTGTATG
Source organism: Dermacentor andersoni (assembly GCF_023375885.2). Taxonomy (NCBI): domain Eukaryota; kingdom Metazoa; phylum Arthropoda; class Arachnida; order Ixodida; family Ixodidae; genus Dermacentor; species Dermacentor andersoni. The sequence continues at coordinate 151,183,533 of NC_092819.1, read as the reverse complement.
CACTGTGGTATTATAAGCTACTGCCTCAGGGACCATCTTCCAATATTTATTTCTGTAAATGAATCGTCTAAAATTATTGACACGCTACGCCTGCGGCACACATTTATTACTGATCACATAACTCTCTCACATTAATCACTTTTCGTGAATCTATCACACAGGTAAACTGGGATAATGTTTTGAGTGAACGTAGTCTGGAAATCGCCTGCGACAGGTTCTTAGAACAGTTTACATCTATCTACAATTCATGCTTTTCAGAAAAAACATTTACCCGACCAAAGAAAGCTCGTAAGCCATAGATAACTACTGAAATTTTGCATCTAATAAGAAAACGAGAGCAGCTATACAAAACATTCATTCAAACTAGATGTCCTCATACGCTTAGTGCCTTAAAAAACATAGAAAGCATGCCACTAAAGAACTTCGTGCTGCTGAAAACGGGTATTATTATAACCGCTTAATCTCGAGCCAATGCTCTCGGGACATGTGGCGCAAACTAAAGACGATATTTGGCAAAAGTACTGAACCTTACTGAACCAAAAGTACTGAAGGACAGCGTGGAAATTTCTGGAGCAGAACTAGCGTACTCATTTAATGATTCCTTTCTTTCTAATCTCCCATCATCATCTGGAGGTGACAGCCTGTCTTACATGCAGCCGCGCTGCGAGCATACAGTGTTTCTGTGGTCAGTATGTGAATCGGAAGTTATTACAACGCATACGAGTTTAAAAGACAGCACAGCCACAGATATGATGGATCTGCAGATAAAACAGCTAAAATCGTTATTGACATGATCGCACATTGCTTAACGCATACAATTAACAATTGTCTTTCATGTGCGGTGTTTCCTCGTGAAATGCAATGCGCAAAAATTACAGCAATCTACAAAAAAGGTGACAGGAATGATCTTACAAGCTACCGTCCAATCTCCATTCCACCAGTCTTTCCAAAACGTCTCGAAAACATAATTTTAACGCGTTTAATTTCATTTACTGATCACTAAAACATGCTAACTGACTCGCAGTAAGGCTTCGGCTACAGGCTACAGCATACGGCTACAGAGCTGGCATTGCTCATGCAAAAAGAAATGATACTTAAATATTTAAAAATTAGAGCTTGGTCCTTGGTATCTTTCTGGATTTCCCAAAAGCATTCAATCATATTAATCACAACATACTTGTGAAAAAAATGGAGCACTATGGCATTCGAGGGAAAGCTCTGTCACTCATTTCATCGTACCTACAGAATCGGTAAGAGTTTGTCATGATTAATGGTCACTCTTCTTGAGTCGAACTAGTTAATTTAGGTGTTACAGAGGGAAGTATTATGGGCCCTCTTCTCTTTGTTTTTTACATTAACGATATTGTTAACATTGATCGTATCGCCAAGTGTATATCATGCGCTGACAATACTAGCCTATTTTTTACCGGCTCGGATGTCGCATGCCTATCTTTTCGCGCAAATGAAACACTTCATCGCATTCACTTGTTGGCTACAAATAATGAATTAAGGCTAAACATTAGTAAAACAAAGCAGTTTTGCTTCATCCACGAAACAAATTCTGCTAAATCTCACAACTACTGCTAAACAATTTCGAAATAGAAGTGGTAGAAAGTTTTAAAACGCTTGGCGTGATTTCTCCAATAATTTGTCCTGGGATGCTCACATCAATTACCTAACGAAAAAAACAGTCCACAGAAATTGGTCTCATGCGTCGAGATTGCTTTAGGTTCCCTCTTTCTACTAACAATATTTTGTACAATGATCTATTTTCTTCTGCGCTAAACTATGGTGCGCTAGTTTGGGAACAACTAAAGAATATATGAAGAAACTTCTTTCGCTTCAGAAGCGTGCAACACGCCTTGTTTTTAAAGCTCTTTACCTAAGTCACACACAGGACATGTTGAGCAAGCTTAAGCTTGTAAACGTACAATCTCTGTACAATTTCAGACTACTTCGACAACACAAACTGGAAACAAACACCAAAAATTACCTTTTGAAATCACTGGCGAAGTTGCGAAAAAATTCCCCTGCATAAACACACGCTACACCGAAACATGGAAAGTTGATAGATGACGCTCGACCTACGGTAAGCAAATGTTAATGTACACATTACCGAGCTTGTGAAACGAGTTGGCCAAAAATGGCACGGATATAGAATTGATCTCTTTGAATCAGCTACGCAACATATATGTATAGCTCTTGTTACGTTTCGCCTACGACGCGCGGTATAGCCGGCGCAGATGCAACGGACGCCGGGGCTTCGTTCAAAGCGGCGGACATTTTGGCCCGTTCAGCGCTGCCGCAACGCCTCCCCGCCAAGCGCGTCCAGGCATGCTTCAATGCCACGTGTCTTCGTGTGCGCGCGTGTGTGTGTGTGCATGTTGGTGCCCACGCTTGTCGAAGCGCGGCAGCCGGGGAGAGGAGCTCCCCCAACTGTGAAGCGAGGAGGTCTGACCGGCGCCGGCCCGGCGGATGCGTCACCTTCTAGTCTCAACGTGCCCGAGCACCGCCGTCACGTGGCCTCATCCCAAGCCGTTCCTTCTTGCCCTCGATTCGGAGAGTACAAAAGTAGCTGCCCCCGGACGCCGACGTAGGCTCCGATTTCTTCCGTCGAGTAACGTGCTCTCCCGTCTCTCCACTTCGGTCGACCTGACCGGCCGCTCTTTTGCAATGCTAGAATAAACAAGTTGTTTTGTTAGCAGTCGACTCATGCTTTGCCAGAACCTTCGGATGCTGCCAGTTGTGCCCCAGGCCACCAGGCCAACGCTACCCTTGGGGCTTGCGACCCGATTGCAACACTCTCCATTGTTCTATTTTTTTGTGGAAACCCTACTTGTATTCTCAGTACTTTTTTCTTTCGTTTCTGATGCAGTGAATTTCACACGATGTTTCTACATATTCATGAATTTTTTTTCGCACATATTTGTCTGCTGTTTGTATTGTTTTTGTATTTTCTGTAGTTTCTGCATTTCCTGCAAATTGATTTTCTCCTCTGCTTTTTCTATGGAATTGATGCCATTGTATGCCAAGCTATGGTGCACGGACTCCGTCAAGCCTTTTCAGATTTTTGTCCGTGCTCCACCAATCTGGCGGATGTTGAGTAAAGCTGAATTTAATTGAAATAAATCGACCACTGAGCAGGTGTCTTCACATTCTAAGAAAACATGGTCCGTCGCTTCCGTATGAATAGATGGGTGTTATGAGCGTGCCCTTTGGAACGGGGCGGTGGGTTGCGCCACCAAGCTCTTGCTATCATATTGCTTAATGTCCTACCTAGGTTAAACAGTAAAAAAACGGAAAATAAAAACGCTATGGACTCACACAACCAAATTTTCTGATCCCCTACTGCGAACTGTGCTTTTGTACCTCTCTGTTTTTGTCGTTTCCCTACTTTTCTTCCACCAATCCTCCAATCTCCTCTTGCTAATCCATATTGCGGACATGTTTACTTTTTTACTGCCCTCGCTCAACCCAACTGCTTCAAGGAGGTCAGTGGTGCCTTAATCGACCGCTGGGTAGACGTCTTCACATTTTAATAAAACATGCTCCATAGTTTCCCTAGCTTTACAGCAGCAAGCACATGCTTCTTCCTTCTTATATCTCACTTTATAGGTGCGTGTTCTAAGGCATCCCGATCTCGCTTCGAAAAGTAATGAGCTTCCCTTTGAGTTATCATAAATTGTTTCTTTCCTGATTTCGTTTTTTCCTCTTAAGTAGTTACTCATGGCAGGTTTTTTTTCCATTGTCGCCACTCGTGAGATTATTTCAGCCCCTCTGACTTTCCGCTTGACCTTCTTTGTTGCTGTGTTGCCCACCCTACAGGCCGCATACTTGCTGGTAAGCTTCCTAGTCCTTTTCCTCCACTATGAATCAATGTTTTTCCTGTACAGATACTTCAAGACTCTCCCAGCCCAAACACTTTCTTCCATATTCCTCAGCCATTCTTCATACTCAATTTTACTGCGAGCTTCCCTCCCAGTCCAGCCCATATCACCCTTAACAGCTTCGTTTGTAGTCTTCCCATGAGCGCCCAATGCGAGGCCACGCACTGACCTTTGCTTCACTTCGAGTCCTGATTGTACCCCTGATTTAAAGCAAACAACCGCATTTTCAAAAGTAAGTCCTGGACCATTACACCTTTCCACATACCTCGGAGCACCTCGTACCTATTGTATCCCCATAGCGTTCTGTGCTTCCTTATGGCTGCATTTCTCTTCCCCTCCACTGTTATTATTTTGTGTTTCCATATATGTATTGCCTTCGTTTAGTCATATACCAAGGTATTTATATTCTGTTACCCGAGGTATTTCCTGGCCCTGTATCACCACTGTATGTTCACTGTTTTCGTTGAATACCAGAACACCTGATTTTCTAACTATAAATTTCAAACCTAAATTGTTGCCTTCCTGTCCACAGATATTAGCCATACGTTGCGAATCACTTTGCTTGTTAGCTAGGAACACAATATCGTCCGCATAAAATAAACCTGGAAACTGCTGCTCTAGTACTATACCCGCCTGTTTGTATGAGAGATTAAAACCGATGTTACTTCCTTCTAGCGCCCTAACAGCAGTGGGGATAAAGGGCACCCCTGGCTCAGTCTCTTGTTGATATTAACTTTCTCCTCGCTCCTCATCCCTTCCCATCACTGCACACGTTGCTCCATCTAGCGGCGCCGCCGTAAAACCCGCGCGTCGCGCAGGTTTGATTGTAAGTATATCTCTATGATGCCAAGCATAATTGGAACGCATATCTAGTGCCCCATCGTCACTGACTCATGTCGGCGACAGAAAGGTTCGTTGAATAGCGGCACGTAGGTACACCGCGCCACACATCCGCTAACTCAAGTCAGTCCCATGGTTGGCTTCCAACGCTGTTCGTTCAAGACAGCAGTCCAATGCGCTACCGATACGATCTGTACTATCTGTGAACCAGGCGGGCGGGAAAGTGGTTAACAACATACAGTCAGACCCCAAAATTTTGGGAATTACCCCAAGAATAATGAACCATCAGTGCATAAAATAACAGCACGACCTTTAGCATGGTGCAGCGTAATAAATGATGGGCTAGACTGGAATATTATTTGCACGCATACCAATCCTGATGATGGCTACGGCTGCCTTTTTGACGCATTCAAAGATTTATATGCATGTGATTCCTCTGTAAATAAAATAGGAAACTCTGTGCAAGGAATAAACTGCTCCACGGTATAGCAATAATAAAAACGACTGCTCCGACATTTTATGTCTACCAATGTTATTAGTACATTGAACCAGTTGAAGACAATTGTACTCCAAGTTCTGGAAGGAATAAAAAAGGCGCAGGTAGCAAAAAGCAATGACCTCTTCTCATGAGGTGAAGTGCAAATGGATCATACCTGGAGGACTATAAGCAAGCTGCTAAGTTGATGTAGATCCTGCGCCAGCCATTGTTAGGTAATCACGGGTAATGAGGCCAACAGTACTCCTGCCCTCACCAATGCCTCTAAAAATATTTTCGCAATTGCTTTGATAGGGGTAACGTTTTGGATAAGTATGCCTAATACATCAGAAATCACTTCGACTGGACATTTTTGCCCCTGTTGCCACTGAACAAGCGATAGGTGCATAGGCGCCGAGCATAGGCGCCGAGTAGAGATGGGGAGGGGGGCAATTCACACCTCTTTTTTCATTCATTCCCTCCCCCGCGCATTCTCCATGGCAAGAGATATTAGAGGGGGAAGGCAAAACATGTAAACATTAGTTTTATTTGTTTCTAAAGTCGAGCGAATGTGCCAAAAAGAATGACTACATGGTTCTTAAGATATTGAATAAGTAAATGAGAAAGGAAACTGAAAAACACGTAAACCATTGGTAGGCATTCACAATGCCCTTTGTCAAAGTGAGAGAAAACACTGGGCAACGCGAAGATTTCCTCAGAAAGGTAACAATTCAAATATTACAAACTGAGCTAGCAATATTAAACTTAAAGACTGATAATAAACTTCTCGCCTTTGAAAAATGTAACCGAACTCCCAAACTTGATACAATACAAAAAGACAAGAACAATACTGAGAGGGCAGAGGTTGTAGCAATAAAGCTGCAAAGTGCAGATTTCATGGAAGGGAATAAATTAAGGCCAGGGATTGTACTGTGATGATGATCACTCTCCTTTTATACAAACGCTACAGCATAATCTCTGAATAAACTCGTGCGGGATGTCACTGAGATTTGTTTTGCGGGCAAGCTCTTCGTGCCCAGGAAGAACGGCAATGTGATTTAACCGTGCTTGTTCCATTGTTGACCACAGGTACCTTTTGACGAGATGGAGGCATGAAAACGATCTTTCAGATGGGCATGATGTGACTTGATGCTCAAAAGAATTTTGACAAACTTGGTCACCCCGGGAAAAAGATCTCGCAGCTTCAAACAATTATCGTTGAAAGCATCTCTACAACATCCTGAACTTTTTTTCAAGGGTGTGTTGCTCTGCCTTGCTGTATGTGTGAGGATAATACCGTGAACGTGGAGCCATCCAGGCTCACCATCCTGCCCGTTGAACTTCAACAGGTACGTGATGTCACCATCCCCAGACAAGCACTGCTCAACATGTGTCATGTGCTGCCACATTTCTGGTGCATACCTTTCGTTCAACCAGGAATCTACCGTGTCCAATACCTCGTAGGACCACTAGCGTTGCTTGCCATCGTTCGAAGGAAATACGTGAGGTGCACATCCATCGTCATACTGTCGCGGAGTCTTCGTTTGCCTTGGTGCAGGAGCTTTTTCTCTTTAATATTAAGTTCCAATTCATGCGTGTGTGCATGTGTTTCGCTCCACAATCGGCAAATTCTTTCCTTTCTAAGTCTGCTAAGACTCTCCCTGACGGCCTTGACCATTGTTTACTGCTTGATTAAATCTCAGTGCTGCTTTCTGCAACGCAGTACGTACTGCTTCTAATCGCGAAAGCACGAGTGTCATGAAGGCGAGGATGAAGTATGTGTCGAATTTTGACAGCGCTTTCAAAAAATCAATAGCCCTGGTTCCGGCGTCGTTCCGTTCTTCCGTTGCTAGGTGGCTAAAGTTTTGAACAATCAAGTTCAGAGAAGTGGCCCTAAGCGTACACCTCGACGGACCAAACTTCCAGAAGTTAGCGCTGTAATCTTTCTTATATGCCTGGAACATATCTAGGCGCTTTGGTGAGCACGCAACAAAGATTATCATTTCTGATACCATGCCAAAGAAATTGGGACACATTCCCACTTTCTGACTCATGTCCACCAGCACCAGGTTGAGTACGTACGCAAGACAGTGTGCGCATAGTGCCCGCGGCACCTCCTGCTGTATGAGGGCTTACAGCCCACTGTGCTGTCCTCTAATATCTTCCGGGCCATCATACCATTGCGCCCGGAAATTGTCAATACTAAGAATAAAACGGCAGAGCATGTCCTTCAGAAGGACTAAAAGACTGGCCGCTCTGTTGTGGGCAGTGTTACACAATCCACGCAACAGCTCGTGTGTTTCTAAGTTCTTTTGGACAATACGAGAGCAGATCGACACTTTCTCCTTGGTAGACATGTCCGCTGTGTCGCCCGTGATCACGGCATAGTGCCCGGCTTCACGAACCTCATTTGTGAGGGTCCGAAAACCCCATGAGCCAAAATTTCCAACATGTTTAAAATGGCGTGGGATAGCTACCTGTACTCCGTTCTAGAATGTCATGATTGCAGTTCTGGAATGTCACTGGCGCGAATTTACAGAGGCTGTCTTAGATTGCAGAAGTTTGCAGGGACGACATGGCCACACTTACTACATGACCGGGGTTGTTGGAGAACTATGCGAGAGGCCTTTGCCCTGCAGTGGGCGTAACCAGGCTGATGATGATGATGATGTCTTAGATTACTTTTTACATCATCATGAACAGCTACTGCTAATCCCTGGCATGCTAAGTACTGCAATGAAGATTGTGTCACTATAAACTCTTTCATTGCTTCTTCCATTTCCTTTAGCTTCGCAATTACACAAGCAGTTGCTAGATTCATCACCCTGTCCAGAGTTACGGTTTCGCTCATGGCCGCACGGTGAAGATTTGAGGCCTCATGACTCCTAAATCCTATAAAAGCTTTCTTCCAGGTAGAAAACCCATTTTACGCAAACGTCAAGCGAGAGTTCTCATCCATGGAACTCGAAGTATTTGGAAGTAAACGTTCTCGCAAGCAGCGCGACAGGTCTCATAATATAGCTTGCCCACATATGCGTCACACAGAAGGAATCTGTACGCATGTTTCTAGACTGGTTGTTAATATTGACACGTGTACTTATCTTTATCGGGCAACCACGTTTCGCCGCCTAACAAATGTAATCGCACAGCGTGGGACGCGCCTACATGTATCCGAAGTTTCTGGAAAGTTATCGATGCTTCTATCCGCTGTCTGTTGTCGCCGAACCTTATGTTATCTGATTTCATCCACTGACGCGAATGGTGTAGAACTTTGTGGAAGGCACGCGGGTCCGAACGATTAGTCTGGAACATTCGACGGCTGTTCTTTAAAAGCCGACGCGCTTGACCCGCTGATCAGATTTTCGATGATCGCCGACCGTGTTCGCCGCTATCGTTGTGCTATAAGTGTAGCCTGTTTTTGTGGGCACAGGTTCGCCCAATAAAAGTTTTGTCTTTCACAGTATTTGCTACTGTTTTCTTCAACGTAACCACCACGTGACATCTGGTGGAGGTGCTTTTCGTTCATGTACCGGACGCCCCCGACAAGCCGTGATCCAAGCCCGGACCTCAAAGAGAACACCAACGTAGTCCCGGAGCATCGAGCAAGCCACCGTCTTCAACAGCTGCCCCGGAGCACGGACTTCTACCTGAGAAGACCAAGAAGATTGTGGCCAAGGCAACCCCAATGGCAGCCCCAAAGTCCCCCATCGTGCTGCTGAAGCCCAGGGAACCTCTGACGTTCCGCGGATCAACATTCGAGGACCCGGAAGCCTGGCTCGAGACGTATGAGATGGTCGCTATGTTTAACAGTCGGGACAGCGACGACAAGCTGCGGCATGTCTATTTCGCACTGGAAGGCGCCACCAGGACCTGGTTCGAGAATCGAGAAGCCACCTTAACGACGTGGGACCTGTTCCGAAGCGACTTCTTGCAAACGTTTACATGCGTCGTGCGAAAAGAGCGAGTCCAAGCACTACTAGAATCGAGAGTGCAGCTGTCAAACGAGACGATCGCGATCTTCACGGAGGAAATGGCCCGTCTTTTCCGGCACGCCGACCCGGAAATGTCAGAGGAGAAACAAGCCCGCTTCCTGATGCGGGGCGTCAAGCAAGAACTTTTCGTAGGACTTCTTCGTAACCCGCCGAAGACCGTAGCTGAGTTTTCTGCAGAGGCATCGACAATCGAGAAAACTCTGGAGATGCGCACCCGGCAATATCACCGCCAGGGGCTCACGCCCCAATGCGCTATCCAAGGACTGGATTCCGACGACCTTCAGGAGACCATCAGGGCCATTGTGCGCGAAGAACTGCGCAAGGTCTTGCCTTCGTCGCAGCCCCAAGTGGCTTCGATTGCCGACATCGTGAAAGAAGAGGTGCACCGATCGCTTGGAGTTCCCGAGCTGCAACTACAATTACCGCAGCCCCAGCCAGAAGCGATGACATACGCCGCCGTCGCACGCCGTCAAAGTCCCCCTCCGCGACCACGCCAGGGCCCTGCAACGAAGCAATTCCGTCGTCCGCCGCCGCCAGCACGCCCACCCGTCGCCCAGCGCACCTACGCGAGGAAGACGGACATTTGGCGAGCCCCCGACCACCGCCCGCTCTGCTATCACTGCGGAGAAGCCGGCCATGTGTATCGCCGATGCCCATACCGGGAGATGGGACTGCGAGGTTTCGCCGTCAACGCTCCGCGTCCGCAGCAATGTGAACGCCCTCGCGATATCGCCAACTACCTCGCCGCTACTCAGTGGAGCTCTCGACGACCGTCGTGTTCGCCATCACCAGGCCGCTACCTCTCGCCGCAGCGCCGACCATACACTGGCCAAGCCCGAGGCCGGTCAGCGAGCCCATATCCGGAAAACTAAAAGCAGCAACCGATGGAGGTGCGGTTGCTGTTCGTCGAACTGACGAAGGTCCTCCGCCGCCGACGAAGACGACACAGAAACCATCTCGACGACCTAATGACGACACGCCGCCATCCCGACGAAGTCAGGAAGCCGAGACTACACGGACGAAAGACGGCTTGACGACGCGACGCTCCAGCTTCAATTCAACGCGACGCAGCCGTGATCCGACGCCAAGACCTAACTGCAACGCCAGACAAAGAACCACCGACCTCGACGTGCTTCTCGACGGCCACGCAGTTACCGCCTTAGTGGACACAGGGGTCGATTACTCCGTAATGAGTGGACACATCTCCGCTCAGTCGAAAAAAGTTATAACTGCATGGGAAGGCCCTCAAATTCAGACCACTGGAGGACACCTCATCACGCCGACTGGAATTTGCACGGCAAGAATTGCCGTTCATGACCGGACTTACCCTACCACCTTCGTTATCCTCCAACAGTGTTCACGAGACGTCATTCTCGGCATGGACTTCCTGAACCAATACGGCGCAATCATCGACCTGAAGTCGAAGTCGATAACGCTGTCGGAAGATCGAGCGATACCACCGGAGAGCTCTCGTAGTCAGCATGCCTTAAGCGTGCTCGAAAATCAAGTCAGCATACCGCCTCGCTCCAGCATTGTCGTTTCCGTCGGCACCAAAACACCTGCCGACATAGAAGGCGTCATCGAGGGTGACCGACGTTTACTGCTAGACCGTGAAAGTTGCGTCGCAAGAGGGATCGCTCGACTGCATGGAGAGAAAACTGAAGTGTTGCTGACAAACTTCAGCCAGGAGTTCAAGCACATCAACAAGGGCACGACGATCGCGTACATCGAGGAAATTCTGGAAACCAGTAATGCGTTTGTCCTCTCGGATTCCGCCGCATCTACCGCGACGACGATTGTTCCCGAACCAGACTACATTAATCCAAGTCTCCCCGCGATTAAGCAACAGCAGCTCAGAAGTCTGCTCCGACGATACAAAGGCTGCTTTTCGACGTCATCGAGGATTCGACAAACACCAGTCGCCAAGCATCGCAAAATCACCGAGGAGTGCGCTCGACCATTCCGCCAGAACCCTTACCGAGTTTCGCCGCGAGAACGTGCTGCTATAAGAGAACAAGTCGACGAAATGCTGCGCAACGACATCATCCAGCCGTCGAAAAGCCCGTGGGCATCCCCTGTGGTCCTGGTAAAGAAAAAGGACGGAACCCTACGTTTCTGCGTCGATTATCGTCGTCTGAACAAGAGCACGAAGAAGGACGTATACCCCCTCTCACGAATAGACGAACGCATTGGATCGACTCTGCAACGCTAAATACTTCTCGTCGGTGGACCTCAAGTCTGGCTATTGGCAAATAGAAGTCGACGAAAGAGATCGCGAAAAGACGGCCTTCATCACCCCAGACGGCCTCCAGGAGTTCAAGGTTATGCCATTCGGACTGTGCTCGGCGCCTGCAACGTTACAGCGCGTCATGGACACGGTTTTAGCAGGATTGAAGTGGCAGACCTGTCTCGTTTATTTGGATGACGTCGTCGTCTTCGCCGGAAATTTCGACGATCACCTCCGGCGGCTTGCGACAGTACTAGAGGCCATCAAATCGTCAGGGCTTACTCTGAAGCCGGAAAAATGCCGCTTCGCTTACGATGAGCTTCGGTTCCTAGGCCACGTAATCAGCAAATCTGGTGTCCGTCCAGACCCGCAAAAGACAGCTGCCATCACACAGTTCCCGCAACCCATCGCTAAGAAGGCAGTGCGTAGATTCCTTGGCATGCGTGCCTACTACAGGTGCTTTGTCAAGGACTTTTCACGCATCGCCGAGCCGTTGACACGTCTAACTACATGTGATGTTCAGTTCAAGTGGGAAACGCCGCAGGCCGACGCATTTGAAGAACTCAAACGACGCATGCAGTCGCCGCCGGTACTTGCGCACTTCGACGAGTGCGCCGATACAGAAATCCATACTGACGCCAGTAGCCTAGGCCTCGGTGCCGTTCTAGTCCAGAGAAGAAACGGAGTCGAACGCGTGATAGCTTACGCTAGCCGGTCGCTGTCAAAAGCGGAAGGCAACTATTCTACGACCGAAAAGGAATGCCTCGCCATCGTTTGGGCTAGAGCTAAATTTCGCCCTTATCTTTATGGCAGGCCATTCAAAGTCGTCAGTGACCATCACGCGTTGTGTTGGCTAGCGAATATAAAGGATCCTTGAGGACGACTGGCGCGGTGGAGCCTCAGACTACAAGAATACGACATCACTGTAACCTACAAGTCCGGACGAAAATACTCCGATGCCGATTGCCTATCACGCGCACCCATTGACCCGCCGCCGCAAGATGAGGAGAATGACGACGCCTTCCTTGGAATGATAAGCGCGGAAGACTTCGTTGAACAGCAACGGGCAGACCCGGAGCTAAAAGGCCTCGTCGAATATTTGGAAGGGCACACCGACGTTGTCCTCAGGGTATTTAAGCGCGGATTATCTTCCTTCACGCTTCAAAACAATCTACTCGGGAAGAACTTCTCACCAGTCCGCGCCAATTACCTCCTTGTTGTCCCGTCAGGACTTCGTCCAGAAGTATTGCACGCCCTACATGACGATCCGACCGCTTGAAACCTCGGATTTTCCTGAACACTATCGAGGATACAAGAAAAGTATTATTGGCCGCGCCTGACCGCCGACGTCGCCCGTTATGTCAGAACATGCCGAGATTGTCAGCGACGCAAGACACCGCCGACAAGGCCAGCCGGATTACTACAGCCAATCGAGCCTCCTTGCCGACCATTCCAGCAGATCGGGATGGACTTGCTGGGACCCTTTCCGACGTCAATAACCGGAAATAAGTGGATCGTCGTGGCGACGGACTACCTCACCCGCTTCGCTGAAACAAAAGCACTGCCGAAAGGTAGCGCAGCCGAAGTGGCGAAATTCTTCGTCGAAAACATCCTGCTGCGACATGGCGCCCCAGAAGTCCTCATCACCGACAGAGGAACGGCCTTTACAGCGGAGCTCACCCAAGCCATTCTGAAACACAGTCAGACAAGGCACAGGAGGACAACGGCCTGCCACCCGCAGACGAATGGCCTTACGGAGCGGCTGAATAAGACCCTCGCCGACATGCTAGCGATGTACGTCGACGTCGAACACAAGACCTGGGATGCCGTCCTGCCGTACGTAACATTCGCTTACAACACGGCGGTGCAAGAAACAGCACAGATCACGCCGTTCAAGCTGGTCCACGGCAGAAACCCGACGACGACGCTCGACGCCATGCTGCCGCACGTCACTGACGAGGAGAACCTTGACGTCGCTACCTACCTCCAGCGCGCCGAAGAAGCCCGACAACTCGCCCGCCTACGGATCAAGAACCAGCAGCGTACCGACAGCCGACACTACAACCTCCGACGACGCTTCGTCGAGTACCAGCCCGGTGACGGTGTTTGGGTTTGGACCCCTATACGCCGACGAGGACTGAGTGAGAAACTATTGCGACGCTATTTCGGACCGTACAAGATCATCCGACGTATTGGCGCACTGGACTATGAGGTCGTGCCAGACGGCATTTCGCTGTCAGAGCGGCGCCGCTCACTACCTGAAATTGTCCACGTTGTGCGACTCAAGCCATACTACCAGCGTCGATGAACTTTGGAACTTCGCGTAACTGACCCTTGAACTTTGTTACTTTTCGCTGTTTTGCTACTTATGTTTAATAAGTGTCCTTTTGTGTTTCGCTCTCTTATATTTGTAGCATCGGGACGATGCTTTTTAAGAGGGGGGTATTGACACTTGTACTTATCTTTATCGGGCAACCACGTTTCGCCGCCTAAGAAATGTAATCGCACAGCGTGAGACGCACCTGCATGTATCCGAAGTTTCTGGAAACTTATCGATGCTTCTATGCGCTGTCTGTTGTCGACGAACCTTATGTTATCTGATTTCATCACCTGATGCGAATGGTGTAGAACTTTGTGGAAGGCACGCGGGTCCGAACGATTAGTCTGGACCATTCGACGGCTGTGTTTTAAAAGCCGACGCGCTTGACCCGCTGATCAGATTTTCGACGATCGCCGACCGTGTTCGCCACTATCGTTGTGCTATAAGTGTAGCCTGTTTTTGTGGGCACAGGTTCGCCCAATAAAAGTTAGTTTTGTCTTTCACAGTATTTGCTACTGTGTTCTTCAACGTCACCTCCACATAACAATATCGTCGCTGTTTTGCTTTAACGTTAGGGGATGGATGCTCAACTACAATTCGCACGCGCGCGGAGGCAGTGGTTACGGTGGCAGATGTCAAACCTGCGCCGCTAAGGCAAAGCTCAGTAGGTTCAGAAGCGGACGTTCAAGGTCCCATGCCGGATTGACTGCGTGCCATTTGATTATCTTCTTTGCGAAGTCAGTTCGTCTTGATGAGATATCTGTCGATTGTTTTTCACGGTTTCCTGAATACAATTTCGGGAAGGCAAAACCAGCTCCAAAATTCGCCCCCGATTGGTGGTGTGAACGTGGTTTAACAGCAACGCCAAGCGAGTGCTCGATACAGAACACGATTGACGGGGCCGCAGTCCAAAGGAGTGCACGAAAGAAAGAATGTTCATTTGTAATTTGCGATTGAGCATGCTCATTTGTTAATCAGCTTAATGAACTTGGAAGGACTACAGTTTTGCCCTATCAGACAAAGATGGGGCTCTTCGTTTCCCTCTGGTAGAAGCCCATGTATTTTATGCAGAAGGGAAATCCACGATATCTACAACTACACTGTGAACTACCTTATTAATAAACGTAAATGAAACTCGGCGTAATGATAGAGTCGTCTCAGAGGCCAATTGTCATATAATTTGTTGCGATAGTTTTCACAAAACAATAGTTACAGCCTGTTTCTGCAGAACATTCGCGATAAACTTGGCTTTGCCGCGAGGCATTTTGGTTCACTACGTGAGCGTTATCCATCCCGGATGCCTCCCCTACGAGAGCGTACACGCGGCACATGTATACGGCGGCTGGACGTAAACAGCTTCACTGTGAAAGGAAAAAAAAACAAAAAAACCGCACCAATCATTCGTTTGTGCTAACAGTGCTGTAGTCTGTACGCACAAAGGACAAATAGGCTCAGTAAAGTTCAAAGTTCTTTCTTCACTTCGGTATCTGCGTGGGAGTGCACACTGATTTAGCGTGGGACGTGTCGCAGACAGACTTGCAGATGATGGACGGACGACAGACAGAGAAACAAAGAAACTTTGTTTATATAACACTTCAAAGAGAGCATAGTAACACACACACAGAAGTAAAAAAATACTCGCACTCAGTTACCAAAGCTGATTAAATATTTATTGTTCAGCTACTTAAGCACTTTACCTGTGCTCAACGTACCTACTAATGCACTTAACCTATGAGCTCAACGATGACGCCGCAAATTTTTATCGGCCGGGGTTGCCTACTTCGCCGCTCGAAGCCTGACCTAAAAATTGCTGGCTCCTCCGTAATCGAGAGTATATTGACACGTGTACATGTTTGTCTTTATCGGGCGACACGTTTCACCGCGTAACAAATGTTTCCGCACAGCGCAGAATGCGCCTACATGTATCGGAAGTTTCTGGAATGTTATTGATGCTTCCATCCGCTGTCTGTGACCGAACCTTCTGGAATCTGATTGCATGTGTGCGCGACGCGAATGGCGTACAATATTGTGGAAGGCACGCCGGTCCCCGCGGTTAATCTGGAACATTCGACGACTGATCTATAAAAGCCGACGCGCTTGACCCGCTGATCAGATTTTGACAATCACCGACTGTGTTCCCGTTGTCGCCGTTCTTTGAGTGTAGCCTGTTTTTGGGGGCACACGTTCGCCCAATAAAACGCTAGTTTCTTCTTTCCCAGTGTGGCTGCTTTCTTCACCGTCACTACCACGTGACAATATGTAAGTATGAAATGACAACCGGCAAAGCAGATTCAGAGTGGCTGGAGATGATACTAACCACAATCTTTGAATTGGTGTAGTGCATGTTCGCAACGGCCCAGCCCACCACATCACACCGCACCACGTTATACTGTGGACTGGTTCATATGGACGCTGCCCAGCTAGACGAAAATAGGCTGAAGGAGGCAGGACAAGCTAAGAAAGACACCAGGGAGACCGAGTGCACTGCCCAGCTAGAGGAACAAAAGCGCCTGAACGAGGCGTGACCAAACATCTAAGAAAATCTCGATTCTTGTTCCGTGAGCTCGACGCAAGAGGTGACATATCGAGGCCCCGCTGAACAAAGAGCTGGCTTTCTGAAGCGTTCGCTTGCCAAGGCTGGCTGCATGACGTATTTTCTCTCCTAACTTCTTCCTTCTTCCATGAAGGCAAAGCATCGCGTCAGACACATCCAGTGCCACGCCACCCAGCAGCTCGGCCAGTGCAGTAGATGCGCAGCAAATTCCATTTTCCATAATTGAAATGCATTGTGTCTCTATCTGTCTTTTGAACGTCGCTATTGAAAATGACAAATAAAACTTCAGCGTGCTACAAGTTACAGCTTGAGTGATATTGTGAATAAGCATTAGGAAGAGCTCGCAAGCAATATTGTTGTAACTTGTTTGGTAGTAACAAGCGTATGCAATGCGGTCCTATACAAAACCTGGGGGGATCTCGTTTTGTTCTCACAACTTGCCCGGATCTTCTCGTTTGAGTGCCCAGATGAAGGCTCTGGTTCTCGGTCAAGGTCACTTAAAGGTTGCCGTGAACGGGAGCTACAAGCATTTCTTGCTTAAAAACCAAATTACAACATGCAGCATGCCGATCACGCTCTTAATACCATGGCCCCAAAATTCCAGCAACGGGCGGCGGCACTGAGAAACGGAGTAGGCGCCGCAGCGTGCGCTAAGTTGCTTCTCTGTCCCCTTTGCCTCGTTCAAAGAGAGAGAGAGAGAGAGAGAGAGAGAGAGAGAGACGGATTCTTTGTTGGGGGGTGAAAGGTGGGGCTAAGTGCGGCGGAGTGACTCTCTCTCAATAGAGGCCACCTCAACCGCACTGCACAAGGGGGAAGGGAGAGAAAGGTGGGGTGGCAGCAGCAGCGAAAACAGAGGATGTCTAGGCGCGTCACAGAATCAGAGTCCGAGCCTTCTCGAAGGTGGCCGGGAGAGGAGGGTTCGGGCTGTGCTCTGGGACGCGCTCGGGGGCGCGCGGACCTTCGAGCTTGCTCGAAGAAACTCGCATCTTTCTCTGATGACCACGCCGAAAACGTCAGGCGTTACCCATAGCGGCCTTACAGGTCGACAATGCTTGCCTACATTTAAGTGAGCAGAGCAGGCGTGCGCCCCCTTCCCCTCCCCGTAGACGGCGCCTATGGACAGATGCCTTTAGTAGCTTAAAAGTTATCTGCGCATGTGACACAGATAATATAGGGATGCCACTATAAAGCACGCTCTCTTAGTTATCGCTCCTCTTCTGACTTTGTCCTTAATATTGCCTTATTTCCCAAGAGAAAGTAGGTTTCCCTGTCGCATGCACTTTGTCAAGGCCATACATTTAAGAAATGGAAATAAAACGTGCTCGGCAATTACCGCCTATTTTCATACTCGCAGTTTTCGCTAAGGGATTAGAAAAAAAAAACATGTTTCTGTTGAGATTGTTGCAACTAAACACCACATTCGCAGTAAAACGCAGTATAGATTTAGTGCCTCACATTTCAGAGAACACTACTAGAGAAAACCGGGGGACAGGTCACTGTGAATATATATTTCACAGAATTTTGTGTAGTCGCGGAGAATTAAGCTGAATATATATGTTCAGCTTAATTCTCCTCGACTACACAAAATCCAGTGATTCACTTATACGCGAAATTTTGGCCCGAAAGTTAGAACCTTGTAGCTCCCGAGGGCACACGCTATCATTACTGCCATCTTACTAGCCATCGTAAACGGTATGCCGAGATAAACAATATTCCTTCCTCAACTAGCTCTATTGTATGACGTGTTGTACCGGTGAGCTTCATGGGTCCACTTCCTTTTATAGGGTGCTTTTTAATGGAATTAGCATTATTAGCCGACTTCAATCGCGTCTGTCTGTCTGTCTGTCTGTCTGTCTGTCTGTCTGTCTGTCTGTCTGTCTGTCTGTCTGTCTGTCTGTCTGTCTGTCTGTCTGTCTGTCTGTCTGTCTGTCTGTCTGTCTGTCTGTCTGTCTGTCTGTCTGTCTGTCTGTCTGTCTGTCTGTCTGTCTGTCTGTCTGTCTGTCTGTCTGTCTGTCTGTCTGTCTGTCTGTCTGTCTGTCTGTCTGTCTGTCTGTCTGTCTGTCTGTCTGTCTGTCCGTCTGTCTGTCTGTCTGTCTGTCTGTCTGTCTGTCTGTCTGTCTGTCTGTCTGTCTGTCTGTCTGTCTGTCTGTCTGTCTGTCTGTCTGTCTGTCTGTCTGTCTGTCTTCTTACACTGACCAAGTGACCCAACTTGTCTACCACATTGGACGACTAGGCATTTGCTCATGATCGTGATTCTATCGAATTCGTTGCATCAAAATCATTCCAGCTTCGCAATCTCACTCTCGCCATGTCGTCGTCGTCACGCCTTCCGCACCGACTCAGTAGCGCCATTGAGTAAACATAAATGAGCGCAACCATGAATACGGAAGAAGAAAGAGGACGGATGAGTGCTCATCCCGTCCTCTTTCTTCCTCCCTGTTACAGGTTGCACTCCTTTACATTTACTGAATATGCGCCAACAAGCCCAGTAGCGCAAGAAGCCTAATAGCTCTGGCTACTGGTATGCGTTTGTGGTTGTGATGCTGTCATGGTCGTTGCATCGTCGTGCTTCCAGCTTTTGCTTCGACTCTCGTCAAGCCGTCGTAGTTAAGCAACCGTGGTCATCATACAGTCTTTATGCATTCGGTGACCCACTGCCATCGGGACCACGTTGTGGTCAATTCATTGTCGTCTCACCGGCTTCGTTAGCTGACTGTCGTCATGCCGTCACCTTCGCGCCATCGTCGTCATACAGGCCTTGTGATACAGTCGTCTTCGTGTTATTGTCGGCATAAACTCTTAGTCACCCATTGTCCTCATACCATTGTTATTGAATCATCGTCTTCATTGTGTCGTCGTCATGCATTCGTTTTCGTGCTGTCGTCGTGATGCCATTACCTTCATTCCACCGACATCATCTCACTCTCTACATGACGTCGCCTTTACGCCATCATAATCCCACAGTTATTGTCATACCATTATCGTCCAGCCGTCATCGCCCCGCTATCGTTTCATCACTGTAATCACGTCAGTAATGTCATCCTATTGCGATCATGTCGTCGTCATACCGCCTTCGTCATTCCACCAGCGTCAGTCCTTTTAGAGTGCAGCTCTTAGGCGCCCTTTCCTGCGCGGAGCGTCGGCGCACTTCCTCGTAACCAAATGAACGAACACAGCGAAGGATGAAAGCGAACACCGAGCGCAGCGGGAGATGAAACACGTCGACAGCGAATGGAACGCGAGGAAAGCGGAGGAAGAGGGTATGGCGAAAGCATGACAAGAAAAACGCAGTGCCGCTCGAGACGGGTATTTGC
Source organism: Dermacentor andersoni (assembly GCF_023375885.2). Lineage (NCBI taxonomy): Eukaryota > Metazoa > Arthropoda > Arachnida > Ixodida > Ixodidae > Dermacentor > Dermacentor andersoni. The sequence goes on along the minus strand of NC_092819.1, from coordinate 151,163,924 downwards.
GGCGACGATGTGCACGAGATGGCGCCAGAGTAGCGCCCGTCGTTTCTATGGAAACAAAGCGCTGCATGAGCGGAGGTCTGTCTGCGGCGCCTGCTGTGAATCGTGCCTACACATCACCCACATGCCGCCTCTCGCCATCTCCCGATTAGCGAGGCATGCGCCACAGAACGCTCCGTTTGTAACATGCCATACGAAACAGATAGGGTCAGCCAATACATCGTGCAATGAAAACCCGTTTGCAGCGGCGCTCAAATTTAGCATTAGAGAGTATCGTAATCGTTGGTGAAAATGTTTCGTCATTCTATCGTAATTTCGCTGTCGTCATTCAATCGTAATTATGCCGCCGTAGTCATGCCATCACTGTCTTGCGTCGTCGTCAGACAGCTATTATCCTGCATCCGTTGTCATACCAGCGTTGTGCATTCATCGTGGCGCTGGCTTCTTCATCCGGCTCCCGCCCTTCCGTCATGGTGGCACCATGGTCGTATCACACGATTCGTGAAGTTGTCTTCCCGCCATTGTCACCATACACTCCTCCTGATCCAGTGGGGCCCATACGTTCTCGTGTAATTGTCATCCTTGCGTCGTCGTGGATGCGCTGTCACAGCGTCCTCGTACTACAATCGCGGTCATTCCAACATAGTCATTCTAACCTCGGCATGCAACTCTCGTCATGCCGGCGCCGTCCAGCCATCGCCGTCAGGCAGTCATCGTCATACCACTCTTGTCATAGCACCCTAGGCAGTGTGTCGATGGCATTCCTCCGTCATTCTATCGTTATTACGCAGTCAATTTCAACCGTGATTATGCCACCATTGTCCCGCCGTCATCGTCATTAAGTCGTTGTCGGACAGTCGCTTTCATGCATCTGTTCTCATACACTCGTCGCCATGCCTTCGTGGTCGTGGCATCGTCGGCCTTCTAGCTTCGTCACCCGCATCTAATCGTACCGTCGACATGCCGCTGTTTGCACGGTATCGTCAACATGCACACTTTGTCACCCCACTGCCCTGATGTAGTGGTTGTCAAGCAATGGTCGCTTACCATCCTCATCAATTAAGAACCACGATCTCATTGTCATCATGCAGTCATCGTCGTGACTCATTTGTCGTTTCATCGACGTTATTCCTTGTTCGTTGATTCATCGTCATCACTGCGTCGGCGTTATACAGCCGTCTTCTGCCCGCATGCTCGTGAGTGACCACGGTAAGCTAGTGCCATAGCTAAAATTCAATGATACGAGAGTATGTCGCATATAGCTGAAGTACGTGAAGTTTCAGAATGACCACTACAAATGTGAAATAAACGTCACTTCAGAAATACGGAGTGTCTCTGCATTTCTCGAATTCAAATAGCATTCAATCGACAATCATCATGAAATCAACTTTTGAGTATTTGTTTCGCTTTTGCAACACTCTTATAGATAACCTTTGGGCATGTAGCCTAAGCTCCCTTCTTAAGCCCGATTACTCTTAGGTACCTCGATTACGTTTAGATTACCCTGCTCGCCGCTATTGCTGTGCTATGAGTGTAAGTTGCTGATAGGGGCACAAGTTCGCCCACTAAAAAGTTAATTTTGTCATTCACAGTTTTGCAGCTGTATTATTAATCGTTGCTACCACGTGATATGTGGTGGAGGTGTGGGGTACACGTCCTTCTTCGTGATCTTGTTCCGTCGACCATAATCAACGCAGAAACGCAGGGTTTCGTCCTTCCATCCTTCTTTTTCACCAAGACTACAGGAGATGCTCACGGGCTTTTCGACGGCTGGATGATGTCATCGCTCAGCATTTCGCCAACTTGTTGCCTTATAGCTCCACGTTCTCGCGTCGAAACTCTGTAAGGGCTCTGGCGGAGCAGTTGACGGCACTTTACGGTTATTATGCGATGATTTGCAACTAGTGTTCGTCGAATACTTCGATGACTTCGGATAGCAGTCTTTTTACAGTCGGAGAAAGTTTCTGAGATGTCGCTGCTTGCTCACGGCGAGACTTGGATTTATGTCGATGTCTGGTTCGGCAACTACGGTTGTCGGGGTAAATGCAACAGGATCTGAGAGGACAAACACAATGCCGGTTTCTTCAATTTTCTATATGTATGCGATCCTCGTGCCTTGTTGAGGTGCTTGAACCCCTGGCTGAACTTGGTCAGCATCACTTTCGCTTTTCTCCATGCAGTCGAGCGATCCCTCTGGCAACGCAAATTTCACGATCGAGCCATAGACGTTGTACCCCCTTGACGACGCCTTCTACGTGTGCGGGTGTTTCAATGCCGACGAAAATAACAATGCTGGGGCGAGGCGGGAAGCTCACTTTATCTTCGAGCACACTCAAGGCGTGGTGACTACTACCGCTCTCCGGCGGAATCGCTTGCTCTTCTGGTAGTGTTAGCGACTTAGACTTTAGGTCGATGATTGCGCCACACGCCGTGGTTGCTCATAGGATATGGTGTTGGGCTGCTGAGCACGAGCTCGAGGGATCGAATCCCGGCCACGGCGGTGGCATTTCGATGGGGGCAAAATGCGAAAACACCCATGTACTTAGATTTAGGTGCACGAAAAAGAACCCCAGGTGGTCAAAATTACCGGGGTCCTACACTACGGCGTGCCTCATAATCAGAAATTCATTTTGGCAAGTAAAACCTCACAATTTAATTTTTATGATTGCGCCGTGTTGGTGGAGGAAGTCCATGCTGAGAATGACGTCTCGTGAACACTGTTCGAGGATAACGCAGGTGGAATGGTAGGTCCGGTCATGAACCGTAATTCTTGCCGTGAAGATTCCTGTTGGCTTTATTAGGTATCCTCCAGAAGTCCGCATTTGAGGGCCTTCCCATGCAGTAGTCGGAGTAGCCGGCTCCTGTGTCCACTAAGGCGGCTACTGCGTGGCCGTCGAGGAGCACGTCGAGGTCGGTGGTTCTTTGCCTGTGCAGTTAGGCCTTGGCGTTGCATCCCGGCTGCGTCCCGTTGACTTGTGGCTGGTACGTGACGTCGTCAGGTCTTTGGTCGGTGCATTATTTGCTTACAGGCTTCTCAGGATGGCGGCGTGTCGTTTGTATGTTGCCGAGAAAGTAGCTTCGGCATCTTTGTCGGCGGTGGAGGATCTTCATCAGTTCGACGAACAGCAACTGCACCTCCATTGGTGGCTGCTTCGGTGACCACAGAACCATCGATAACATTTGAGATACTTTCGATACATGCGGTAGCGCCCTGCGCTGAGCGATAACATTTGTTTGGCGTTGAAAAGCCCTCACCCGTAAATGATAAACAAGTCAACGACAGCCGACACTACAACCTTCGACGACGCTACGTCGAGTACCATTAAGGCGACCGTGTTTGGGTTTGGACCCCAATACACCGGCGAGGACTTAGCGAGAAGCTTTTACGCCACTATTTTGGACCCTACAAGATCATCCGACGCATTGGCACACTCGACTATGAGGTCATGCGAGAAGGTTTTTCCTATCACAGCGGTGCCGCTTAAGACCAGAAGTAGTCCATGTTGTGCGACTTAAACCGTTTTACCAGCGCTAACGAACTTTGGGACATTGCATAGCTGAACTTTGCTCTTTCTTTGGACTGTGTTACTTTGCACTTTGTTTCATTGTTTTTTTATTACTTCTGTTTAATAAGTGTTAGATTGTGTTTCGCTCTCCTGTTTGTAGCATCGGGACGATGCTCTTTATAGGGGGGGCTGACTCAGCACGTGGACTTGTTTATCTTCTACGGGTGAGCGCTTTTCACTGCCTAACAAATGTTATCGCTCAGCGCGGGACGCGCACGCATGTATCGAATGTATCTGGAACGTTATCGATGGTTATGTGGTCACTGAAGCTTGTGTAATCTTTGCATGCATCACGCGAATCGTGTAGAACTTTCTGGGAGGTACACGGGCACCTCATTACTCTGGAACCTTCGATGACTCGTGTATAAAGCCGACGCGCTTGACCGGCACAACAGATTTGGACAATCGCCGACCATGTTCGCCGCTATTGCTGTGCTTTGAGTGTAACTTGCTTTTGTGGCCACAAGATCGCCCAATAAGAAGATAGTTTTGTCATTCACAGTTTTGCAGCTGTATTATTCGCCGTTACTACTATGTGACAATATGCATTCCCGAAGTTTGCCACGAAATCCGTTGGTGTCCGAGTAATTCGCTTCAATCTATAGAAACGGCGTTTCTTTCTTCTCAAAGGTAGTAGAACATTACATTTTTACTGCAAGACTGATGGCGCTTACCTGAAAAGTGGCGATAGTTGGAAAGAGTGATTGCAAGTGGATGTGCCTTGTCATTTCACTGGCATTAAAGTAACTAATGCACTACGTGCGTTAAAATATTCAGGTAAGAGCGTAAGAGCGTAATTTTGAGAATCAGTGAATTATTTATGTTTTGATTTCTAGTGTAAGTAATGTCCGCCTTTTGAGTGATGGAGCTCCATTGTAGAGGTGTGGTATATGACAGAGGCCATATTTTTGGAATTCCGTTAACGGTAAAAAAAAAGGTATACATAAACAAATACTACACACTACACGGGACTTTAATGTTATCATTTGCACTGACGACGCAACAATGCTTTTACCATACAAGCATTCTGGTGCCTCCCCAGCGAGAAAAGCTGTCGATGGCGTCAGACAAATCGCTATGACGAAATTAACGTATAAAGGAAAACAAATTCGAGAGCCGAGTGTCGTATGCACTGGGTTAAACACCCACTTTTTTCTTTATTAGTTGGAAACGCTGAAAACACATAGATGCTTCCAAGAAGCTTATGCACTGAGGTGGAGGATTCCTGAGCAGCGTACACACTTCTCACATAGGCGGAACTTTCACGATAGAAGCCTGTTATAGATCGGGGCCTTTCGGCGTGACGATCACGCAGTCTAGAGACATCTAGAGGCTGTATATACCCAGCACTACGATCATGTCATGCACAGGACCGCCAGTATGATTAAATGACAGAAACCTAATTGAGTATGCCATGATGTCAATATCCTCCCCGAGCGTGCGTTGGAGAATAGCAGCAAAAAATATAGCATCTATACAATCTATTCAGCAGCGATCTATGTTATCGGCACGTGGACACAGCGCACAGTTCAGGGACCACGGCACAAACCAGCCCCTTGAATTTAAGCAGGTTTTAACAACTGCTTCCGAGTGCAATTCAGTAAAATATTTGAACTCGAGTAGGCACACACGTTTCACGGACCCGCCTAAGTACATCCTTATAAGATCGACCTAAATGAAGTGTATGATACAGACTGAGAAAATTGAGTCCGTAGTGCAGCAGAAATTACTGTTCAACTCGCAGTGAAAATGTGCTCAAAGCTTAATATGATTTTCAAGGAAAGAAATTAGTCAATACTCGCCGTGGTTGCTCAGTGGCTATGGTGTTGGGCTGCTGAGCACGAGGTAATGGGATAGAATCCCGGCCATGGCGGCCGCATTTCGATGGGGGTGAAATGCGAAAACAACCCTGTACATAGCTTTTGGGGCACGTTAAAGAACCCCAGGTGGTGGAAATTTCCGGAGTCCCCTACTACGGCGTGCCCTATAATCAGAAAGTGGTTTTGACTTGTAAAACCCCATAACTTAATTAAAATTATTCAATGACCTCTATGAGAAAGCCCCAAGACGCCTGTGGAACATCAATGGCATCGGGTGAGAGTATCACATTACGGGGATAATGAAGTAATAGTGGTTGTAATATTTCACATGTCATTAATGCTGTGGTATTTGTTACTGTCAACCCTTTTGTGCTTTTCCATTATAAATCCTACCCCGTAGTCTGCCGTATCTGGAAGACCTCTGTAGCAGAGGACGTGGCGGTTAGCATTGTATAAGCCTCGCGAGTTCTTCTAACCTCCCTAAGGCCGGCAATATCCCAGGAAAGGCGTGATAATTGACAAAAGAGTCCTGCTAAGCTAGCGTCACTCGAGAGAGTACGCGTGTTAAACGTTGCCAGGTTCAGTTTCCAGTGGCAGCATGTCCATATCTAGAGATTCTCGACAATCTCTGGCTCAGGTGCTCCTCAGGTGCTCCGGAGCCACAGGGGACTGCAGGCCATGGGTGAATTGCAGGGGTCATGAAGGAAGTAGTGGCCGAATACTGCTCCAGGTAGGCCAATTCCAGTTCTGGTGAGTGAGTGTTAAGCTTAGTGGGCCTTCCTTATTTGGTTTCACCTGGACTAGCATAGGGCAACCTGCTATAATAGTCCAGGTGGTGGCGGCGTGGAGCACAAGGACAACAAACTCCGTGTTTCTAATCGGAGGGTCATAAGTTCAAATCCACGTCCAATCCACTGCGTTTTGATGCTTGGAATGGCGCCTGACACCGGTAAAATATTTGCCAACGAATTACACTGCCATGCAAAAAAAACACTTTAATAAAGTTTTTTTTTGCAATGCAGTGTAATATTGCCGGCAATTATTAAACGCAAATAAATTCATTTTCTATTGCAGCTCCGAGTAGCCACCGCCAGAGTGGTATGCGGTCCGCGATCTTCTATTCCTTCCGGAACGGGGCGGACTTCGGTTATTGCGAACAAAGTTAAGTTTCGTTCGGCATATTAATCCATCTTTAATATGCACACGTCTCTTTGACGTAAGAACTTTCGCGGTTTTGTGACATTGCATACCAAACAGCCGAAGTGGGCGCCACCGTAAAGCTTTTGACCTATAGTAGAGAAGTGCTAACGGCGAAAAAGGCATCGAAATGGAAAAGGTTATTTTTTCATTCAGTTGAATTGTTGATAATCAATGTGTACATGTTATTGCAGATCAGGGGTTATCGCGGTTTTCCTGCCATCGCGTGCCAGACAGTTGAAGGGGGGTGGCCCGAAATGTTTTTTACGAATCATGGAAGATTCATTGCAGAAATAGAATATGAACATTACAGCGCCCCACGCCCGTACTTTACGATTTATTATTACATTATTATTACTCAAATGCAATAATTTCTAGTGTATTGTCCTGGTAACATCACATTTCGATTTGGGATTCAAAAATTTCATTTACCGTTGCAACTTTGTCGAAACTTCGCTATACCCTTGCACTGCGCGAAAACTTATTATTGAATATTTACTTACAATAAGGTCATGTTATTTATTGCCACCTGGTCTGGGGAACCATATAACATTCTATCAATAATGTAATATACAGGATGTCCCCCGTAACTTTAGCCAAACGTTAAAAATATACAAATGACACGTAGCTGGACAGAACCAAGGTAATATTTCTTTCCATCACTTGGAGGCACACAAAATACATTTGCATCGCGCGTAAATGCATAATTAGTCTTAAACATTATTCCACTTTCTCAAATATTTAATTAGATGCAAAGAGAGAATGAGATAATCGTACAGCAACATGCAAAAGCTCCCGATACAGATTTCTGTTTCTGAATACGGTCTACATCAAAGTGTTTTTCCGAGCGTAAAAGAAGCTCGGGAATACACGGAAAACTGCCGCGCGACAGGCCACTTGAGGCACTGCAATTGCTCTTATGCCGTCGTCGTACAGTCGTCATCATACATTGGTTTTCATGCCGCTGCAGAAATGCCGTCCCAATCGTTGGATCGCCATCAATATCAACCCCGATATTCGACGTCTGACTCTCGTCATGTCGTAGCTGTCATGTCGTCGTCGTCACGTTATCGCTTCACCACTGCGGCCACTTCAGTATGGCCATGCCGTTTTCGCCATCCCTTCATACCACCATAGCTAATCCATTGACCATCGTCAGTGGTCCTTCTTTCTATTGTAATCATGGTATCTTCATTCAATCGTAATTTTGCTGCCATTGTCATGCTGTCGTCGTCATCGCGTAGTCGTCACATAGACGCTATCATGCATCCGTTGTCATACCGTCGCTATCATGCATCCGTTGTCATACGCTGTATTGGTAGTTCCATCGCCATCATTCCCGGTTCTTCATCCGGTTGTCGTCATAATTTAGTCGTTTCGCCATCATTGCCGTGCAGTTGTCGCCTCACTGTCCTCATGTCATTGTCACCTTGTCGTCGTTATATCACCGTCATTACTTAAATAACATCTTATTGTAGTCACGCCGTCGTCGTTGTACGTCATCGTCCTTTTATCGATATCGCTGTGTCATCGTCATTGCGTCGGCGTCATACAGTCGTCGTCATTCCTCCGTGCTCATTGGAAACCTTGGCAAGCGAGTGCGATAGCAATGTGGCGCGATATGGGAGTATGTGGCATATAGCCGAAGCAACGAAAGTGAAATAATTACCACTACACGAGACTTCAGGAATATGATTGGTGTTCGCATTACCGTCGACATTCGTAGTGACATGAGTTCTGCCGTAATTTTTGTTTACCTAATTTGATTTCCGCATTTCAGGCCTATTTCCTTTAATATAAAGGAAAGTAAATGTCTTCGACAAATTCGTATGACGTTGTGTTCTCGTATACCACTGTCTTCTGTTTTCAAGTGTGGTGAGTTGAAGGCCAGTCAAAGCTGAACAGTTCAGTGCTTTTGTTTTGGCTGGTACTCGTCATGTATTATGTATATAGAACGTCCGACAAAAGCTGGAATAAACGTAACCCCACCCCCACCTTTGCTTGCTTTGTTTCCAGCACTACACAAATCGCTTCTTACTGAGCTTCACCTCAAACCAGACAGCGCTCTCGCCTGTTTTGAGCACCAGCACTTATGGAAAGTGGATTATCCCTAGCGTTCTGGCTGGATAGATATCTGCTTACATTGTGCCGAATTGTTCATTTGTCATGTATGCGTCTTGTATGTTCACACCAACTTGTCTGAATATATAATCAGACCGAAGCCTCGTGATGTGCTTCGTTGTGGCGCTGGTAGATCCCGCTGCGTTGTTAGATACAGACTATTTCTCAGCATCGGTCAAGTTTTTCGAGCGTAACCTGTCGCCGACGTTTTCCAATTGTGGTGCGCAGGTGGGCGTCGACCGTGTTACCAGAGCCGCCAGACAGGCTGGTTAGCCAGCTCTCGTGTGTCGCGCGGGCAGCTCAAACAATTTTTTATTCTACCTATTTACATAATTAGTCCTAATTATTAATCAACCTAAATATTATAGTTAGATGAAAAGGGTCAATGAGAAAATTGCGGAGCAAGGTGCGAAACTCCCGATACAGCTTTCTGTTGCTCAATACGTGCTACATAAAAGTGCTTTTCCGAGCCTGAAGTGAGCCCATGAATACACGCAAAGTGTCTCCAGCAGTCAGTCGTGTGGCAATTTTGCGTGCACTTGTGGGCGTCTTTCACGCTCAGAAAAACACTTTAATGTAGCACGCATTGAGCAACAGAAAGCTGTATCGTGCGTTTTTCATGTCGCTCTACACTTTTCATCGACACCTTTCATCTAATTAATCTACTTGAGAAGTTGACAAATGAAGACTAATTAGGCGGAAGTATCTCCAAGCGACGGCAAACAACATTACCTTGGTTCTGTCCAGCTAATTGGCCTTCGAAATATTTTTAGCTCTGGTTAAAGTTAGCTGCGACACCCTATGTATTGTAGTGGGAATACGCATGTAGAGCTCTGGGCACTGTTGTAATCGACCTGTAGGGTGTCAGGGACATTCAGGCGTACGTTCCCATGACAAGATGATTCTCCTCGTCTCAGAAAAGGCTGTGACGGTAACCCTGGACCTCGACCTGTCAAGTGTGAGAAGCGTTCAAGCGTGCGTCCCCATGTCAACATAACTGTCCTCTTCTCCGAAACGGCGTCACCCTTTTATTCCCCGAGCTGACACAAAGGGATGCACAAAGAGACGACAACTTTAAGGGCGAGTGACCGTCAATGACAGAGCCTGAGGAATGCACGAATGCTTCCACAGGCTCCCCGGGAAGACGTCGGCAACCACAAGACCGCAAGGCGTAATTCAGGCCATCTTAGCACCCGTATAATTGGCCTGTCAAGTATGAGAAGTGTTCAAACGGGCATCCCCATGTCGACATAATTGCCTTCTTCTCTGAAACGGCGTCAGCTGACACAGAAGGACGGGCGAAGAGAAGGCAAACCGAAGGGGGACAGGAGCCCAGCCGCAGAAGCTGACGAAAACACTAATACTTCCACAGGCTCCCGAAGAACATGTCGATGACGACAAGACCACCAGCGGTTACTTAAGGTTGTGCTTGCCCCGTGTTAATCAACCGCTCGAGAGTCAGAGGAGAGTCACATCGATGTATCAATGAAATGAATACAATCTTTTATTTTTTCGTCATCACGGTGCCCAGCTTCGTCATCGCTTCTTGATTCTTGCGGTGAATACCGACCTCACCTGGTCGAGATTGTATCAACTGGTTCGCCGCGATGTGATACTCCACCCTTCGTCCTGCCTTCAGCAGCTTGCTGAGCGCTTGACTTTCCTTGAAAATTTGCCAAGTGTTAGCTCATGCATTTTCTAAAACAGCAAATTAGTTTCTATACGTGCAGGCTACTCTGGACCGCTTTCTCACATCACAACAAAGTGAGGAAGCCCTCGTTCGGGATTGACCAAAGATTTAAGCAAACGGAAAAAGCCATAATTGTTATTACTATGCGAAGAGCTGGCCATCGAGGTCGGGAAACTTCAGAGAAAGCCGTAGCTTATTGAGAAGTTCGGGGCTCTTGAGGACAAAATTTCAACAGCATGTGAAGAGATAAAGGAGCTGAGAAAGTTGAACAAAGAGACGCAGAAAGGCAACGATCTGATCAAAGGGCAGAAGGGGCAGAAAGAGAGGGACGAGAGCAGCAGGGAGCTCATCAAGCTGCATAAAGAAAGGAACGGGAGGAGCAGGGAGCTCACAAACTAAAGCTGTTGCAACGTGTAGCAGGCACTACACTACAAAGACAGGAAGCAATGACCAACAATGGATGTATTTCCTAAAAGCCAGGGTACAAGCAAACGTACAAACAAAAAGTATCCAGAAAATAAATTTGAAAGAAGCTTTTGGAAATTGCTGACTTCCACGTTGTAGTTGTTGGAATCTCAGCGCTGACGCCCGTTGTTGCAAATGGGTCGCAAGCCCCAAGGGTAGCGTTGGCCTGGCGGCCTGGGGCACTGGAAGCATCCGAAGGTCCCGGCAAAGCATGAGTCAACTGGTAACAGAACAACTTGTTTATTCTAACATCGCAAAAGAGCGGCCGGTCAGGTCGACCGAAGTGGAGAGACGGGAGTGCACGTTACTCAATAGAAGAAATCGGAGCCTCTCTCTCGGCGTCCGGGGGCAGCTGCTCCTATACTCTCGGAGTTGAGGGCAAGAAGGAACGTCTCGGGATGAGACCACGTGACTCTGGGCCCGGACAGGCTGAGAGACATGTTGAGACGAGTGTAGTGACGCATCGCCGAGCCGGCGCTGATCAGACCTCCTCGCTTCACACTTGGGGAGCTCCTCTCCCCGGCTGCTGCGCTTTGACAAGCGTGGCACACACACACACACACGCACACACGAAGACACGTGGCACTGAAACACGCCTGGACGCGCTTGGCGGGGAGGCGTATCGGCGGCGCTGAACGGGCCAAAATGTCCGCCGCTTTGAACGAAGCCCCGGCGTCCGTTGCATCCGCGCCGGCTATACCGCGCGTCCTAGGCGAAACGTAACAGACCGCCCTGCCGGGGGAAGGAGATCCCGATGGTCAGGGGACTGCATCCGCTGTCCGGAGGGATGTCGCTTGATGATGCTCATAACCGAAGTCGGGCGTCCTTTGGCGTTTCTTGAGCGCAGCGCACAGAGAAGGCCTCGTTCTCACGTTCAGGTTCACACAGGACACTGCAAAGTGACTTCGGGAGAGTTGCCATTTTTGTTCTCGTTCCCAGCAAGCGTTAGAAATGCGCCGAAACTCAGCCGCTCAGTCAGCAAGCACGGCACAACCCTCACTAAGCCACGCCAGGCTCTTTCCCCTTTTATACTACTGCCTAGTTCCTTACAGTAGTCTAGCAGCACTCAGAACGCGTCCACAAATCGAAAAATTGCACTAGAAAGCACATCATCACTTTCAAACACTACACAAAAGCAATAGGTTAAAAATCCTGCCTCAGGAAGAAAAACATCAGTAACAAACAATTTTGAGGCTGATTCCCACGTTAGGGGCTTCGACTTAAGCCATCGGCGTTACCGTTGAGACTCCCCTTTTTGTAACGCCCCTCAAAGGAATATTGTTGCAAAGCGAGGCTCCAGTGCAGGAGGCGGCCATTTGTGGAATAGATGGACTGCAGCCATTGGAGAGGGCAGTGATCCGTCTCGAAGCATGCGAAGTGGAGATCGCAGCGAGCGACCGTACACTAGCTCAGCTGGCGAAAAGCCCGTAGCCGCATGCGGCGCGGTCCGTAATGCAAACATCACCCCAGGCAGACACAGCTCCCAGTCAGTTTGATGTTCAAAACACAATGCTCTCAACACGCGCTTCATGACGGAGTGGAGCTTCTCAACGGAATTCGACTGGGGGTAGTGCACTGAGCTGTGTAACAGCTTTACCCCGCACCTTTCGAGAAAGGCTGTCGTCAAAGCGCTAGTAAACACTGTGCCCTGATCTGAATGGATTTCCGCAGGAAAACCAACTCGCGCAAATATGGACAGTAGTGCATTGACTATCTCAACTGAGCTGAGTTCCTTAAGCGGTACTGCTTCAGGGAACTTTGTCGCTGGGCAGATCACAGTCAAAATGTGTCTGTACCCTGTGGTTGTTACCGGCAGAGGTCCCACTGTATCAATAACGAGCCGTCTGAAAGGCTCCGTCATGATAGGTACCAACTTCAACGGCGCCCTCGATTTGTCCCCTAGTTTGCCCACCCGCTGACAGGTGTCACATGTCTTCACAAAGTGGTCTGCGTCCCGAAAACACCCTGGCCAATAGTACTCTTGCAAGAGACGGTCCTTAGTTTTCTTAACTCCTAGGTGTCCGGACCACGAACCCCCATGCGACAAGCGCAACAGATCCTGACGGTAGCACTGAGGCACGATCAGCTGATCGAACTCCACTCCCCTGCGGTCTAGATACTTCCGGTACAGGACCCCACCTCTTTCCACAAAGCGAGCATTTTTCTTGGCGATACCTTCCTTGACAATGCAGCGGATGTTTTCTAGGCTGCCATCCTTCTTTTGTTCGGCTATCAAAGCCGACCGGCTGACTTTTAGCAACCTATTAAGTCCGTCTGACGTAGGCGCGATGAGCAAATCTGCAGATAGCTCTTCTAACTTTCCCGCATCGGGAATTTCCTCTCCAGTATCTGGTGCCTTTAACGCTACAGGCTCGATTTTATTCAGTTCGGGCGTGCTCTGAATATCAGCTTGCTGCGCCTCTGACCCTTTCTCATTGTTCGACAACGTCGGCCCCGCAACTACCGCCTTTGCAGCGAGCTCCCGAACCTTCGATCTGGTTAAGGCCTGAACGCTAGCCTCACCAAACAAAAGCCCCTTCTCGCGCAGGAGGTGATCGGACGTGTTCTAAAATAGGTACGGGTACTGGGGGGGCAGCATAGATGACACTGCGGCCTCCGTCTCAAGTGCTCCGAAAGGTCCTTCAATAAGCACTTTTGCTACGGGCAGACACACGCTATGAGCTTCCACTGCTTGCTTGATCCATGCGCACTCGCCCGTGAACTTATCGCGTTCTACGTAAGAGGGGTGAACTACATCCATTGTAGCTGCGGAATCGCGAAGCACTCGGCACTCTTTCCCGTTCACGAGGAGTACTCGCATGTAAGGCTCGAGAAGCTTCATGTTCTCATCAGTGCTGCAGAATGACAAAAACGCTACTTTTGTTTTTGTTTCGGGACACTGCGCCGAAAAGTGACCCGGCTTCTGGCACGTATAACAAACGCGCGCTTGCCTCGTCTCGAACCGCTTTCTGCGTTCGGCTTCGGTTGCCGCCGTCTCCTTACGTTCGGTCGGACTGCTTTCACTCGCATCCGCACTACGTGTGTCCCCCTTTGCTCTCATGGGTGTGAACTTCGGCCTCTCAAACTTCGAGCCAAATTCACCCTTTTGACCGTCCTTAGCTCCGCGAGCCCGACGCGTCACAAACTCCTCGGCTAGCTCGGCGGCTTTAGCCACCGTACTAACGTCTCGCCTATCCAAGACCCAGTACCGCACGTTCTCAGGTAACCGACTATAAAACTGTTCTAGCCCGAAACACTGCAGAACTTTCTCGTGGTCACCAAACGCTTTCTCTTCTTTGAGCCGCTCCTGCATGTTTGACATTAGCCTGTAGGCAAACTCTGTATATGACTCACTTTTGCCTTTCTCATTTTCCCGAAACTTCCGACGGAACGCCTCCGCTGACAGCCTGTACTTTTTTAGCAGACTCGATTTCACTTTGTCGAAATCCTCTGCCTCCTCTCCCTCCAAGCGAGCGACTACGTCGGCCGCCTCGCCGGGTAACAAAGTGAGCAAGCGCTGAGGCCACGTTTCCCGAGAGAACCCCTGCTTCTCGCACGTTCGCTCAAAGTTAACCAGGAACAAACCAATGTCCTCTCCAAGCTTAAACGGCCGCATCAGGTCAGTCATTTTGAACAATACTCGTTCTCCTGCACCGTGTGCCTGACTTCCATTACGAGCGCGTTCCATCTCTATCTCGAGACGCTTCATTTCCACAGCGTGGTCGCGCTCTTCTTTTTCTTTCTGCTCTTTTCGTTCGCGCTCCTGTCTCTCTTTTTGCTCTTTAAGTTCGCGCTCCTATCTTTTTCCCCGCTCCTCAATGGTCTCAAGGCATTCCGACAGCTCGTCATCCTCAGCTTCTAACTCAAGAATAGCCCTTAGCAGTTCTGGTTTTCTGAGTTTGTCTGAGACATCCAGACCCAACTCTCTTGCAAGCTCCAGCAATATCGGTTTGCGCAACGACTTCAAATCTATGGCTGCTCTGAATGCTGCTTTCTCTACTGCCTACTATTGTCTTGCCGCAAACTAACCCGGCAGCAACGACAACCACAATTACCAGCTCTGTTTCTTACACTAACAAAAGCCTGGCAAAACTCAGTAGAAGAAAGTCCCGCACTCACCAAACCTCGCAGCCAAGAATTCAGCGCAGTCGTTCCGCTGCAGGCAACCAGTCATCACACAGGGCTCGTTGCACTGCTCCCGGATGGTCGTTGTGCTGCTCAGCATACAGTCAACCGCATATCTTCGCTGCTGGCCTCCGTTGTCGCGATCTCACCGCTGGCAGACAGTTGTTGGAATCTCAGCGCTGACGCCCGTTGTTGCAAATGGGTCGCAAGCCCCAAGGATAGCGTTGGCCTGGCGGCCTGGGGCACTGGAAGCATCCGAAGGTCCCGGCAAAGCATGAGTCAACTGGTAACAGAACAACTTGTTTGTTCTAACATCGCAAAAGAGCGGCCGGTCAGGTCGACCGAAGTGGAGAGACGGGAGTGCACGTTACTCAACAGAAGAAATCGGAGCCTCTCTCTCGGCGTCCGGGGGCAGCTGCTCTTATACTCTCGGAGTTGAGGCCAAGAAGGAACGTCTCGGGATGAGACCACGTGACTCTGGGCCCGGACATGCTGAGAGACATGTTGAGACGAGTGTAGTGACGCATCGCCGGGCCGGCGCCGATCAGACCTCCTCGCTTCACACTAGGGGAGCTCCTCTCCCCGGCTGCCGCGCTTTGACAAGCGTGGCACACACACACACACGCACACACGAAGACACGTGGCACTGAAACACGCCTGGACGCGCTTGGCGGGGAGGCGTATCGGCGGCGCTGAACGGGCCAAAATGTCCGCCGCTTTGAACGAAGCCCCGGCGTCCGTTGCATCCGCGCCGGCTATACCGCGCGTCGTAGGCGAAACGTAACATAGTTTTGCGCATACGGCTGTCGGCGTCTGTTAAGAAAAGGAGGCACTCTCTGAGATAACATGTACAGGAACAATTGAAACTGCGACAAAGTACGCAAAGCCTAATGAAAGGCACAAGGGTACGGGGAAAACGGATGTGCCCAGATGTGAACAGGAGAGCAAGGCAATGCGACACACATGGGTGCGGCAGCGCTGTACACTGTTTCGAGCGCCGGGGTTCTAAAAAGCTGCAGGGCGCTGTCTATCTCGAACGTCGCTACGAAGCGAAACCACCCTCTCTCTAGCAGAAAGCACGGCTAGCACGGCGCAGACATAGCTTTGCAGTAGAGACTCGGAGAGAAACGGCATACTTTAAGTCGGACCTATCCTTCCCGGTCACTTGTGACGACAGTAACGCTGCAGCCACTGTATGTACGATGTGGTTATAGTGGTTGTAGTGTAGCAGACTGTATCGCAACAATCTTCGTTACCACGACTCTCGTGGAGATGAATATAACACAACAGGCACCAGCAGTTAGCCTTCCGATAGAGCCAATGGCGAGTGGAGCCAGTCACGCCAACCGCCGTGAGTAATCCTTGGTTCTCGTATGTAGCACCATCCCTAAATCACGGCCAGTAACTTGTATCCTAGCCTACTTGGATGCTATGCTAGTATTTACGATATCCTCACAAAGCACACGCAGCTGCCCAGCGTGTAGCAGCGAACGACGTCCTCGGCGTGTCCGAATACTTGTTGTCGGTAGACAGGAAGGCAAAACATGATTTCTAGGCTTGCTCGAAAGCGGTGGTGTAAGAGTTGGGATCGGGCATGAAATAGATGGTAGCTGGCCCATGCCGTCGTCCGACTCATCCACGCTAAGGGTGTTGTTGAAGGGAGGGACTTGTTCTCATCGAGAAGGAGGAATATGGGATTTATTTGCAGTATCTACATGAGGGTGGAGAACGTTAGATTTCCTCAGTCTAGCACGACCGAAAGAGAATGCACACTGAACAGCCCCAAAACGGCTCACTCTGTCCTTCCTAGATCCCTAGGTGAGGGAAAACTGCTGTTGAACCTTCAACCAATGGGAGCGTCCAATGTCATCCTAGTCGACCCGCCTTTGAGGGGGAGGGTTCACACACTCACTTCCGCACTTTGGTTTCACCGAACACACCGATGTGAGAGGGCTCTTGTAGACAGGGGCCTTGCCCCGAGCAGGTGCCTCTTGATACCAGAGCTGACCCCGCAGTCAGTGGCCGCCGCGTCTGTCCATTGACTGTGACGTCTTCTGGGGCCCGTGGGAAAGCACCGCAAAACACGCTGTTCCGGGAGTTCTCTTGCTCCAAGTAAACCGTGAAGGCGACAGCGAATCGAGTAAGAATACTCGGTCCGCCAAACTTAACTAGACACGCCGGCACCATCGGGTTGTTGAAGAGGCGCATTGTTCTTTTTACAAAGCGAGTCGTAGCAGCGGGCTGGGAAGGTTTCGGAGGTCGCTTCTCCGAAGCCCCCGCTGGCCGATGGCAACAGTGGCTTCTACGTCCCGGAAAGTCTGGCCATCCGCAGCCGCCGGCTGTCACCGGCACACCACGTGCCGGCTCGCACGTACCCGCTTTGCAACGGCATACGGACACCGCGGATAGCTAATTGTTTGCCATGTCTCTATGAAATTAGGCGAGAAAACGTTGAAGCGATCTCAACAGAATGCATTTTGTGAACGTCAGCGGTTCTTGAAGCGTCATCCGCTATGGCTTCGAAGTGAAAGGCTTAGATCGCAGTCGCCACCGTGTTGTACAACTGAAAGTCGCTAGTCGAAAGCATTCATTATAGTGCGTTTTTATATTAACAGGTCTGTGGGGATTTGCCGTGCCTATCAGGTAACTATACCCAATAAAGTATTCTATCGAAATTTATTGCTGAATTACATGTAACAAAGAGTCGCTCACTGGCACAGCAATGGTCGAAACATCATGGCTATATAACAAGGTACGAAGGCTTACGGATATAGACAGTTCGAGCAGTGCTTGTGTATGTGCCATTGGTCCTGTGTTGTGGTTCCTCTGTTCTGTGCACTATATTATGTGTTGTTACTGTGTCCTAACTCGAGCACTCTATGTGTTGCTCTGTTGTACATAGTATGTCTGTGTTGTATGTTGGTCTGTCGCCGCTATGCCGAACGGAAAGTGCTAAATGGAACAGTTGCTTTTTTTTCTCGTTAGCTTTGAGCTCCATCTGTTGGGCCGCGCAGTAATACATCTATATATATATATATATATATATATATATATATATATATATATATATATATATATATATATATATATATATATATATATATATATGTTGTACTGAAGAAGAACGAGCAGTAGGCACTGCTTAGAGAAAGACGACGACAACGTGCGGTTGGAACCCTTGTGCCTGTGTTGCCGAAGCTCTGTGTTTTCTCGCTGCGGTGCTCTGCTATCTGAGCGCTTTAGCAATCGAACTATAACGCCTCTTGACATTTGGTGGACGTGCTGGGCCCTTCCCAAACCTGGAACTCCGCAGCCGGACGCTCCCTACCGTTTCTGCCATGCCTCAGGACGCTGCGCAGCCCGATCCTCCCCTGGCATCGCCTGTCGTCTGCTACGGTGCTCTACGCCAACGAGATCCTCCGGTCTTCAGCGGCAACGACGACCATGACGTGGAGGATTGGCTCTCGTCATACGATCGCGTGAGTGCGCATAACAAATGGGATGACAAAGCTAAACTTACTAACGTCATCTTCTATCTTTCTGGAGTCGCTAATCTCTGGTTCCGGAATCACGAATCCAACCTTTCCACCTGGACAGAATTTACCCAGTCTTTCAAAGAAGTCTTCGGTCGCCCTGCTGTGCGCAAGCTTCGCGCACAACAATGGTTGCGTAGTCGCGCTCAGCAAAAGGGTGAAAACTTCACAAGCTACATTGCGGACGCAGTTGACCTCTGCCGGCGCATTAATCCCGCCATGCCCGACTCTGAAAAGATCAAGAATGTCATGAAGGGCATAGAGAATGACGCCTTCCAAATGCTTTTGGCGAAGAATCCTCAAATGATTGACGAGGTCATTACACTGTGCCAGAGCTACGATGAGCTCCGCAAACAACGCCTTACTACGCGCCGAGCTGCCACGCCCGACAACACGATTTCGGCTTTAACTGACACTTCCAGTCCTGCTCCCGCCCACTCTCCGTTCCTCGACCAAATCAAACAATTCGTTCGCGAAAAAGTGGCGCGCCAAATGTCACTGCTGCCTGCTACCCAGTCGTCTGAGTCCTCTTTGTCCCCGGAACTCCGACGCGTCATACACGAACAAGTCAGCGACGCACTACCTCTCGCTAATCAACCACCCTCAGCGCCGGTTCTGCTCACGTACGCTGCCGTCGTCGCCAGGCCAAGACCACCACCTGAAGTTGCGCACTACACCCCCACAAGCGCCTTCTACGCCTCGCCTTCTCCAGCTGCGAACTACTTGCCCAGAAGCGGCTTCTGCGCGCCTCCGCAGCCCCTACGCCCAGCTCAAGACAGTGCACCGCTACCGAGGCCCCCTGTTGATAATCCATGGCGTACCCACGACAACCGGCCGATCTGCTTCGCGTGTGGCTTTGCTGGCCACGTGGCACGGTTCTGCCGCCGGCGGGGTTGGTATCCTCCCGATACTGCGAGATGTCAAGGGAATGCGCCTGACTCCCAGTCCCGCTATTCGCCACCAGTTCCGCACTTCGCTCCTTCATCTCCTGTTCCCCGAAGCTTCAACACTCGTCGGTCTCCATCTCCCCGTCGACGTTCCCTCTCCCCCATGGTCCGCCGCCCTCCAGCTGTGGAGGAAAACTAAAAGGCGCAGTTCCGGAGGCAAGAAATGCGATCTCTTCGAACTGCTCAAGCCCTCGTTTATTCGCTACGAACATCATTGAAGTTTTTGCCGAAGGTGTCGCCGTTCACGCGCTTGTCGACACGGGTGCCGCAGTGTCCGTGATTGCCGACCAGCTTCGCCGTACGCTCCGAAAAGTCGCGACGCCGTTTTCTGTCATTTCACTACGTACAGCCAGCGCTGAGCCAATTGAGCCCTTAGGAACATGTACCGTCCGTGTCGCCATACAAGACAGTTTACACCACATTGAGTTTGTTGTTCTTCCCCGCTGCTCTCAAGCCATCATTCGAGGATGGGACTTCCTCTCATCTCATCACGCTGTTATTGATTGTGCCCGTGCAGAACTTGCGCTGACTCCATTTTGTGGCAGTCCTTCTGAAGATTTGCCTCCACCTTCTGCTCAGGTGTTCGTCGCCACCGACGCTGATATCCCTCCTTTCTCTTCCGCCCTTGTACCCGTTTCCTGTGCTGCTTTCTGTGATTCCACAGTTCTTTTCACGCCATCTCAACTTGCTGCACGCCGTCACCCCTTCTTGCTTCCCTTTGCCCTCCTTCCCTTTCGCCAGGGTACCAGCGCACTTTACGTTTCGAATCCGTTTTCGTGTCCATCAAGCTTACATCGTGGCGAATGCCTCGGTTTTGCTGATGAATTCGACGGGAGCTCTGTGTACGATGTGCCTGATGACTCGACTCCTCTGCACGTTGACGCCATGGCTCTCCCTGTCTCTGCGCCTGCGCCTGCATGTGACCGAAGGTTTGCACCATTCATTGATCCTAACCTCACTCCGAGTCAGCGCACGCAGATCATCGACCTCCTTAACCAATTTCGAACTTCTTTCGACCTCCAAAAACAATGTTTAGGACGTACCTCCACAGTCGTTCATCACATCGACACCGGCAGCCACGCGCCTCTACGCCAACGTCCATACCGTGTGTCCGCGACGGAGCGCCGAGTCATCGATGAGCACGTAGGAGACATGCTTCGACGCGGCGTGATACAGCCATCATACAGTCCCTGGGCTTCTCCGGTAGTGCTTGTCAAAAAGAAAGATGGGACTATTCGTTTTTGTGTGGACTATCGACGTCTAAATAAGATAACCCGGAAAGATGTCTATCCTCTGCCCCGTATCGACGACGCACTGGACTGCCTCCAAGGCGCTGAATTCTTTTCGTCCTTAGACTTACGATCCGGTTATTGGCAGGTCCCCGTGGCTGACGCAGACCGCCCGAAAACCGCATTTGTTACGCCTGATGGCTTATATGAATTTACCGTGATGCCCTTTGGCCTCTGTAATGCGCCTGCAACATTTGAAAGAATGAGGGATAACATCCTCCGGGGTCTCAAATGGCAGACATGCCTTTGTTATCTCGATGACATTGTCATCTTTTCCCCGGACTTTTCCTCTCACCTGTCCCGACTCAAACGCGTGCTCACTTGCCTTGCCGATGCTGGACTCCAGCTCAACTTAAAGAAGTGTCGCTTCGCCGCCCGGCAGCTAGTCATCCTTGGCCACGTTGTTTCGAAAGATGGTGTCCTCCCAGATCCAACCAAACTCCAAGCCGTTTCCGAGTTCCCACGACCAAAGACCACAAAAGAACTCCGCAGCTTCATCGGATTATGCTCTTATTTTCGTCGTTTCATCCGCAACTTCGCCACCATAATAGCGCCTCTGACGCAGCTTCTCGCGGGTAACCACGACCTCATGGCCTGGCCGCCAGTTTGCGATGCCGCATTCACGACGCTGCGTCGTCTTCTAACCTCACCCCCCATACTCCGACATTTTGACCCAAGCGCACCGACAGAAATACACACGGATGCCAGTGGCGTCGGCATTGGCGCTGTTCTTGCACAACGAAAGACTGGCTTCGACGAATACGTTGTTGCCTTCGCTAGCCGCGCACTCACGAAAGCGGAAGCAAACTATTCCGTTACAGAAAAAGAATGCCTGGCTATCATTTGGGCCATAACTAAGTTTCGTCCTTACCTCTACGGCCGCCCGTTCGACGTCATCACAGACCATCATGCACTCTGCTGGCTGTCGTCCTTAAAAGATCCCTCAGGCCGCCTCGCGCGATGGGCGCTTCGCCTCCAAGAGTATGATATTCGAGTGCTGTACCGCTCTGGCCGTAAACATTCGGACGCGGATGCCTTGTCTCGCTCCCCAGTGTCAGGCCAGCCCAATCATCAGAAAGTACAAATATGCGAGTCCTCCCTCACCACCACGGATATGCTTTCGGAGCAGCAGAAGGATCCATGGATTGTCGCTATGCTGGCTTTTCTGTCAGACCCATCAGGACCTCCTACTGGCCGTGCATTACGTCGCCAAGCACACCACTTTGCTGTTCGTGACGGGCTCTTATATCGCCGTAACTACCTCTCGGATGGGCGCAAATGGTTACTCGTGGTTCCTCGGCACCTACGTTCGGATATATGTGCAGCGTTTCACGATGACCCGCAATGCGCACATGCAGGAGTACTCAAAACATACGCGCGCCTGCGAATTCGTTATTACTGGCGCGGGATGTACCGATTCGTCCGCCAATATGTCCGCTCCTGCCTCGCTTGCCAACGCCGCAAGAATACCCCTCATGCCTTAGCTGCTCCACTGCAACCATTGCCTTGTCCAGGACGGGCCTTTGACAGGGTCGGAGTTGATCTCTATGGGCCCCTTCCATATACTTCAGATGGCAACCGCTGGGTGATAGTGGCGATTGACCATCTGACACGCTACGCCGAAACTTGGCCTCTGCCCAACGCGTCTGCGCGGGATGTTGCCTGGTTCCTTCTGCGTAATATCATACTTCGCCATGGAGCCCCCAGAGAGTTGCTGAGCGACAGAGGCCGCGTCTTTCTGTCTGATGTTATAGAAGCCCTGCTCAAGGAATGCAACGTAATTCACCGTACCTCTACTGCATACCACCCGCAAACCAATGGCATGACTGAGCGCTTTAACCGCACTCTTGGCGATATGTTAGCCATGTACGTCACATCTGACCAAACCAATTGGGACCGAATTCTACCCTTCGTGACGTACGCTTATAATACCGCCACACAGAGCACTACAGGATTTTCCCCGTTCTTTCTTCTTTACGGACGCGAGCCTTCCTGCACAATGGACACCATTCTTCCGTATCGCCCTGACAAAACGGAGGCTACTACCCTGTCCGAGGCTGCTGCGCACGCGGAAGAGTGCCGGAAGCTCGCCCGCACATTTACTTCGGAAGATCAGCAGCGACAGAAACACCTACGCGATATTCCCTCTTCTCCGGCACCCTATGCCCCTGACGCACTAGTCTGGCTTTGGGTTCCCGCTACCAGCCCTGGACTTTCACCCAAGCTTGTGTCCAAGTACCAGGGTCCCTACCGTGTCGTCAGTCAAACGTCTCCTGTGAACTATTTGGTAGAACCCCTTGAGCCGCCTTCCGATAAGCGCCGCCGAGGGCGCGAAATCGTGCACGTTCAGCGGCTCAAGCCGTACTTTGACCCACCTGTGCTATCTTGCCCGTAGGTCGCCGAGACGGCTCCTCTTCCCCGGGGAGGCAATTGTACTGAAGAAGAACGAGCAGTAGGCACTGCTTAGAGAAAGACGACGACAACGTGTGGTTGGAACCCTTGTGCCTGTGTTGCCGAAGCTCTGTGTTTTCTCGCTGCGGTGCTCTGCTATCTGAGCGCTTTAGCAATCGAACTATAACGCCTCTTGACAATATATATATGTATATATATATGGTTTAGCGATTTGAAACATCTCTACTAGCGCTATGCGCGTTGTGTACATAAGCATCTGTGTGTGTGCGCGCGTGCACGACGGATTGATGTACGTAAGTTCAACGCCGCGATGTTCTAGCGATGCCATTCCTTTTGGCTCTTGGACAGCGATTAGAGCGACGCCCCGTGCACGTTAATACCATGATCAGTCGGTCGCCAATGACGGCTGATAAGCGGGGCAGTCGAGCGGGAGGGATCGCTACAATATCGTGTCGTACTTGCACCTGGCTCCTTGTATGCGCCAAAGAAAGCTTAGCGAGAGTGTCTTCTTTTCTTTTTTGCAACTGTCAGTAATGCACACTATGCTTATGACGCGTACGTTGTTTTCCAGCTGCGAACTAGCATAGTTAGCAGGCCTAGTCGCATCCATCGCTTCGGTTGCCTGGAGTCGGCCATGTTGGTTTTGGAGGCGCAGGACCCATTGCACCCAATGATGAGGGAGGAAACGTGCTCAATTTAAAGACGAACATAGAGGACATTCCCGTTTCTCCCTTAATGGAGCATGGGTAACTTTCTTTTTCTTAGAGTGCAGCCCACTTTGAGAGACGCTGGTAATGTCGAAGAAGCAAATATGAACTTGATGCATCGGGAGTTCCCCAAGCGGTGAATCTCAATAATGCGCACCGCTGACCTTAAAAGATTCTTGAGGTCTGCATGCTTGATTTCAAGCTCTGCTTCGGAAATCACACCAGTCGTTGTTTCTTTCCCGTAAATAATAAAAGAGCGGACGGGGATGGCGCTTAACTGTGGAATGGTCTTTAACTTATCCAGTATTGCGGAAATTTTCACACCTATTGCCAGGATGCTCTTGCGAGCGTTGTTCCTGATCGCACTGATTTTTCCCAGGGACCACACTTTCAAAATATTCGGCTAGAAACTGCCTGCTGAGGGAGTTCATGCTGTGTGACGTCGAGAGCGGCACATAAGAAACCACCAAGGATTCCTGTTCAATCTGATTCGGTAAAGTCGTCTCCGTCGATATATGCTGTCAGAGTCCATGGCTTCTGGCGTTGAGCTCTCCCAGGAATCGAGCTGGTCCGAGCTTCGAAAGGCACGTCGTCCAAAAATGAGCGGTGAAGCTGACGACTGACCTTGTTCAGGTGGTCGTGGGAACATCATCTCGCGTATCCTTGGTGAAATCACTCACACGAAAACGGCAAAAACGTAAAAAATTGCATAACAGCGAGAGGCCCAGAGCACCAGTGAGATCTGGGCACTAAACAAAAATTTTAAAAAAGTTACTATCGAAGCTTCCGTTCTTGTCGCAAAAGAGAAAAGAAGAGAAGACGAAGAGAACGAGGAGCTTGAGAGGCCGAGCTGCGCTACTATCACGCTACGGTCATCATCCCTCGCCTGTAAATAAAACCATTTCTTCGCAAGTCTTCGTAACAGTTGTGGTGGAAGGTGCGGGGTAATCGACACCCGAAGACGGAGGCTGAACCAGAAATTCTTCGACGGAGCCGTCACATCCGCTACGGTGAGCTCCTTCAAGGCACCACAATCATCACGAGAACTTCCCTCATTCATTGGCCTACGTTCGTATTTTCGTCGTTTTGTTCCCAGGTTTGCCGACATCGTTTACCCGTTGACAAGTATTTTGGGACAAAATGCACCCTTCAATTGGACACCAGAGTGTGACGCATCATTCTCTCAACTGAAGTTTATACTAACGTCAGCACCCTTCGATCCATCTTGCCCGACT